>NC_066582.1:371679712-372006822 GCF_024323335.1 Lathyrus oleraceus
GATATCAAGAACTTCCTCAAAAGCCATGAATATTCTGAAGGTGCGTCAAAGAATGACAAGAAAAACCTGAGAAGGCTAGCTGGAAGCTTTATTTGAATCAGGATGATGTGCTGTATAAGAGGAACTTTGACATGGTCTTGCTCAGATGCGTGGATAGACACGAAGCATACATGTTGATGCAAGAGTGCATGAAGGTTCGTTTGGTACCCATGCTGGTGGTCATGCAATGTCGAAGAAACTGTTGAGAGCCGGTTATACTGGATGACTATGGAATCCGATTGTTTCAAATACGCTCGGAAGTGCCATAAGTGTCAATTTATGCTGATAAGGTGCATGTGCCACCAAGCCTCTGAATGTCATGAACTCGCCTTGGCCGTTCGCCATGTAGGGCATTGACATGATTGGGAAGATAGAGCCTACTTCTTCGAATGGACATCGCTTCATCTTGGTTGCGATTGATTACTTCACCAAGTGGGTGGAAGCAGCTTCCTATGCTAATGTTACCAAACAAGTGGTTGCCCGGTTCATCAAGAAAGAAATCATGTGTCATTATGGAGTTCCTGAGAGAATCATCACTGACAATGGTTCGAATCTCAATAACAAGATGATGAAAGAGTTTTGCAGAGGTTTCAAGATTGAACATCACAATTCTTCTCTTTACAGACCAAAGATGAATGGTGTTGTAGAGGTGGCTAACAAGAATATCAAGAAGATTGTGCAGAAGATGGTCGTAACGTACAAGGATTGGCATGAGATGCTGCCTTTCGCTTCGCACGGGTACCGTACCTCAGAACGTACGTCGACCGGGGCAACCTCGTACTCCCTATGTATGGTATGGAAGCAGTCCTACCTGTTGAAGTGGAGATCCCGTCTCTGAGGGTTTTGTTAGATGTCAAGCTGGATGAAGCCGAGTGGATTCGAACAAGGTTTAACAAGTTGAGCCTTATCGAAGAGAGATGGCTAGCAGCTGTGTGCCATGGGCAATTGTATCAGAGAAGGATGAAGCGAGCCTTTGATCAGAAAGTGCATCCTCGGACTTATCAAACTGGTGATCTAGTTTTGAAGAGGATCCTTCCTCCCGGTACAGATAACAGGGGCAAGTGGACTCCTAATTATGAAGGTCCATATGTTGTGAAGAAGGTCTTCTCCGGTGGAGCCTTGATGCTTACAACTATGGATGGTGAAGATTTTCCGTCCCCTGTTAACTCAGACGTAGTCAAAAAATACTTCGTATAAATTGACCCGCTGGACAAAAAGAATAAAAGAGTCCAGGCAAAAAAGGGCATCCCGGCGAACCAAAAAACAGAAAGAAAAGGTTCGGGAAAAAATTAGGGATAAAAATGAAAGAATTTGTACACCCGGTAAGTCGAAAACCCGCAAGGGCGGCTTAGGCAAAAATGGGTATCCCGGTGGATTGAAAACCCAAAAGGGAGATCCAGCCAAAAGAGGGATTAAAGCGAAGACTACAGTCGGAGTTATCTGTACTTCATCGCACTTCGTCAGCTGCCATCTCGAAAGATGTGATCGGTCCAGTCATTCTTCTCAGAAAGCAAGGAACTTGGGAGGAAAACTGATGATCTGTGGGTTATAACAGAATTGGGAAATAGTGGATGCCGTATTCACATTGCCATTAGGATAGTTTATTTTCCTTTTGTGCGCAATTACCTCTTTCTAGGAATTGCTTCCCAATGTATTCGCCTTTTCAGCCACATTTTCAATCAATAAAAGTCGTTATTCAGATAAATAGCTCCCTTTGTTTTATTTTTACTGTTTTGTTTGCAAAAACGTCCGAATTTTTGATAAACATTGCATATAAAAACATGAAGGCTTAACAATAACTTGCAGGAAGATGAAACATTTGAAAATCACTTTGAATGTTGAGGACACTTGAGCGTATCATGTCCGTGCACCCCTGGGGCATTTGTTGTACTGTTTTGCAGGTCGTCATCTGTGAGCATTTCCCCAGCAAGTATTCTCCAAGCAAGTTTGAGAACTGTCAGAGCTATGTTCCCCTGCAGAGATGTCTCTGGATAGTACCTTCTTTCCTCAGCAGATCTAAGGATTGCCTGTCCCCAGTGGGCCGGTGTTTGCAGATTCCCCAGTGGGTGTATTCCCGGGCGAATATTTCCCCAGTTGAGATCCCCCGCTGAGTGCCTGGTAGGTGTTTTCCCTAGTAGAGTTCCCCAGCGGAGTCTATCAAGGGAGTGTTGTTCCCCAGCAGTCGGGTTTGTGATACTGTTATCCCCAGCGTGGTTGTGAGCGCTCATCCCCAGCAGGGTGGTGGATGTCTTTCCCCAGCGCAGGGTCGGATATGTGTTTTTTTACCCACCAGAGTTATATTCTTCCTCAGCAGAGAGGTGTGTTATCCCCAACAGGGTTTTCCCTAGCAGATCTCCCGAGTAGAGATTGGTGTTGATTTTTCCTCAGCGAGTCCCCGAGTGGAGTGGGTTTCAATGAAATATTTCTCTAGCAGAGGTCATCCTACTTATGGATTGGACGAGTTTCCGTAGCAGATTGATATTTGCACCTCCAGCTGAGTCTATCCTACCTGTGGATTAGAGGGGTTGACCCCAGTGGAGTAGCAGTTATTCCCTGTAGCAGATTTTATTCTACCTAAGGATTGGTTGGGTTCTTCCCCAGTGAAGTCGCTTTATCATTCCTCAGTAAAGTCGTCTTGTTACTCCCCAGCGAGTAGTTTCTTTACTTCACCAGAGAGTCGCCTGGTCTGTTCCCCAGTGGAGTATTGATTGCTTCCCAAGAGGAGTCCCCGAGTGGATTGGGTCCTGTGAAGGATGTTCTCCAGTGGAGTCTATTCTTTCCCCGACAACAGTTTGGTTTCTCCAGCATGAGTGAGAAGTCGGTGCTTTCTCCGCAAAGCATTCCCCAGTAAGAGTCTCCCCGCAGAGTATTCTTCAAGCAGAGTCTCCCCACAGAGTTGGAGTATCTGATCAGTGTTGGCTCCCCAACCAGGGTTCATGTGGCATTGTGCATATAGTGATCATTGCATCCTCAAATGCGTAGCATTTCCATTTGAAATGGAGCATTACGCCATAGAAAAATTCAAACATATGCATTCATGTGTTCGAAACCCATCAGACCGTATTCCCCGGCAGAGGTGGATTTTTGTTCAACGTCTGTACAACACGTTTGCTACAGTTGCTCCTGACAGCATTCAGGATTGATACCCCCCAGAGAGGTTTATTTCCTCATCCGTTGGTGAAAGGAAAGCTTATTTCTCCCCAGTGTGATCCCCTGCAAGTGTGGAGCCTTGCCCGGACATGTAGATGTCAGTATCCTGTCAGCACCCGCGTGTGTTGTTTTCTTTGGTGTCGGTAAACACCATCTTTCGGTGATTTCCCAGTCATGCGTAAGTGTCTGGTATTCTTTGGTGTCGGTAAACACCATCTCTCGGTGCTTTCCCAGTCATGCGTAGTGTCTGGTCTTCTTTTGATGTCGGTAAACATCATCTTTCGATGTTCGTAACGTCATCCTCCTTCCTCAGTGAAGTGGATTCTCCTTCTCAGTTGGTGTCGATAAACGTCGAGTCTCCCTTTCGTCCGTTGACGTCTGGTCGAGTTTTATCCTTCCCCGTTGGTGTCGATAAACGTCGAGTTTTTCCTAGTCGTCCGATGACGTATAGTTGTACCCTTCCATGCGGGTTTACCTCTCCGTTGGTTTCGATAAACGTCGAGTTTTTCTCATTCGTCCGTTGACGTTTGATTGTATACCCTATTCCCAGTCATTCATTAATGTCTGGTTGATTCCCAGCCAGAATCCCCAGTAGAGTCGTCGGTAAACGTCCTATTCGGTTTCTGATTGTTGTTCCCTTCCTCAGTGAAGTGGATTCTCCTTCTCCGTTGGTGTCGATAAACGTCGAGTCTCCCTTTCGTCCGTTGACGTCTGGTCGAGTTTTCTCCTTCTCCGTTGGTGTCGATAAACGTCGAGCTTCTCCCTTTCGTCCGTTGACGTCTGGTCGAGTATTCCCATTCATCCGTTGATGTCTGGCTACCTCTCCGTTGGTTACGATAAATGTCGAGTTTTTCCTGGTCGTACCCAGCTGATTCACCTCTCCGTTGGTTACGATAAACGTCGAGTTTTTCCTGGTCGTCCCCAGCTGATTCACCTCTCCGTTGGTTTTGGTAAACGTCGAGTTTTTCCTAGTCGTCCCCAGTAGAGTTTCCTGGTCGTCCCCAGTTGAGTTACCTCTCCGTTGGTTTCGGTAAACGTTGAGTTTTCCCCAATACGTCCGTCGACGTATGGTTGTATCTCTTCCAGTCATTCATTAATGTCTGGTTACCTCTCCGTTGGTCTTGGTAAACGTTGAGTTTTTCCTAGTTGTCCGTTGGCATCTAGTTGTGATTTCTATCCCCATTCATCGTGTGTCGATGTCTGGATGTGGTTGTACCTTTGAAGAAAAAAAACCAAAATCCCCAGTAATAAATGTCAGATCCCAGTGGACGTTTCCGTTGGTGGATCCCTGCAGTGTGCAAATTTCTACGGTTCTCGGTATTCAATCCCTATTTACCCTGAAAGTCTGACAGCCGTCGCTCTCATCCCTTCGGGTTCCCAGTTGATTGAATAGGGGCAGCTGTAGCACCTTAAATTTGCTCCTACCTTTTGTAAATTCATTTTCATGATTAGGTCATTAACATAACATAGTCCACTGCATAGCATTGCATTGTCCATTGCCCAAATGCAAGTCATCAGACAAGATTAGGTCAAGATGATTAGGAGAATCAGTCCATCAACCAAGCATGTGCAATTTCTATTGAGACAAAGCCCTAGGGTTGATTTATCAAGTTCATATGACCTAGGGATTATTTTGAAGTGATTTGGCCAAAGATTGGATGATCAAAGCTCAACAGTCAAGCTGAAATTCATCTGAAACCCTAGAAAGTCAATTGTGGTCAACTGTGGTTAACTGTGCATGAAATCATGGATTTGAAGGTGGGAGATGGTTTGAAAAGCTTCATTCATGTCCATACAAGTCTCATTTGACATTTCAAAGATCAAGATTGAAGAATTTGTGGTCAGATGAAAAGTTTCCAAAAATAGTAAGTGACCTGTAATTTCAAACTGCCAAAAATTGAAAGTTCTTCTCCTCAAATTTACATCATCATGCATGCTTCAAATGAAATTTTGTCCAACATGAAAGTTGAAGATCTTGCCCTCACCTTTCCAAAAAGTCCAAGAAAAACTCATTTATTATGTGTGGTTGAGAAATTATGATCAAATCATTGTCAAGAAAAGTTGAACTTCAAAGTGGCATAACTCTTGAACCATTTAGCCAATTTGAGTGATTCTTTTTTGAGCAAACTCCATTTGACATGAACTATCATAATCCATCATTACATTTCATCAAAAATAATCACATAAAAAGTCCATTTTTCAAGTGAACCAATTTGAATTTTGGTGGGAAAAAAGGTCATTTTGAAAACTACATACAATTTTCATGCCAAACCAATTGCAATTGCTTCTAAACAAAATTTGTGACTTGCCTCAAATGAATTTTTACTGTTCCATTGGTTCTATTTGAAAAAGGGCATTTTGGCATTTTTGCATAACATGAGCATTTCACTAACCCATTTCCATTTTGCTAATCATGTTTAATAAGTGGATTAACAGGTGGTATAAAGCACTAATTGTAACAGAATTCTGAAATGAGCAATCACAATTTCAGATCCAAACAGAAAATTTTTCAAAACTCTTTCAAATCCTCTCAAAAAATTTCAACTCTTTCCATTGAATTTCTTGATTTCTTTGCTTGTTCCTTGCTCTAACCTTCATCTGCAGGCATTGTGGAATTGAATTGAAGCAAAACATTGGAGAATTCATGCTGAATTGGAACTGTTGAAGAGTGAAGATTCACATGGCAGTTGCAAATTCCCTCGAATCTGAGCATTGTTGACCTAAAGATTTGATTTCATTCATCTTCTACATCATCATTAAGCATCTGTTTCAAGCTCACACTTCCAAAAAACTCCAAATCAAGATCTGCACTTCACACAAGGTACCTTAGTTGCTATAGTTCCCTTGTGAACTTGTTCTTGCTTTGCTTGATAGCTTGAGCATTGAGGTATAATGATCTCTTCTCCATGTAGTCTGGAAGACCTGGCCTGTTACTTGGCCAGGCACCTGTCTGAAGTCCTCCTTAAGGGGCAATGCTTGTGCTTGTTTATTTTTGTCCCCAAGCAGGAAAAGACCTTTTGATAAGGCAATTGGAAGATACAAGGGATGTGCAATCCATGCCCTGCTATTCTTGTTTAGTCATCCCTCTGCTCACACAACCGGTGTTGATGCATTGTGGATAGTAACCCAAGATCTTTGTACCGTTGTACAGTTGAGTGAGTGTCATAAGTGTAGAAGGGTTCCCACATTCTGAACCCACACTTCATTGTCTGAAGCTCTCCCTGGCCAGGGATAAGAGCTGTGAAGTCTCATCTTCACTCACCTTTCCTCTGTTTCACCTTGACTCTCAATGTCAGTGGTTAAGAGCAAATCACACCTCTGTACAGTTGGCTTGCTTTGCAGCCTAACCTTTGTTTGAGCCCCACTTTGTGTGTATATAGTGTTTGCTGTTTGTGATTGTTTGCTGTTTACCTGTGCTGAATAGGATAACTTGCTCCCTGTGCAAGTTAGCTAGAAACCTTGACTTAGGGATGATTTTGCATGATAACATCTAGGCTCGAGTCGTAGTCTCCCTAGTTGTGTCTCCCTTTGTTATCTGGTTAGGCTAGTCCTTTTTCCCTGCGTAGGGGAACTACGTCGCCCTGATCCTCATACCAGATGAGGTACGTAGGCAGGAGATTGAGCTGATCTCTCCGGGCAACCTTTTTGTTTTCAACCTCCGTTGTGTGTATTTGTTGTGTGCTTGGAAGCTGATATAAGTCCAGCGATTGGCATTCGGGTTCCAGTGTGGGTTTGTTTGGTTCAGGCGCTGATATAAGTCCTGCAATTGGCATTCGGGTCCCATGTTTGCCATTTTTGTGTGGAGTCTGACGTAAGTCCAGCGATTGGCAGTCAGTTTCCTGTGTGCATTTTGTTTTGTCTGGCGTGCGTGAGCCGAGCTACGAATGCTCTGATTCTTCTTCGTCCAAGAAGATAGGTATGCATAGGATGCGACATCCTAGCGAGCATGTGTTTTCCCTAGTCCGAACTACGTCGACTCTGATGTCTATGCTTGAAAGACTACGTAGGCCCAGGATGCGATATCCTGCCGAGTTAGTTTCTTTTGTTTTCTGTGTCACTTTCAGCCAGTGTGTGTGTGTGAGCAGTGTTTTAGCAACCATATTCCTTCCTTTTGTGCGTGGATCCCGTCGAGTACGACGGATGCGTAGGGGTTCTAATACCTTCCCTTCGCATAACCGACTCCCGGTCCCATTCTCTTTGGTTGCGAGACCATGTCTTTTCTAGGTTTACTTCGAGCGTTTCCTTTCCCTCTTTTGGGATAAATAACGCACGGTGGCGGCTCTGTTGTTTCGTTTTCCCGCCGGTTTTTCGCGTAATGCGACAATGGGCACCCAATAATTCATTGCAGATATTGTTGTCTTGGTTAACTCGATCATTCACTGCCTTTCCATCTATACGGAGACCCAACAACATGTACACGTCCTCAAGTGTGACGGTACACTCACTAATCGGAAGGTGAAATGTGTGGGTCTCGGGTCTCCACCTCTCCAACAAAGTTTGAATGAACTTGTAGTCCACCGAGTACGAAACAATGTCGAGTAGATTTCCAAATCCACATCCTCTAATATATGGTTCTATTAAAGGATCGTGGGGTACATATTCATGTACACGACATCTAAACCGCTTCGGATCCTAATAATAAAAAAGTAAGAAAATGCAATTAGAAGAAGAAATACATAATCAACAAGCACAACTCTATAAGAAGTAAGAAAAACATAGATAACAAAGGTATAAGACTAAAAATAGGAAAAGTAAAAAGAGAGAGATGACATAAAAATGCCGATATATTCTCGAGTGTGCCTCTATGTTCATCGCCCATAGTCAACAAAGACATGATTTGATTTTGCAAAGCTTGAGTGTGGTAGAGGAAACAAGTGTGGTAGAAGAATATAATTGAGTATTGATGAAGATGATTTGATATTGTTGATATGAGAGGCTATTTATAGATGAATGAGTGAGTAGGTTTGCAACCTAAGATGAATGTGATTGGTTGCATGGAATGGCAAGAGAAGACAAGGGAATGACAAACTTCAGAAAGCATGTGAGAGATAGCATGTGAGGAATCTCTTCTAGGCGCATGTGAAGAATCAACATGTAAGGGAAGATGCGCCATTCCTCTTGGCGCCTACATGTGATTCTTCACATGCAAGGAAGAGGCTCCCTTCCTCTTAGCGCCTTAGTGTAGGGCAATGGGAAGGGGCGCCCTTCCTAGTGGCGCATAAGACCAATTTTTGTGAAGAGGCACCCATCCTTTTGGCGCCCCAGTTACTTTATGGCGCCTAGGGAATGGGCGCCTAGGTGGGAATCTCAGGGCTCAGGCGCATGTGTGTTCTTGTCACTCTTTTCTCTGCATGGTTGATTCTTTCTACTACATGCATGGTCAAGTTTGTACAAACAATGACCAAGTTATCAATGCAACGACCAAGTTAGCAATGAAACATTATTTATGTTGTGTGGATGAACAACTTAGCAATGCATTCAATTCCCTTAAAGATATCTACATATTTAATATTTCAACAAAATGTCTTCCACACAACATTACATGATCAGTGCCCATGTCGAAGGTGAAATATTTGATCATCAGTTGTTCGGTTTTTGTTTTCGAAACACAGAGGTAACTCGGTTTACAATAAATCGACGATCAAATTTTTCACATCTGAAACAAAGAATAGAAAAGAAATTGCAATGCAGTAATGTGGGCCAAATCATCTATAAAAATCCGGTTTGGTTTGTAGAAAACCAGGTTAAATTTTATCAGAAGAAGATTCGAGATGATGATGATATTCAGCATATGTTTGTCAGTCACGAACAATCTGGTTACAACGATATAGAGTTGTATATATTACCACATCAACAACAGGTGTCTCTGTACATTGATCAGTCACAAGTGTTTTGTGAGACTGATGACGAACAAGCTGAGGTGAATGTTCTACATGACAAAGAAGAAGAATCTGAGATCATGGTTGATTCGATGGTGAACGCTGAAGAGGAAGAGGAGCCAATACCAACGAGTTATGTATACTGCCCACCCCAACAAATGACAAGGTTAAATTTGGGTTTAGATGAACCTTTAGCAGATGTATGGTACAATCCTTACGTGCAGATGCAAGGATCTTTGAAACAAGGAGACACATTTCGCACAAAAGAGGAATGTGTAAGAGCCATTAAGAAATTCCACATGCAACTATCAGCTGATTTCAGAGTTGACAGAACTGACGCATCGAGGTATAAAGTTTATTGTCCGAATGAGCATTGCCTTTATATGTTGTCAGCTTCGTACCGGAATGGAGCGAGTCTTGGGAGATTGGATCTATGGGTCCAGATCACACATGCTTGTTGACAAACCCAATCCAGGATCATCGTAAATTAAGCTCTCAGCTAATATGTGATGAAATATTATCTGTTATTAGCGACAATCCATCATTAAAGGTGAGTACAATAATCTCGCATATTAGGGCAGAGTACGAGTACACTCCATCATATAGGAAGGCATGAATAGCTAGGACAAAATCTATTGAAAAAGTGTTTGGCAATTGGGAGGTGTCTTACAAACTACTTCCAAAATACTTGTTAGCTCTAAAACAATATGCTCCCGGGACAATTGTCAAGCTGGAAACAAATTGTCCGCCTATACACCAGATGGTACGTGTGCTATTGGAAATAAAATATTTCACCGTCTATTCTGGGTGTATCAACCAGGTATCATAGGTTTTTTTTTCTGTAAACCAATTATACAAACTGATGGTACATGGTTGTACGGAAAATACAAGGAACGTTACTGATGGTAGTGGCACAAGATGGGAACATCAATATTTTTTCAATCGTCTTTGCCCTAGTTGAAGGGGAGACTGCTGAGGGATGAAGTTTTTTCCTAAGAAATCTCTGATTGCACGTTGCACCTCAGCCTAACTTATGTTTGATCTCCGACAGACACCCTTCAATCATCAGTGCATATAATAACATTGACAACGGCTGGCAAAATCCTCCTTCGACGCATGTGTTATGTAATAGACATATTGCTCAGAATTTCATGCGGGAAATCAAAGATAAGACGTTGCGGAAGAAGGTTGTCAATGCAGGTTACGCATTATCAGAACCTTCTTTCAAACACTACCGCAAGGAAATAAGATTGTCAAACGAAGATGCGGTACGGTGGATCCATGGTATTCCTTTGGAGAAGTGGACTAGGGCATACGACAACGGTCAACGTTGGGGCCACATGACAACAAATCTTGTGGAATCAATGAACTCTGTCTTCAAAGGCATCCGTAACCTACCAATAATCGCTTTGGTGCATGCTACATATTTCAGGCTAAGGGCGTTGTTTGAAACCAGACGCTTAAAATGGAGTTCAGTGTTGCAATCTGGACAGTTGTTCAGTGATGCTTCGATGAAATTCATCAGACATGAAGCTGCCAAAGCAAACACACATGTGGTTACGGTCTTTGACCGAAGTAAAGGTTGGTTTAGTGTTGTCGAGTCCATGGATCACAATGAGGGCATGCCGATGGGACAGTACAGAGTCGAACTAGATAGAGGTTAGTGCGACTGCAGAAAGTTCCAAGCCTTTCGTACCCCCGCTCCCATGTCCTTGCGGCATGCTCAAAGGTTCGAAGGGATCCATCATACTTGTTATCTGAAGTTTACAAAATCGTCAGTCTTTCAAATGTTTATAAAATTAGTTTTTTCGTAGTGGCAAAAGAGGATTATTGGCCAGAATATCAAGGGGACATCGTCTGGCACAACGAAGTTATGCGAAGGAAGAAAAAGGGTCGCCCAAACAGCATCCGAATTCGAACCGAAATGGATACGGCGAACAAAATGGTTAGACTATGTAGTTCATGCCGTCAACTAGGTCACAATCGTAATAACTGTCCTAGTGTTAGAATGAGCACAACCAGATAAATTTACATGTACCTCTATTGCAATATATGAAAAATTAAATTTATTTCATATTAGACGTCTGTCACGAAAGTACCATTGCATAAACAGTAACACATATAATTATAACAAATACAAGAACTATGCAATTACAACCAGCAAAACAATTTTGAACATGTAATGCATCATCCTACGAGCGTCTTGGTCTGTCTTAATATCCACCAATTCGCGTAATTCTCCGTGTTGGTTGAACGTGGACACAAGCCATTGTATTCTTCTAATCCGTTCACCCTCTCCAATTTCTCCCTCTAACCAACTGTACAACGTCCGATTAAGACGTTCAAACATATTTGTGTTCCAAAGTCGAATCTGTACCGGAGCCGCAACGGCAAAAATATTACATCAGCACTTTGTTTTTGAATGTATGCAGACATTGTTGAAACAGGGAAAATTGAAATTGATGGTGGTTGAATTGTATTAGGAGATGAGTTTGAGTGAAAAATATTGCATCCAATGCGTGGTATTTATAGAGACGGACAAAACATGTGGGCGCTTGAGGGATTGACGCCCACATGACCATCACATGCAGCCAGATGAATTAGCGCCCACACAACCAAATGCACCTAGGCGCCACTAGCATTGACGCCTCCTCATGAGGCCCAATGCAGGCGCCACTAGTATTGGCGCCTCCTCATGAGGAGCGCAATGCATGCGCCAATGCTAGTGGCGCCTCCTCGTGAGGAGCGCAATGCATGCGCCAATGCTATTGACGCCTCCTCTTTATGCATTGGGGGTGCCCCAGTTCATCTGACGCATCCTCTACCAAACCTGGTTATTTTGATAATTTTTTTAAATAATTAGTTATTTTGAAAAAAAATAAAAATAATTATTATTTTGAAAAAAAATTCCAAACTTTTACCTACTTCCTCTTCAAGAACACCCATATTAATCCTATTTGAATCTGCTCAAACTTCAACAAAATTCAAGAAACCGATATCCTGAATTTCACAAAACTCCCAATATCTTTATATCTGAGTACAATTATCGTACTATGTAATCAAGCTTCATGTTAATCCTATTCATAGAGGATATGAACTCTACTATTTTCATTAACTTGTGCCATAAGACAATGATTCAATTAGTAAAAAATATGAGCATACAAAAGTATATAGACAATCATGAATATGGTATCTATCGGTTATATATAACTGTCAACTGAATATGGTTTCAGAGTTATAGATATATCCAAAACCAACAATGCTTAAAACCAACAGTACAACAGTAACAATTGACCCCAAACTCCATATAATATAACTATACTTAATCCGATTCAAAGCCATAATTCAGAAAGAAAGGAAATAGCATAACAATAACCAATTTCTTTTTCTACATATCATTACAATGACATTCAAGATTAGCCCATGGTTCAAAAAGTTACAGAATAATTAAACCTATAATTTAAAGCCTAGTGTCGAGGGTGAGGCACAAATTGGTATTATTCTCCAGCTCAGCCAAGTGATTATGCATGAAAAGGATACCACATTTTCTCTGGGAGAAGCAATTTAAGCATTCTAAGAGAAACTTGAGAAATACTCATCAATCTGCATAAAAATGCTCAGTAGACATCAAAGAGTAAAGGTAATCAGAAGAACTGTTACCCATGGTTTTAAACTGCTTTCCACAAGAACGGCGACAGTAATTGTGACTACAAGTCTACAACCTATGCTTTTCAAGATCTCAACAACCACATCAAATCCAGCTATATCTGACTACAATATTCTACATATCAAATATCATAACATAACCACCACAACTGTAATTAAAAACCTTACTTATATGATAACAAGATGTGCATAAAGTAAACCAGGGTGTTACAATTTGATTACATTACATGTTTTAACTGAACCAAAATAAAAAACATAACGAACAGGCTTTTCCTTTCTGTTTTACAGGTAAACCGAATGCTAAATTAAGCCGATAAATAAGAGACTCGTCTGTCATCATTCATTAACTATGAAAATATGGAATACACAAAAATGCTCATCACCAATTCACCACCACTATCACTAATTACTACCACAATAACTAATAACTAACATGTGCTTGTGATCAAAACCATAAACACATCCAACCAAGCCAACAACATATAAACAATTTCATCAATTACACCATATCTTGATAAAAACAAAAAATTGCCATTTAGATCTATGAAACACTGGCACATATATAGACACGACACACAGGACTAGTTGAATAATGCGGTAATGCGGAATACCAAACACACACCTTCAATCTGAAGTGTCAATGCTACATAGTCATGATCAATCATCATCATCATGATCACTCTCATCACTGAAATACCCAGCTTTCTTCCCTTTCTTCTTCGTCTTGTTGTTGTCCAAACCCTCATCATCATTTCTGTTTCTCCCCAGCAACCTTTCACCCGCTTCATCATCCACAACAGAAGCCCAATTATCGTCAAACTGCTCCGCAGCAATCTGACCACCCTCCTCCTCCTCCTCATCACCTTCCTCCTCCCCATCCCTATCCCTCAGCCCACTAAATCCCCGTCGCGGCTTCTTAGGCTGAGGCCGCGGCCTCGGCCCCAACTGATTCTTAGGACACTCATACGACAAATGACCATGCCCCCCACACTCATAACACAAAGCAGTCTCAGTATTGTACACGCGCTTCCGAATAAACTCCGGAGCACGTCCATTATCAGCAGCAATAGAAGCAGTTAGAGTCCTTCCATTGAGAATCTTCTTATTCATCTCCGCCACGGCGCGTTGGGCGTCATTACGAGAAACGAATTGGACAAACGCGACACCGCGGCTTAGGCGCGTGTGACGGTCTTTGAGAACGGTTACACGCGCGATGCGGCCGAAAGTAGAGAAGAGCGTATGGAGATCGGAGTTTGTTAGGGAGTAATCTAGATTAGAAACGTATAGCGTCGATTTTGATGGTGCTAAGGGTTCACCTGTTCCTCCTATTGATGATCCTTTGTTGTTCGGTTTTGATTGGGGTTGATTACTGGATGTGGTGCCGGTGGTGGTGTTGGGGGTTGAGGACGAAGCGCAGTAGCGGTAGTAGAAAACGTCGTCGTCTTCATCGCTGTCGCTGTGTTTTCGTTTGTGTTTCTTCTTGCTTGACATTTTTTTCGGTTCAGGTTTTTTGTTTCCGGCAACGGCGTTCGGTTTCCGGCGACGGAATTAGTTCTCCGATGCTTCTTTAATCTATAGAGGAAATCTGAGAGTGGAGAGATTCTATAATGCGTTTGAGAAACCCTAGAGAAGTGAAGCGAAACTCCAAGCGGATCTGGACATGGATCCGGATATTTTGGATTGGTTTTATATATGGTTTTATCCATTCTTATTTTTTTATAAGCAGTACTATCCATATGTAAATGGACAACTTGCTCACCGCCAGAGTACTTGTAAAGATAGCATAAAACTAAAAATTATTATGTTTTAATATTTTTTTATTTAATTGGTCAGCCACCCATCTGCATATATAAATTTTAATAAATTTTTGTTAGTATGATGCTAGATTTTTTAAGACAAAAATTTCTAGTTCGTTAGATATACAATTTTATTATATTATTTTAGATTATATTTTAATATCTTAAGATAAATAGAGTTATTGAAATTTAGCAAAAATAGAATAGAGTGAAATAGAAATTTTATTACTTTATTATTTGAATAATTAGCGATAAAAACAAAGTAAGTTTTTGATTCTGCTCATATAAAAGAGAAACAATACTGATGGAAAGTGATGAAAATTTTCATTCTGCTCATATTAAAGGGAACAATACTCGTAGAAAGTGATCAATACTAGTAGAAAGTGATGTAATTTTTTATTCCTCATATCTAAGGGAAACAATGCTAATGAAAAGTGATGAAATGAAATAAAATAGAATAATAAAATTTTATTATACTGGATCTGATTTTAATTAACTCAAACAATGTAATCTTATTCTATTTCATCTCATATCACTTCATATCATCTCATTGCATCAATTTAAGCAAAACCTTAGTCTAATAACTTCAGTTTCACAACATTTAAAAACTCTTATGTAGAATTTGTCCAGAATTGAAGAGGACTCATCTCTTACTAGAAACTCAACAATTAATTTGTTTTCAAAAGTAATGCTTTATTTATACGCTTAGATTATGTTTGGACATCTTAAAATGAAGATATAAGAATAAAAATGAACATAGTGAATCAACAAAATTAGAAGTACATACGATTAAAATGCATCAAAATCGATGACATCTTTTTAAATTTATTGAACTTTTCGCATTAGACTTTTTTCTATTGTATTATTTTTCAACATCATTTAATTTCTAGAACTCATGCATCCTATCCAAAAAAGCAAAGTTCTCACTCAGATGTTTCTTCCTTAAGACGTTCTCTCCATTCTACGAATGTTGGTGGTAGAGGACACCCTCGTTTCAAATAAGCTTGTATAAAATGCATCTTAGTAGCAATCTGTCTAATCAAGACAACCCGTCCATTTAAATTATTTGGAGGGCAACTTAGCAGAGGGAAAACGATTTACGAAAAACTATGTCTTGTAAACTAAACTAAAACTCAGTCATATACATTTGATATAAGATGACTCATTTCAGAAAAATTCATCCACTTTATTGTCGTTGTGGGGACACCAATTTTACTAAGAATCAAAGGATTTTGAATAGCTTGTATTTGTGCATTAGTCATATAGAGTCGCATGTAATTGTCGCACCTCAAAAAAAGATGATAATGCGATCCCTCGCGATAGGACGCGGAAAAAAAATGTTGTTCGAAACAGAGTCGCCACCGAACTTTATTTATTCCAATGAAGGAATAGGAAAATATCGAGAAAACCTTTAGAAATAAGAATAATGGTCGTCGCAACCATATTCGGGTTCGGGAGTCGATTACGCAAGGGGAAGGTATTAGCACCCCTCACGTCCGTTGTACTCAACGGGAACCTTTTAGTCTGATTTTGCTATTTGACTGTTAATTGACTATTTATCTGCTTGCTTCGAGTAATTAGAATTGATGATAGATGTGGATGAAGACCTCAGGATGGGGGAAATGGGAGGTTTTTTATTAGTGTGCTCGCGAAGATACAGCAATCTCCTGCCTACGTATCCTTATGGTGCAATAAGGAAATCAGAGCATTCGTAGTTCGGGCTACTACGAATATTGGTTGTGTTTTGTTTTGATGAACGACTGTGTAGGTCGGCGTTCTAACGGCTAAACACTGGCTTGTCTACTCTCGGTGGAGGCTCTAGCACTGGTTTGTTGTGCGCATTAGAAAGGATTGACAGTGTTCTTTTTGAAAGGGTTTTGGTCACGCGGGGGTGACGAGTTGAATTGACGTGTTTGGATTTGATTGGTTTCGATCGCTCGAGGGCGAGAAGTTAGGTTTGATTTTTTGATGATTTGAGGAACGACGAAAGATTGAGCAATATGGTGTACACCAATCGTTCAATTCTTTCGAGGAATAATAAGGCGTGCGCCTTCTATTCCCTTTTCGTTCGAATTGTTTTGAAAGTTTGTTTGTGGATGTTGAATACGCACGGTAGTGAGGCGTACGCCTCCTACTTGCTTATTCAAAGAATAACGAGGCGTACGCCACCTATTCCCTTATCCAAGTTTATTTAACGTGTTTTAGTCGGAAGTCGATAATTTGTGCAATATGGCGTACGCCAATTATCCAAATAATCGAGAGACGGTGAGGCGTACGCCTCCCATCTTTTATCACCCGAGGTTTAAATTGTAAAAAGATATGTTTAGATATTGTATTCGATTTATGAAGATAGCTTGAATTTTGGGTTGGTAGGTTTGGATTTGTCGATGATTTGAGCAAGGTGGCGTACGCCAATTATTCAAATAATCAAGGAGTGGTGAGGCGTACGCCTCCCATTCTCTATTGAAGTTGTATAGTTTATTTTGTAAAATTGGGTTTGATATAAGAGGTGATTTGAGTTTATTCGATTGTGTTTTAAGTTTGATGACAAAAACTCGAGCAATGTGGCGTACGCCAATTATTCGAATAATCGAAAGATAGTGAGGCGTACGCCTCCTATCCTCTTTATTATCATAAATTTAGAATTAAATGTTTTAGAATTTGTAGTTGATTTGGAAAATGATTTGAATATGATGGTTGAAGTTTAGAAATAATTTGAATTTAGAACCTATGTTTGATTTGAAAAATTGATTTGAAATTGTATGATTATTAGGGTTTTAATTGAATGACGAAAATCCGAGCAATATGGCGTACGCCAATTATTCGAATAATCGAGAGATAATGAAGCGGATGCTCACTATTCTCCTTTTCATTCAAAGATTAATTATTAAAAATAAAACTTTTAGAATTTATAATTAATTGGTGGAGTGATTTTAATTTTATGGAGTTTTAGGGTTTTAAATGAATGACGAAAATCCGAGCAATATGGCGTACGCCAATTGTTCGAATAGTCGAGAGATAGTGAAGCGGAGGCTTACTATTCTCCTTTTCATTCAAAATTAAATTAAATAATTTTTAAGAGAATACTATTTAAATACGGTGAATTTGAATTTATTTAGAATTAATATACTTTTGGGAAAGACTATTTGGTATTGGACCAACGTCAAACTTATTTATTAGAAAATAAAGTAAATTATTTGTTGACGTTAACCATTAATCCACCATTTAACTAATTATAATATTATAACAAGATAAAAAGAAGAGTTGAAAATAGTAATCGAAACCGAACTAATAAATATTTCTAATATTAGTGTTATCTTACTGCGGTGAAACATTAAGAATAGCTCATAAACCAAGTAGACCAAATTGGAATGTTTGGGAAATAAATAAAAAGTTAGGCCCTAAACATTGGATCAAAGAAGGCCCAAGGGACTTAAAGTAGTGTTATTTTCGGGATGGGCCACAAGGCCCAAAATCCTCTCCTACTCAGCCAAGTGGTACCGCCGAGAAGAGAAAAGGTTGGCCTCGGTTTACCTACCGCCACGCGCATCATTGTTCATTGATAACATCATAAAGATTTTGGGAACATAATCTGACAGCACCCAAGTATCTATCATCAATAACATTAATTTACTCTTAATAATATTTTAAAAGAAGAAACAATCACCCCTTAAAGCAAAGAAATAAATCAAAATAATTTTGTCTCTCTCTCTTAAAACGACTCTTCATTCTTTCTGGAAAATATCCTCTCCCTATTAAATCGTGTGCATGGTCCCAATCCAAAACTGCAGAGAGAGAAATTTTTTTTGAAAGGAAACCGATGAACACCCTTCGGTGTTCATCCTCAAACAAACCAGGACTCGAACATGAAGTTCAAAACTTCCAACGTGACAAACGACCACAATCCCCTCAAACCTCCAAATCCTCGACGGGATCTAGAAAACAGTAGCGAATCGGAACCTCAAAGGAAAACCTAATCTTAGCTTCTAACCCGTTTTCTATATCACAATCAACAGCAGAAATTAACGAGTCAAAATACAAGGTCAAAGCACTTTAAAGCAAAATAAAAGGGAAAGATTCCGCCGGAGCATCGTAGCCCCGACGAAGACCTGACGGCCATGATTACCTTCGGTGAGTATGTATGACGTTGTCCCTCTTCTTTTGCTTGTTGTTTCAAGTTTCTTCCTTTTCTTTCTATCCTTCTGTATCCACTCCTTGTTTTCTGTCTGATTCTGACTTTCTCCTCTAATTGATTGTCATTTCCTTTTGCACGCGATTGAAGGGGTCAAGCTCTTCAAACCCTGATTTTCAGTGTGAAAATCAGAGTTGAAATACAGAGTTTTAGCGGAGCTTTTCGGTGTAAGGTTCGTTTGGGATTTCAGCAGAGTGACGGTATTTTTCTTCTCTCCTTTTTCAATCGATTAGCTTTCCTTTTTATAGAGTGAAATGAGCTCCCCAAAATCGTGTGTGGATCGTTGGCAGAAGGTGCAAAAAGGAATCATTCTGTTAGCATCAAATCTTTCTTTAGATTTTGGTGGGGACCAATGTAAATGTGGTAGGAAACGGATTTGATTGTGGTCCCAAAAAATCTCCAAATGCGTGGCCGTCTTCACCGAATCTCCCATCTAGTTTTTAGTGCGGTGAAACCTTCAACAATTGAGGTAAGGAAATTGGTATTTACTGGCATATATTTTAACCTTAATTGATGACTTCTCAACTTCGAATCACAACACTTCTTCCGTTTTTGCTTATGTGAGGACTTAATACATTTAGGTATGAATTGCTGCTCAAGTATTTTCGAATCCTGTGAATCTTTGCCTTTGGTTTATCATAACAATTGTGTGCTTACAAGTCTTATGACCATTAAATTGATGCCATGTTTGATACTTGGTTTGGTATTTGGTAGGTAATCTGAATGATATTCAGGATGCTTGATGATACTTGTATGGATGTTAACCTTGTTGATGGCTGAGCTTGGATTGCTAGTCTGCTGTGTTTTACATGGTGGTAGTCATGATTGCTCCTGTGATTCTATTACCATGAGGTTAGTCATATGCTGAAAACCTGTTAACTTGGAATGTGATGTTGTTAGCTATTGTGTTAGAAGTTTGAATGAAATTTTTCTATGGTAATGATTATTTTTGTTTTGGATACTTTGCTTGTGCGTGAGCTGATTTGTGGGTTGCTATGCTTGGTGATGCAGTAGTGGTTTGTGCAGTTTTTAGATCGTATATTTGATCAAGGTTAGATGGTTTGGTAACAGGTTTCTTCTTGTCATGGTTCAACATCTGTCATGGTTCTCTGATAATAGGTTCTATTGTAACAGGTTTTTTTTTGAAGCATACCCTAGCACTCTTTTGGTTTGGAGCATTATGGCGTTTAAACCAATCCCGTCTTTAATTGATGATTCATAATGCAATGGTCCTGCCGCTATAGCTAAACCTTATGTCCCAAAAAGGTGAATCTTTAAATGTATCCTCATTTCCATGTGTAGGCTAAGAGATACTCTCAACTGTGTTTAGCATGTTAGTTTTCTCGATTGTTTAACATCTCTGCTACCGACCAAATCCCTATCCAGTTATTAACATCAACATTCTGGAACTGAATCATCTCTCTTGGAGTTGTTAACCATCCTGCCATTGAAGGACAATCATGTTGCCAAGGTCTACATCATGGCCTGCTGTGGGAGGAATACTCTGAACTTGCGTCTGTAGCCGTTTTTTGTTTTTTGGGTGTGACGGCTTGTTTTTGCTATTTTGCCGTTCGGCAGCTTGTGACAGTTTTTCTTCTTTTGATCATAATCTCTTTGGGAAAATCCTTACTCATTGTTTCTTTGAATCCTGCAGGTTTCACTCATGATACCAAGTTTACTGCTTCTGGAAGTGTTTTGGTGAAGAGAGTGCATGGAGTTTTCGTGGTCAACTGTCATGATGTTTTAAGCTTATATACTTTTTTATTGTAATGTCCTCAAGTCTTTAGATCATAGGCCATGGCTGTGTGTAAATCATGAGGTCTACCAATATAACTGTAAACTATGCCCCTTACAAAATTTATTCTTAGAAGGATCGTGCCCATATGGAAAAAGAATGGTTTTGTACATCTAAATTTGTATTTTTTGATCAAAAGTAACATTATTATGAAGTCCATAGAAAATTGTTTCATTTTCTTTCTTATAGGAATTAAAAGACATTGAATCTAAATCCTCAGGAAATTTTCTCAAGTCAGGACCAGGAAATGCAAATCCTAGGCCATCCGTTAAATAGCTCTTTAGACGTGGCCCGAGATGAGTAGAAAAAAATGCTCATTTAATAAGAATGCTCGCCATGAGACGTGATGGACCATAATAATGCACCAATCCTGTAGGTCAGCCAAAAGGACTTGTTGATATGAATCAATTTATACTTATGAACCAAATGATGCTTTTTATAATCTTGAATTAATGAGACGTGAGCCTTCGAGGCAACCTATGCATGGGGTAGATGATGTCATTGACTACAATGACATGTACCATGCTCAATGAATGAATAACAATAATATGCATCTTAATCCAGTGATCCACTTAATAAACAAAAGCTTCTTTGTGATTATTCTAATCAGTTGATTATAGTGGATTAAATCTGTGTGTATAAGGTGAAATCACTTTGGAGGGTGGACTATAGTAGCTTTGAGTTTCAAGCGAACGATAATAAAATACTTGTGTTTTTATCTCTTTGTTATTAACTTTTAAGTGGTGTTCTTGAGTTGGTAAAAAACTTTTGTTTTATAAAACTCAATTCAAACCCCCTTTCTTATGTTTTTCACACCTTCGGGGTTTGTTTTAATTCTGACGGGGCTACCACTAGCAGATTGCTTACTAAGTGTGGGGGTGTTTTTCGTGACATTCAAGAAAGATAACTTTGTGGCTTTCATAAGACTATTGGTGATTGCAATAGTCTTGCTACAGAATTCTGGGGTGTCCTTATGGGTTTGGAGCTTGCTTGGAAGAGAGATTTCAAGAACCTTATTGTTCAAGATGGCAAAAAGACAGTAGCAGATGCTCTCCAAGGGTCGCCTTTGAAGTCTAAACAAGGTTCGACTTTGGCTAGGCATATTCTTCTTCTCCTTCAGCATTTTAAAGAAGTGCATTCATTCACATTTTTAGAAAAACTATTAAGTGTGCTGATTTTTTAACCAAACTAGATTTGTCCAGTTTTGATGGTTGTATCTGATTCGATGATAATTTTTTTA
Source organism: Lathyrus oleraceus (assembly GCF_024323335.1). NCBI lineage: Eukaryota > Viridiplantae > Streptophyta > Magnoliopsida > Fabales > Fabaceae > Lathyrus > Lathyrus oleraceus. The sequence continues at coordinate 371,701,470 of NC_066582.1, forward strand.
GTAACGATTCAAATGTCTATGAGACATGATTCCTAATGTCTCCTCATTTTAGACCTTTGATCCTCCCATTTTACTAATAAATAAATATATATTTGATTAAACAAACTTAAAAAATTATTATTTTTATTATATGAGTTAAATAGTTTAAGTTTCAAATTCTGAAACGTCCCAAAAAAAAACTATTTACTTACATTTTGAATTTAAAAGAATATACATTTCAAATTCTGAGTTGTCACCAAAAAAAATTCTATCAATGAAAGCCCTAATCGTCACCAAAAATATATATTATATTTTATATTTCAAAGAATTTAAATTTCAAATTCTGAATTTATTACCATCAATTACATCTAAAATTATTAGATTACTTTTCACAATATAAATTCATAATTTAAAAAACAAATACTTTTAAAATTACTGACTTAAATTTATTTATTTATCTTCTATTTTGCTAAAATTATATTTTTTTACTCTCCAATTTTTAAAACTAATATTTTGGTTCGCTATTGAACAACGATGCATTATTCTTAGTTTTCAAAACTTTACTTTCATTAGAGAGGTACTTCATTTCAAAATTATTTTACCAAACAAAATTTATCTCAAAATAAACATCATTTTACTTTTTCAATATCAATTTCTTTCAGAATGCCATTAAATAATTAAAACTTCTTTCAAGTCATTATTCTCCTATACATTTATGACAATTTATAAAAACCTTAAACTATTCTTATTTTAGGATGGAATGAGTAAGCATTCAATAGACATTTATGAACTAATAAAATATATCATTGTTTTTATAATTAATTTTATTTTTTATTTTATTTGTATTAAAATATTACAAATATATTAAAACAAACTTTTAGAAATTTTTTTCAAAATAAACATTATTTTCAAAAATAATTCCAAAATAACCAATTATTCAAAAATATTACCAAAATAATCAGGTTTGATAGAGGATGCGGCAGATGAATTGACGTACCCCCAATGCATGAAGAGGAGGCGCCAATAGCATTGACGCATGCATTAGACTCCTCGTGAGGAGGCGCCAATGCTAGTGGCGCCTACATTGGGCCTCATGAGGAGGCGCCAATGTTAGTGGCGCCTATGTATGTTTGATTGGTGTATGCGGCAATACTTGACCATCATAACTCATAGCCTTCAGGAATACTTGAGCTTTCTCCATCAATACCTTAGCAAGAATACCCTTAACTCCACTCCTTGTTTCTAGGACAATGTCTGATTTCTTTAAATGTAAGGCTGCAGCAATGACTTCAGGTTTAGGCTCTTTTTCCAAGCTTGTGAAGGGTTTCTGATCAAGAATAGGTATACCCAGAAGCTTGGAGAACTCTTCCATTGTAGGAACCAGCTGATAGTCGGGAAATGTGAAGCAATGATGTTTAGGGTCAAAGAACTGAAACAGGACACTCATCATGTCTTCATTGAACCCTGAAGTGGCTAGATTCAGTAGGTGACCATGCCTCTTGATGAACTGGGAGTTTTCAGAAACTTGAGAGACCAATTCCTTAAGCTTAGGAGGTATTCCTACAAAGTTGATCCGGATAGTATTCCTACGAGCAGAAGCCATGACCTGCAACAAAGAACAAAGATAAATCCTTTGGTCCTTGAAATGGTTAGTGAAAATGCTATGCTTATGATGCATGATGATGCTATGATGTTATGCTCAATCACAAACATGTGGCACACACAAACAAGTCACACAATAGCCCTAGGTTTGAAGGCTTGCATGAGGTTTAAAGGTAAGTACCCTCCCCTGAAGTTTAGTTGATTCATCCTGTCCTACAAAAGTAACCAGGTTCTAAGGGATCTCAAAATCATTGATCCTTCACAAGGGTGGTTGTTCAGTAGGCAACTTACTTGCCAACCAAAACCCTCCAAGTTTAGGATCTCAATGAGTGTAGTATCGAGTATCAACCAACTTCAGTCTTCACCAAAGCCGGTTATCTCACTACTTTCTAAAGGCCAAGATGGGATGACTAGGGTTCTAAAAGTCAGTTAGTGTATTGACAACATATGGCAGCCTCATATTATCCTCAACTTGCTTAAGGAACATAAGCACCAACCAAGAAGTCACACTAACTATGGCCACCAGATCAACCATATCGATATACGCCGTACAGTTTCCTTGGTCTATTGCCATTTACCTAAGGTTCACTATATCGATATACGCCGTACAATTTCCTTGGTCTATTGCCATTTACCTAAGGTACACTAGATCCGACTTTTATTTTATCCAAAAGGAAAGGACATAAAAGAACAGGAAAGACCTTAAAAAGATTTTGAGTTCGGGGGGTAGGTTATACAAAGGGAAGGTATTAGCACCCTTTATATCCATGGTTATCCATGGGCTCTTAGTTACTTAGCTCACTTTGTTTGTTTGCAAGAGTGTAGTGTGTGATTAGAAGAATTTCTTTAAGTACTTTGTAATGTCCCTCGTATGGGTGTATACAAAGCCTAGTTTAGAAATTGTGAGGTGTAAAAGTAATTTTGAAAAGTGTGAGCAAGTAACTATGAGATACCTACCCTAGATTAAGTCTTTCGTGTTCTCGTATATTCTTTCAATGGTAAGACTGTCCCTATTATTAAGGAATAGGTAGTCATTACCTTGGATGTGTTTAAGGGACGGGCGTAGGGTCATCGTATGGTCAATGAAGGCAACATAAGGGGTGTCTTTAGCAACTCGTAGGGACTATCATCATGTTTACCGAAGGGACAAGATCATTATATCGTAGGCAACCTCGTAGGGACTTGATCTTTTAAGTTTATAGGGACTTGATGATTTTTCTATTTGAAGGGACTTTGCTTAAGACACCCCTATTTTCGAGGGACCTGACCATTTAAAGAAGGCAACCAAGAGGAATACCCTAGGAAGTACAGATGGCGATCAAAGATCGACTTACGTGTGTGAGTGTTATTTTTCAGATATTTGTCTTGAATTTAATTTTCTAAGTTCAATTATTTACAGTTAGTTTTTTTTTGCACTCCCTAAATTACTAACCACGCAATAAATATTTACAAAAATAAAAGCAAGAAAAATAAATTCCTAAACTATTACATGGCTATGGGACAGATACATAATAATCAGGCGAGAAAGAATAAATTTACAACCTATACATTTGTTCCTAATATTATAAATAAAACAAAATTAAAATAAGGAAAATAATGAAGCAAAAATAGAATAGATAAAAGCAAATAATAATAAAATAATAAATAAACAATGGTAATAAAGCAATAATAAAATAACAATAATAATAAAGTGATAATAAAAAGGTTAGAATTTTAAAAGAAATTATTTTAGGTTAAACAAGTTAGACTTTTTTTTTAGAAGCTATTAGAAAAATATGAGTTTAAAATAAATTAGTAATAATAAAAGAATTTAAAATACATTAATGTACAAATTACAAAATAAAAGAGTTATATGAAAAAATATTAAGTTAGTTATTTACAAAATAAATAAAGATTATAGAAAATATCAAATTATTAGATTAATAGGTTTATTATTATTATTCAATTAGAAAAATGGACAATTAGATTTTATTTACAAAATATATAAGGATTTATTATTATAAGTAAGTAATAAAAAAAAGTTATTAAAATAGTTAGTATTTATCATTTATTTACAAAAAAATATAAAGGTTATAGAAAAAATATTAAATAATTAATTTAGTAGGTTTTCACGCCCTACATTACTAAACCACGCAGTTAATATAGGATCAAGGGCAGGAATTTAAATGGCAGAAAAATAAAACCCTAATTATTACAACGCTTTGGTGCAGTTACATAATAAAGATGGCGAAAAGTAAGACTGAAAATATTACAAGTTAAAACTTAAAATATTACAAGGGCGAAGCAGTTATAGTGTATGAATAACATAAAAATGAGTGAAAATAGGAAATAATAATAAGGTTTGTTAAGGTTTAAGAAAAGGTTTATGGTTTAGAGGAAACAACACGGTTAAAGTTTTAGATTTGAAATTTAGAGTTTGTGGCGAAATTGTCAGGGTTTAGAAAAAATCAGGGTAGTTAGTTATGAAAAAAAATGTGCAGATCTAAATATATGTATATAAAAAAACAAAACAATATGAATTAAAAAACAACGGCGTCGCTAGCGCAAAATTGCGATCATCGCAACTGGATCGGATAACACAAATGTCACGCCTCATACACGTATATGTGAAAACGGCGCATTGACACGATCCGATCCGAAAACATAATCAAATTATAACATAAAATAGAAATATATATATACTAGTTACATATATGAACATGTATTTGAAACACAGTAACAAATATATCAACAAAATAGATAAAGTATATATCATATATAAACTATTACCAAACTGTGTGTACGATAGTATAGATCAGCCACTCTCAGTTTCTCTTTTTTGTTCTGTCTTTCTGCCTCTCTCTATCAGTCATGCTAGTAAATATATATAGGAACAAATTAGGTTAATGATAATGGGCCTAAGTTTATTTTGAAACCCAATATTAAATTAAAAACTGAATAAAGTTAAATAATTAAAATAGTTAAAATTAAAATAAAAACTAATTAACCTATTTATTTATTCTAGACCCAATATAAAAATAAATAGACTCAAAAAAAATAAAAGTCGGGCACCAAAATGCTCGAAAAAAATAAAATGAACACGTCAAAATAATCAGCGCGAAATAAATGACTCGGAAAAATACAGCGTTTGGTCGGATTTTGCAATAAAAATTATGACCGTTTAAACTGCTCAGACTGATCAACATATGACCAAAAATAGTCGTAAAAATATTTTTAGCATGTCAAATTAAACCACGTGAACCGCAGATTAATGTTACCGACATTTGCAAACTTAAACTTGACATTTTTTGTTGACTAATTTTAGGCACAGTTAAAAAGTTAATTTGATCAGTCTGTTTGTAAATTCCGAGAAATTATTCCGGCTAATATTAAGACAGAAAAAAATGTTATGCTATGAAGATGATGCAAATGAATGTGAAACGGAAAATTGGTTAGAGTTAAAAGTAGAGGGCAAATTTTAGGGTGCAACACATTGGACTGACAATAAACTAATGACCCGTCCGATTATAACGTCCCCCTGTTCCACATCCCGGTGCGTTAGTTTATCTCCTGGGTCTTCCACGATTTTCTTGAGGTGTTTGGGCTCTTTGTGTGCTGACCTGATCGAGCGATGGTTGGTTGGAAGGTCCAACGGAAGTTCCAGCGGTATTTGATAGATGTGTCATCATTTGCTCCCAATATCCGGAGGGGCTCTGGCCAACGACGCTTCCGTAATACAGTTCGGTGCCCATGTCATCCTAGTTACGGCGTTGTGGTTGAGTGAATTGGGGACGATATAGTTGCCCAAATTGGGTCATTGAGTCGTTTTGGAAACAAAGCAATGGTTTCTAGGGCGACTATAGTTAAACAATGGTTGGGTGTTATTGATGGGGGGCTACGATGAAGTGACCCATATGAATCATCTGGGCTATAGACAGTTGTGGTTGCGGGGTTTGATTCTTGGTTTTGTGTTTGAGTGAGAGGTATGAATGGATTGCGACGTTGGATGGTTGGTTGTTGGGTGGTTGGCATGAACGGGTGCGATGTTGGGTGTTTGGTTGTTGTGTGTATGTGGTTGGTTGATGTTGTATGGTTGGTTGTTGGGTTTGGGTGGGTTCACATTGGTGTTGGGTGGTGAATTGTTGTGGGGCATACGATGACGAAGCATGTTGGCGTGGATCCATCAAATACCGCGGCTCAGATACAAATTGTTGAGTTATTACCGATCTAAACCATGCCATATATTTTGTTGAGTCGGTCTTGCACCATGGATATCTGGTTCGTTCAAGATGTGTTGTCTTTGATTCCTCTATGGACGACACATGTCTTTTGCAAAGCCTCTCCAATCAGAATAATCCCATTGTGCATCAACCCTTTTTTGATGTCAATTCCCCAAACACGTGGGAGATTCTGGAATCTGTTGTAGCATTCAGAACTGCAGTTTGACCCGGTCACTCTGGTGCATTTCCACCATAGTGAATCGGATAACCGGTGTCTTCGTTGTCCAAACTGCAGCATCGTCATGGTTCACATCATGATCCAGACCCAGATATGGCCTCCAGACAAACTGTAAAACAATACGAAACGATTAGATGGAAAATAATTTGAGAAGTATTTTTAAACTAAAATATAGTTGGGTAGGATTATTACATCGTCATGTCCAATGTGGTCCAATAGATTTCGATAGACTACAATGCCGTGTTTCAGACACCTGTTGTAGTTCATTCCCCTTACTGACCACCTAAGATAAAAAAGAAGTGAAAAATATTATTTACTATTAATTATAATATAAAATATAATTAACTAAATGGTGAATGGTAAAGTGTTAGACTTACTTGGTTGCAAACGGGAACACGAATGGGCGCTCATTTATCGGGGTGAGCGACGACATTCTTGACCAACCCCAAGCTTGAAGCAAATACGCACATGAAAAAAAGTATAGGTATTCTTTTTTGTAGTTCTATACATTGCACTATATAGATGGGCCAATACAGCTGAACCCTAACTATAAGTGTTTACCTTATTAATGTTGCGTAATAAAGGTAAATACATTATATTTACAAAATTACCTGTACTTTCTGGAAACAAAAAATTATCAAATAAAATCATAATATAACACCAAGCTTTTATTATTTTCTCATACTCGGTTGAATCGTCGGGAATTACTATACTGGCATAATATTGTTTAAGGTATTTTAAACTTATACCTTGCCCCCTTGCTTGACCGGACGTGTCTCCCTCAGTTTCGTCGTCTAGCAAATGGGCACCCAATAATTCATTGCAGATATTGTTGTCTTGGTTAACTCGATCATTCACTGCCTTTCCATCTATACGGAGACCCAACAACATGTACACGTCCTCAAGTGTGACGGTACACTCACCAATCGGAAGGTGAAATGTGTGGGTCTCGGGTCTCCACCTCTCCAACAAAGTTAGAATGAACTTGTAGTCCACCGAGTACGAAACAATGTTGAGTAGATTTCCAAATCCACATCCTCTAATATATGGTTCTATTAAAGGATCGTGGGGTACATATTCATGTACACGACATCTAAACCGCTTCGGATCCTAATAATAAAAAAGTAAGAAAATGCAATTAGAAGAAGAAATACATAATCAACAAGCACAACTCTATAAGAAGTAAGAAAAACATAGATAACAAAGGTATAAGACTAAAAATAGAAAAAGTAAAAAGAGAGAGATGACATACAAATGCCGATATATTCTCGAGCGTGCCTCTATGTTCATCGCCCATAGTCAACAAAGACATGATTTGATTTTGCAAAGCTTGAGTGTGGTAGAGGAAACAAGTGTGGTAGAAGAATATAATTGAGTATTGATGAAGATGATTTGATATTGTTGATATGAGAGGCTATTTATAGATGAATGAGTGAGTAGGTTTGCAACCTAAGATGAATGTGATTGGTTGCATGGAATGGCAAGAGAAGACAAGGGAATGACAAACTTCAGAAAGCATGTGAGAGATAGCATGTGAGGAATCTCTTCTAGGCGCATGTGAAGAATCAACATGTAAGGGAAGATGCGCCATTCCTCTTGGCGCCTACATGTGATTCTTCACATGCAAGGAAGAGGCTCCCTTCCTCTTGGCGCCTTAGTGTAGGGCAATGGGAAGGGGCGCCCTTCCTAGTGGCGCATAAGACCAATTTTTGTGAAGAGGCACCCATCCTTTTGGCGCCCCAGTTATTTTATGGCGCCTAGGGAATGGGCGCCTAGGTGGGAATCTCAGGGCTCAGGCGCATGTGTGTTCTTGTCACTCTTTTCTCTGCATGGTTGATTCTTTCTACTACATGCATGGTCAAGTTTGTACAAACAATGACCAAGTTATCAATGCAACGACCAAGTTAGCAATGAAACATTATTTATGTTGTGTGGATGAACAACTTAGCAATGCATTCAATTCCCTTAAAGATATCTACATATTTAATATTTCAACAAAATGTCTTCCACACAACATTACATGATCAGTGCCCATGTCGAAGGTGAAATATTTGATCATCAGTTGTTCGGTTTTTGTTTTCGAAACACAGAGGTAACTCGGTTTACAATAAATCGACGATCAAATTTTTCACATCTGAAACAAAGAATAGAAAAGAAATTGCAATGCAGTAATGTGGGCCAAATCATCTATAAAAATCCGGTTTGGTTTGTAGAAAACCAGGTTAAATTTTATCAGAAGAAGATTCGAGATGATGATGATATTCAGCATATGTTTGTCAGTCACGAACAATCTGGTTACAACGATATAGAGTTGTATATATTACCACATCAACAACAGGTGTCTCTGTACATTGATCAGTCACAAGTGTTTTGTGAGACTGATGACGGACAAGCTGAGGTGAATGTTCTAGATGACAAAGAAGAAGAATCTGAGATCATGGTTGATTCGATGGTGAACGCTGAAGAGGAAGAGGAGCCAATACCAACAAGTTATGTATACTGCCCACCCCAACAGATGACAAGGTTAAATTTGGGTTCAGATGAACCTTTAGCAGATGTATGGTACAATCCTTACGTGCAGATGCAAGGATCTTTGAAACAAGGAGACACATTTCGCACAAAAGAGGAATGTGTAAGAGCCATTAAGAAATTCCACATGCAACTATCAGCTGATTTCAGAGTTGACAGAACTGACGCATCGAGGTATAAAGTTTATTGTCCGAATGAGCACTGCCTTTTTATGTTGTCAGCTTCGTACCGGAAGAGGAGCGAGTCTTGGGAGATTGGATCAATGGGTCCAGATCACACATGCATGCTGACAAACCCAATCCAGGATCATCATAAACTAAGCTCTCAGCTAATATGTGATGAAATATTATCTGTTATTAGCGATAATCCATCATTAAAGGTGAGTACAATAATCTCGCATATTAGGGCAGAGTACGAGTACACTCCATCATATAGGAAGGCATGGATAGCTAGGACAAAATCTATTGAAAAAGTGTTTGGCAATTGGGAGGAGTCTTACAAACAACTTCCAAAATACTTGTTGGCTCTAAAACAATATGCTCCCGGGACAATTGTTAAGCTGGAAACAAATTGTCCGCCTATACACCAGATGGTACGTGTGCTGTTGGAAATAAAAATTTTCACCGTCTATTCTGGGTGTATCAACCAGGTATGATAGGTTTTTCTTTCTGTAAACCAATTATACAAACTGATGGTACATGGTTGTACGGAAAATACAAAGGAACGTTACTGATGGTAGTGGCACAAGATGGGAACATCTATATGTTTTCAATCGTCTTTGCCCTAGTTGAAGGGGAGACTGCTGAAATCTCTGATTGCACGTCGCACCTCAGCCTAACTTATGTTTGATCTCCGACAGACACCCTTCAATCATCAGTGCATATAATAACATTGACAACGGCTGGAAAAATACTCCTTCGACGCATGTGTTATGTAATAGACATATTGCTCACAATTTCATGTGGGAAATTAAAGATAAGACGTTGCGGAAGAAGGTTGTCAATGCAGGTTACGCATTATCAGAACCTTCTTTCAAACACTACCGCAAGGAAATAAGATTGTCAAACGAAGATGCGGTACGGTGGATCCATGGTATTCCTTTGGAGAAGTGGACTAGGGCATACGACAATGGTCAACGTTGGGGCCACATGACAACAAATCTTGTGGAATCAATGAACTCTGTCTTCAAAGGCATCCGTAACCTACCAATAATCGCTTTGGTGCATGCTACATATTTCAGGCTAAGGGCGTTGTTTGAAACCAGACGCTTAAAATGGAGTTCAGTGTTGCAATCTGGACAGTTGTTCAGTGATGCTTCGATGAAATTCATCAGACATGAAGCTGCCAAAGCAAACACACATGTGGTTACGGTCTTTGACCGAAGTAAAGGTTGGTTTAGTGTTGTCGAGTCCATGGATCACAATGAGGGCATGCCGATGGGACAGTACAGAGTCGAACTAGATAGAGGTTAGTGCGACTGCAGAAAGTTCCAAGCCTTTCGTACCCCCGCTCCCATGTCCTTGCGGCATGCTCAAAGGTTCGAAGGGATCCATCATACTTGTTATCTGAAGTTTACAAAATCGTCAGTCTTTCAAATGTTTATAAAATTAGTTTTTTCGTAGTGGCAAAAGAGGATTATTGGCCAGAATATCAAGGGGACATCGTCTGGCACAACGAAGTTATGCGAAGGAAGAAAAAGGGTCGCCCAAACAGCATCCGAATTCGAACCGAAATGGATACGGCGAACAAAATGGTTAGACTATGTAGTTCATGCCGTCAACTAGGTCACAATCGTAATAACTGTCCTAGTGTTAGAATGAGCACAACCAGATAAATTTACATGTACCTCTATTGCAATATATGAAAAATTAAATTTATTTCATATTAGACGTCTGTCACGAAAGTACCATTGCATAAACAGTAACACATATAATTATAACAAATACAAGAACTATGCAATTACAACCAGCAAAACAATTTTGAACATGTAATGCATCATCCTACGAGCGTCTTGGTCTGTCTTAATATCCACCAATTCGCGTAATTCTCCGTGTTGGTTGAACGTGGACACAAGCCATTGTATTCTTCTAATCCGTTCACCCTCTCCAATTTCTCCCTCTAACCAACTGTACAACGTCCGATTAAGACGTTCAAACATATTTGTGTTCCAAAGTCGAATCTGTACCGGAGCCGCAACGGCAGAAAATATTACATCAGCACTTTGTTTTTGAATGTATGCAGACATTGTTGAAACAGGGAAAATTGAAATTGATGGTGGTTGAATTGTATTAGGAGATGAGTTTGAGTGAAAAATATTGCATCCAATGCGTGGTATTTATAGAGACGGACAAAACATGTGGGCGCTTGAGGGATTGACGCCCACATGACCATCACATGCAGCCAGATGAATTAGCGCCCACACAACCAAATGCACCTAGGCGCCACTAGCATTGACGCCTCCTCATGAGGCCCAATGCAGGCGCCACTAGTATTGGCGCCTCCTCATGAGGAGCGCAATGCATGCGCCAATGCTAGTGGCGCCTCCTCGTGAGGAGCGCAATGCATGCGCCAATGCTATTGACGCCTCCTCTTTATGCATTGGGGGTGCCCCAGTTCATCTGACGCATCCTCTACCAAACCTGGTTATTTTGATAATTTTTTTAAATAATTAGTTATTTTGAAAAAAAAATAAAAAAAATTATTATTTTGAAAAAAAATTCCAAACTTTTACCTACTTCCTCTTCAAGAACACCCATATTAATCCTATTTGAATCTGCTCAAACTTCAACAAAATTCAAGAAACCGATATCCTGAATTTCACAAAACTCCCAATATCTTTATATCTGAGTACAATTATCGTACTATGTAATCAAGCTTCATGTTAATCCTATTCATAGAGGATATGAACTCTACTATTTTCATTAACTTGTGCCATAAGACAATGATTCAATTAGTAAAAAATATGAGCATACAAAAGTATATAGACAATCATGAATATGGTATCTATCGGTTATATATAACTGTCAACTGAATATGGTTTCAGAGTTATAGATATATCCAAAACCAACAATGCTTAAAACCAACAGTACAACAGTAACAATTGACCCCAAACTCCATATAATATAACTATACTTAATCCGATTCAAAGCCATAATTCAGAAAGAAAGGAAATAGCATAACAATAACCAATTTCTTTTTCTACATATCATTACAATGACATTCAAGATTAGCCCATGGTTCAAAAAGTTACAGAATAATTAAACCTATAATTTAAAGCCTAGTGTCGAGGGTGAGGCACAAATTGGTATTATTCTCCAGCTCAGCCAAGTGATTATGCATGAAAAGGATACCACATTTTCTCTGGGAGAAGCAATTTAAGCATTCTAAGAGAAACTTGAGAAATACTCATCAATCTGCATAAAAATGCTCAGTAGACATCAAAGAGTAAAGGTAATCAGAAGAACTGTTACCCATGGTTTTAAACTGCTTTCCACAAGAACGGCGACAGTAATTGTGACTACAAGTCTACAACCTATGCTTTTCAAGATCTCAACAACCACATCAAATCCAGCTATATCTGACTACAATATTCTACATATCAAATATCATAACATAACCACCACAACTGTAATTAAAAACCTTACTTATATGATAACAAGATGTGCATAAAGTAAACCAGGGTGTTACAATTTGATTACATTACATGTTTTAACTGAACCAAAATAAAAAACATAACGAACAGGCTTTTCCTTTCTGTTTTACAGGTAAACCGAATGCTAAATTAAGCCGATAAATAAGAGACTCGTCTGTCATCATTCATTAACTATGAAAATATGGAATACACAAAAATGCTCATCACCAATTCACCACCACTATCACTAATTACTACCACAATAACTAATAACTAACATGTGCTTGTGATCAAAACCATAAACACATCCAACCAAGCCAACAACATATAAACAATTTCATCAATTACACCATATCTTGATAAAAACAAAAAATTGCCATTTAGATCTATGAAACACTGGCACATATATAGACACGACACACAGGACTAGTTGAATAATGCGGTAATGCGGAATACCAAACACACACCTTCAATCTGAAGTGTCAATGCTACATAGTCATGATCAATCATCATCATCATGATCACTCTCATCACTGAAATACCCAGCTTTCTTCCCTTTCTTCTTCGTCTTGTTGTTGTCCAAACCCTCATCATCATTTCTGTTTCTCCCCAGCAACCTTTCACCCGCTTCATCATCCACAACAGAAGCCCAATTATCGTCAAACTGCTCCGCAGCAATCTGACCCTCCTCCTCCTCATCATCATCACCTTCCTCCTCCCCATCCCTATCCCTCAGCCCACTAAATCCCCGTCGCGGCTTCTTAGGCTGAGGCCGCGGCCTCGGCCCCAACTGATTCTTAGGACACTCATACGACAAATGACCATGCCCCCCACACTCATAACACAAAGCAGTCTCAGTATTGTACACGCGCTTCCGAATAAACTCCGGAGCACGTCCATTATCAGCAGCAATAGAAGCAGTTAGAGTCCTTCCATTGAGAATCTTCTTATTCATCTCCGCCACGGCGCGTTGGGCGTCATTACGAGAAACGAATTGGACAAACGCGACACCGCGGCTTAGGCGCGTGTGACGGTCTTTGAGAACGGTTACACGCGCGATGCGGCCGAAAGTAGAGAAGAGCGTATGGAGATCGGAGTTTGTTAGGGAGTAATCTAGATTAGAAACGTATAGCGTCGATTTTGATGGTGCTAAGGGTTCACCTGTTCCTCCTATTGATGATCCTTTGTTGTTCGGTTTTGATTGGGGTTGATTACTGGATGTGGTGCCGGTGGTGGTGTTGGGGGTTGAGGACGAAGCGCAGTAGCGGTAGTAGAAAACGTCGTCGTCTTCATCGTTGTCGCTGTGTTTTCGTTTGTGTTTCTTCTTGCTTGACATTTTTTTCGGTTCAGGTTTTTTGTTTCCGGCAACGGCGTTCGGTTTCCGGCGACGGAATTAGTTCTCCGATGCTTCTTTAATCTATAGAGGAAATCTGAGAGTGGAGAGATTCTATAATGCGTTTGAGAAACCCTAGAGAAGTGAAGCGAAACTCCAAGCGGATCTGGACATGGATCCGGATATTTTGGATTGGTTTTATATATGGTTTTATCCATTCTTATTTTTTTATAAGCAGTACTATCCATATGTAAATGGACAACTTGCTCACCGCCAGAGTACTTGTAAAGATAGCATAAAACTAAAAATTATTATGTTTTAATATTTTTTTATTTAATTGGTCAGCCACCCATCTGCATATATAAATTTTAATAATTTTTTGTTAGTATGATGCTAGATTTTTTAAGACAAAAATTTCTAGTTCGTTAGATATACAATTTTATTATATTATTTTAGATTATATTTTAATATCTTAAGATAAATAGAGTTATTGAAATTTAGCAAAAATAGAATAGAGTGAAATAGAAATTTTATTACTTTATTATTTGAATAATTAGCGATAAAAACAAAGTAAGTTTTTGATTCTGCTCATATAAAAGAGAAACAATACTGATGGAAAGTGATGAAAATTTTCATTCTGCTCATATTAAAGGGAACAATACTCGTAGAAAGTGATCAATACTAGTAGAAAGTGATGTAATTTTTTATTCCTCATATCTAAGGGAAACAATGCTAATGAAAAGTGATGAAATGAAATAAAATAGAATAATAAAATTTTATTATACTGGATCTGATTTTAATTAACTCAAACAATGTAATCTTATTCTATTTCATCTCATATCACTTCATATCATCTCATTGCATCAATTTAAGCAAAACCTTAGTCTAATAACTTCAGTTTCACAACATTTAAAAACTCTTATGTAGAATTTGTCCAGAATTGAAGAGGACTCATCTCTTACTAGAAACTCAACAATTAATTTGTTTTCAAAAGTAATGCTTTATTTATACGCTTAGATTATGTTTGGACATCTTAAAATGAAGATATAAGAATAAAAATGAACATAGTGAATCAACAAAATTAGAAGTACATACGATTAAAATGCATCAAAATCGATGACATCTTTTTAAATTTATTGAACTTTTCGCATTAGACTTTTTTCTATTGTATTATTTTTCAACATCATTTAATTTCTAGAACTCATGCATCCTATCCAAAAAAGCAAAGTTCTCACTCAGATGTTTCTTCCTTAAGACGTTCTCTCCATTCTACGAATGTTGGTGGTAGAGGACACCCTCGTTTCAAATAAGCTTGTATAAAATGCATCTTAGTAGCAATCTGTCTAATCAAGACAACCCGGCCATTTAAATTATTTGGAGGGCAACTTAGCAGAGGGAAAACGATTTACGAAAAACTATGTCTTGTAAACTAAACTAAAACTCAGTCATATACATTTGATATAAGATGACTCATTTCAGAAAAATTCATCCACTTTATTGTCGTTGTGGGGACACCAATTTTACTAAGAATCAAAGGATTTTGAATAGCTTGTATTTGTGCATTAGTCATATAGAGTCGCATGTAATTGTCGCACCTCAAAAAAAGATGATAATGCGATCCCTCGCGATAGGACGCGGAAAAAAAATGTTGTTCGAAACAGAGTCGCCACCGAACTTTATTTATTCCAATGAAGGAATAGGAAAATATCGAGAAAACCTTTAGAAATAAGAATAATGGTCGTCGCAACCATATTCGGGTTCGGGAGTCGATTACGCAAGGGGAAGGTATTAGCACCCCTCACGTCCGTTGTACTCAACGGGAACCTTTTAGTCTGATTTTGCTATTTGACTGTTAATTGACTGTTTATCTGCTTGCTTCGAGTAATTAGAATTGATGATAGATGTGGATGAAGACCTCAGGATGGGGGAAATGGGAGGTTTTTTATTAGTGTGCTCGCGAAGATACAGCAATCTCCTGCCTACGTATCCTTATGGTGCAATAAGGAAATCAGAGCATTCGTAGTTCGGGCTACTACGAATATTGGTTGTGTTTTGTTTTGATGAACGACTGTGTAGGTCGGCGTTCTAACGGCTAAACACTGGCTTGTCTACTCTCGGTGGAGGCTCTAGCACTGGTTTGTTGTGCGCATTAGAAAGGATTGACAGTGTTCTTTTTGAAAGGGTTTTGGTCACGCGGGGGTGACGAGTTGAATTGACGTGTTTGGATTTGATTGGTTTCGATCGCTCGAGGGCGAGAAGTTAGGTTTGATTTGTTGATGATTTGAGGAACGACGAAAGATTGAGCAATATGGTGTACACCAATCGTTCAATTCTTTCGAGGAATAATAAGGCGTGCGCCTTCTATTCCCTTTTCGTTCGAATTGTTTTGAAAGTTTGTTTGTGGATGTTGAATACGCACGGTAGTGAGGCGTACGCCTCCTACTTGCTTATTCAAAGAATAACGAGGCGTACGCCACCTATTCCCTTATCCAAGTTTATTTAACGTGTTTTAGTCGGAAGTCGATAATTTGTGCAATATGGCGTACGCCAATTATCCAAATAATCGAGAGACGGTGAGGCGTACGCCTCCCATCTTTTATCACCCGAGGTTTAAATTGTAAAAAGATATGTTTAGATATTGTATTCGATTTATGAAGATAGCTTGAATTTTGGGTTGGTAGGTTTGGATTTGTCGATGATTTGAGCAAGGTGGCGTACGCCAATTATTCAAATAATCAAGGAGTGGTGAGGCGTACGCCTCCCATTCTCTATTGAAGTTGTATAGTTTATTTTGTAAAATTGGGTTTGATATAAGAGGTGATTTGAGTTTATTCGATTGTGTTTTAAGTTTGATGACAAAAACTCGAGCAATGTGGCGTACGCCAATTATTCGAATAATCGAAAGATAGTGAGGCGTACGCCTCCTATCCTCTTTATTATCATAAATTTAGAATTAAATGTTTTAGAATTTGTAGTTGATTTGGAAAATGATTTGAATATGATGGTTGAAGTTTAGAAATAATTTGAATTTAGAACCTATGTTTGATTTGAAAAATTGATTTGAAATTGTATGATTATTAGGGTTTTAATTGAATGACGAAAATCCGAGCAATATGGCGTACGCCAATTATTCGAATAATCGAGAGATAATGAAGCGGATGCTCACTATTCTCCTTTTCATTCAAAGATTAATTATTAAAAATAAAACTTTTAGAATTTATAATTAATTGGTGGAGTGATTTTAATTTTATGGAGTTTTAGGGTTTTAAATGAATGACGAAAATCCGAGCAATATGGCGTACGCCAATTGTTCGAATAGTCGAGAGATAGTGAAGCGGAGGCTTACTATTCTCCTTTTCATTCAAAATTAAATTAAATAATTTTTAAGAGAATACTATTTAAATACGGTGAATTTGAATTTATTTAGAATTAATATACTTTTGGGAAAGACTATTTGGTATTGGACCAACGTCAAACTTATTTATTAGAAAATAAAGTAAATTATTTGTTGACGTTAACCATTAATCCACCATTTAACTAATTATAATATTATAACAAGATAAAAAGAAGAGTTGAAAATAGTAATCGAAACCGAACTAATAAATATTTCTAATATTAGTGTTATCTTAATTTTAATTAAAACAATCAAGAATAGCTCATAAACCAAGTAGACCAAATTGGAATGTTTGGGAAATAAATAAAAAGTTAGGCCCTAAACATTGGATCAAAGAAGGCCCAAGGGACTTAAAGTAGTGTTATTTTCGGGATGGGCCACAAGGCCCAAAATCCTCTCCTACTCAGCCAAGTGGTACCGCCGAGAAGAGAAAAGGTTGGCCTCGGTTTACCTACCGCCACGCGCATCATTGTTCATTGATAACATCATAAAGATTTTGGGAACATAATCTGACAGCACCCAAGTATCTATCATCAATAACATTAATTTACTCTTAATAATATTTTAAAAGAAGAAACAATCACCCCTTAAAGCAAAGAAATAAATCAAAATAATTTTGTCTCTCTCTCTTAAAACGACTCTTCATTCTTTCTGGAAAATATCCTCTCCCTATTAAATCGTGTGCATGGTCCCAATCCAAAACTGCAGAGAGAGAAAAAAATTTGAAAGGAAACCGATGAACACCCTTCGGTGTTCATCCTCAAACAAACCAGGACTCGAACATGAAGTTCAAAACTTCCAACGTGACAAACGACCACAATCCCCTCAAACCTCCAAATCCTCGACGGGATCTAGAAAACAGTAGCGAATCGGAACCTCAAAGGAAAACCTAATCTTAGCTTCTAACCCGTTTTCTATATCACAATCAACAGCAGAAATTAACGAGTCAAAATACAAGGTCAAAGCACTTTAAAGCAAAATAAAAGGGAAAGATTCCGCCGGAGCATCGTAGCCCCGACGAAGACCTGACGGCCATGATTACCTTCGGTGAGTATGTATGACGTTGTCCCTCTTCTTTTGCTTGTTGTTTCAAGTTTCTTCCTTTTCTTTCTATCCTTCTGTATCCACTCCTTGTTTTCTGTCTGATTCTGACTTTCTCCTCTAATTGATTGTCATTTCCTTTTGCACGCGATTGAAGGGGTCAAGCTCTTCAAACCCTGATTTTCAGTGTGAAAATCAGAGTTGAAATACAGAGTTTTAGCGGAGCTTTTCGGTGTAAGGTTCGTTTGGGATTTCAGCAGAGTGACGGTATTTTTCTTCTCTCCTTTTTCAATCGATTAGCTTTCCTTTTTATAGAGTGAAATGAGCTCCCCAAAATCGTGTGTGGATCCTTGGCAGATGGTGCAAAAAGGAATCATTCCGTTAGCATCAAATCTTTCTTTAGATTTTGGTGGGGACCAATGTAAATGTGGTAGGAAACGGATTTGATTGTGGTCCCAAAAAATCTCCAAATGCGTGGCCGTCTTCACTGAATCTCCCATCTAGTTTTTACTGCGGTGAAACCTTCAACAATTGAGGTAAGGAAATTGGTATTTACTGGCATATATTTTAACCTTAATTGATGACTTCTCAACTTCGATTCACAACACTTCTTCCGTTTTTGCTGATGTGAGGACTTAATACATTTAGGTATGAATTGCTGCTCAAGTATTTTCGAATCCTGTGAATCTTTGCCTTTGGTTTATCATAACAATTGTGTGCTTACAAGTCTTATGACCATTAAATTGATGCCATGTTTGATACTTGGTTTGGTATTTGGTAGGTGATCTGAATGATATTCAGGATGCTTGATGATACTTGTATGGATGTTAACCTTGTTGATGGCTGAGCTTGGATTGCTAGTCTGCTGTGTTTTACATGGTGGTAGTCATGATTGCTCCTGTGATTCTATTACCATGAGGTTAGTCATATGCTGAAAACCTGTTAACTTGGAATGTGATGTTGTTAGCTATTGTGTTAGAAGTTTGAATGAAATTTTGCTATGGTAATGATTATTTTTGTTTTGGATACTTTGCTTGTGCGTGAGCTGATTTGTGGGTTGCTATGCTTGGTGATGCAGTAGTGGTTTGTGCAGTTTTTAGATCGTATATTTGATCAAGGTTAGATGGTTTGGTAACAGGTTTCTTCTTGTCATGGTTCAGCATCTGTCATGGTTCTCTGATAATAGGTTCTATTGTAACAGGTTTTTTTTTAAGCATACCCTGGCACTGTTTTGGTTTGGAGCATTATGGCGTTTAAACCAATCCCGTCTTTAATTGATGATTCATAATGCAATGGTCCTGCCGCTATAGCTAAACCTTATGTCCCAAAAAGGTGAATCTTTAAATGTATCCTCATTTCCAAGTGTAGGCTAAGAGATACTCTCAACTGTGTTTAGCATGTTAGTTTTCTCGATTGTTTAACATCTCTGCTACCGACCAAATCCCTATCCAGTTATTAACATCAACATTCTGGAACTGAATCATCTGTCTTGGAGTTGTTAACCATCCTGCCATTGAAGGACAATCATGTTGCCAAGGTCTGCAACATGGCCTGCTGTGGGAGGAATACTCTGAACTTGCGTCTGTAGCCGTTTTTTGTTTTTTGGGTGTGACGGCTTGTTTTTGCTGTTTTGCCGTTCGGCAGCTTGTGACAGTTTTTCTTCTTTTGATCATAATCTCTTTGGGAAAATCCTTACTCATTGTTTCTTTGAATCCTGCAGGTTTCACTCATGATACCAAGTTTACTGCTTCTGGAAGTGTTTTGGTGAAGAGAGTGCATGGAGTTGTCGTGGTCAACTGTCATGATGTTTTAAGCTTATATACTTTTTTATTGTAATGTCCTCAAGTCTTTAGATCATAGGCCATGGCTGTGTGTAAATCATGAGGTCTACCAATATAACTGTAAACTATGCCCCTTACAAAATTTATTCTCAGAAGGATCGTGCCCATATGGAAAAAGAATGGTTTTGTACATCTAAATTTGTATTTTTTGATCAAAAGTAACATTATTATGAAGTCCATAGAAAACTGTTTCATTTTCTTTCTTATAGGAATTAAAAGACATTGAATCTAAATCCTCAGGAAATTTTCTCAAGTCAGGACCAGGAAATGCAAATCCTAGGCCATCCGTTAAATAGCTCTTTAGACGTGGCCCGAGATGAGTAGAAAAAAATGCTCATTTAATAAGAATGCTCGCCATGAGACGTGATGGACCATAATAATGCACCAATCTTGTAGGTCGGCCAAAAGGACTTGTTGATATGAATCAATTTGTACTTATGAACCAAATGATGCTTTTTATAATCTTGAATTAATGAGACGTGAGCCTTCGAGGCAACCTATGCATGGAGTAGATGATGTCATTGACTACAATGACATGTACCATGCTCAATGAATGAATAACAATAATATGCATCTTAATCCAGTGATCCACTTAATAAACAAAAGCTTCTTTGTGATTATTCTAATCAGTTGATTATAGTGGATTAAATCTGTGTGTATAAGGTGAAATCACTTTGGAGGGTGGACTATAGTAGCTTTGAGTTTCAAGCGAACGATAATAAAATACTTGTGTTTTTATCTCTTTGTTATTAACTTTTAAGTGGTGTTCTTGAGTTGGTAAAAAACTTTTGTTTTATAAAACTCAATTCAAACCCCCTTTCTTATGTTTTTCACACCTTCGGGGTTTGTTTTAATTCTGACGGGGCTACCACTAGCAGATTGCTTACTAAGTGTGGGGGTGTTTTTCGTGACAGTCAAGAAAGATAACTTTGTGGCTTTCATAAGACTATTGGTGATTGCAATAGTCTTGCTACAGAATTCTGGGGTGTCCTTATGGGTTTGGAGCTTGCTTGGAAGAGAGATTTCAAGAACCTTATTGTTCAAGATGGCAAAAAGACAGTAGCAGATGCTCTCCAAGGGTCGCCTTTGAAGTCTAAACAAGGTTCGACTTTGGCTAGGCATATTCTTCTTCTCCTTCAGCATTTTAAAGAAGTGCATTCATTCACATTTTTAGAAAAACTATTAAGTGTGCTGATTTTTTAACCAAACTAGATTTGTCCAGTTTTGATGGTTGTATCTGATTCGATGATAATTTTTTTAGTAACGGTTCAAATGTCTATGAGACATGCTGCCTAATGTCTCCTCATTTTAGACCTTTGATCCTCCCATTTTACTAATAAATAAATATATATTTGATTAAACAAACTTAAAAAATTATTATTTTTATTATATGAGTTAAATAGTTTAAGTTTCAAATTCTGAAACGTCCCAAAAAAAAACTATTTACTTACATTCTGAATTTAAAAGAATATACATTTCAAATTCTGAGTTGTCCCCCAAAAAAATTCTATCAATGAAAGCCCTAATCGTCACCAAAAATATATATTATATTTTATATTTCAAAGAATTTAAATTTCAAATTCTGAATTTATTACCATCAATTACATCTAAAATTATTAGATTACTTTTCACAATATAAATTCATAATTTAAAAAACAAATACTTTTAAAATTACTGACTTAAATTTATTTATTTATCTTCTATTTTGCTAAAATTATATTTTTTTACTCTCCAATTTTTAAAACTAATATTTTGGTTCGCTATTGAACAACGCTGCATTATTTTTAGTTTTCAAAACTTTACTTTCATTAGAGAGGTACTTCATTTCAAAATTATTTTACCAAACAAAATTTATCTCAAAATAAACATCATTTTACTTTTTCAATATCAATTTCTTTCAGAATGCCATTAAATAATTAAAACTTCTTTCAAGTCATTATTCTCCTATACATTTATGACAATTTATAAAAACCTTAAACTATTCTTATTTTAGGATGGAATGAGTAAGCAATCAATAGACATTTATGAACTAATAAAATATATCATTGTTTTTATAATTAATTTTATTTTTTATTTTATTTGTATTAAAATATTACAAATATATTAAAACAAACTTTTAGAATTTTTTTTCAAAATAATTCCAAAATAACCAATTATTCAAAAATATTACCAAAATAATCAGGTTTGATAGAGGATGCGGCAGATGAATTGACGTACCCCCAATGCATGAAGAGGAGGCGCCAATAGCATTGACGCATGCATTAGACTCCTCGTGAGGAGGCGCCAATGCTAGTGGCGCCTACATTGGGCCTCATGAGGAGGCGCCAATGTTAGTGGCGCCTATGTATGTTTGATTGGTGTATGCGCCAATTCATCTGGCGCATACACCCCCTGCTATTTTTTTTAATTATTAATATTTAATTTTTATTATTTAATAAAAAAGAAATAGTAATGAAAAAAAAATTCATTGATGATGTAATAATTGGTTACATTGGACTGACAATAAACTAATGACCCGTCCGATTATAACGTCCCCCTGTTCCACATCCCGGTGCGTTAGTTTATCTCCTAGGTCTTCCACGATTTTCTTGAGGTGTTTGGGGTCTTTGTGTGCTGACCTGATCGAGCGATGGTTGGTTGGAAGGTCCAACGGAAGTTCCAGCGGTATTTGATAGATGTGTCATCATTTGCTCCCAATATCCGGAGGGGCTCTGGCCAACGGCGCTTCCGTAATGGAGTTCGGTGCCCATGTCATCGTAGTTAGGGCGTTGTGGTTGAGTGAATTGGGGACGATATAGTTGCCCAAATTGGGTCATTGAGTCGTTTTGGAAACAAAGCAATGGTTTCTGGGGCGACTATAGTTAAACAATGGTTGGGTGTTATTGATGGGGGGCTACGATGAAGTGACCCATATGAATCATCTGGGCTATAGACAGTTGTGGTTGCGGGGTTTGATTCTTGGTTTTGTGTTTGAGTGAGAGGTATGAATGGATTGCGACGTTGGATGGTTGGTTGTTGGGTGGTTGGCATGAACGGGTTGCGATGTTGGGTGTTTGGTTGTTGTGTGTATGTGGTTGGTTGATGTTGTATGGTTGGTTGTTGGGTTTGGGTGGGTTCACATTGGTGTTGGGTGGTGAATTGTTGTGGGGCATACGATGACGAAGCATGTTGGCGTGGATCCATCAAATACCGCGGCTCAGATACAAATTGTTGAGTTGTTACCGATCTAAACCATGCCATATATTTTGTTGAGTCGGTCTTGCACCATGGATATCTGGTTCGTTCAAGATGTGTTGTCTTTGATTCCTCTATGGACGACACATGTCTTTTGCAAAGTCTCTCCAATCAGAATAATCCCATTGTGCATCAACCCTTTTTTGATGTCAATTCCCCAAACACGTGGGAGATTCTGGAATCTGTTGTAGCATTCAGAACTGCAGTTTGACCCGGTCACTCTGGTGCATTTCCACCATAGTGAATCGGATAACCGGTGTCTTCGTTGTCCAAACTGCAGCATCGTCATGGTTCACATCATGATCCAGACCCAGATATGGCCTCCAGACAAACTGTAAAACAATACGAAACGATTAGATGGAAAATAATTTGAGAAGTATTTTTAAATTAAAATATAGTTGGGTAGGATTATTACATCGTCATGTCCAATGTGGTCCAATAGATTTCGATAGACTACAATAGCGTGTTTCAGACACCTGTTGTAGTTCATTCCCCTTACTGACCACCTAAGATAAAAAAGAAGTGAAAAATATTATTTACTATTAATTATAATATAAAATATAATTAACTAAATGGTGAATGGTAAAGTGTTAGACTTACTTGGTTGCAAACGGGAACACGAATGGGCGCTCATTTATCGGGGCGAGCGACGACATTCTTGACCAACCCCAAGCTTGAAGCAAATACGCACATGAAAAAAAATATAGGTATTCTTTTTTGTAGTTCTATACATTGCACTATATAGATGGGCCAATACAGCTGAACCCTAACTATAAGTGTTTACCTTATTAATGTTGCGTAATAAAGGTAAATACATTATATTTACAAAATTACCTGTACTTTCTGGAAACAAAAAATTATCAAATAAAATCATAATATAACACCAAGCTTTTATTATTTTCTCATACTCGGTTGAATCGTCGGGAATTACTATACTGGCATAATATTGTTTAAGGTATTTTAAACTTATACCTTGCCCCCTTGCTTGACCGGACGTGTCTCCCTCAGTTTCGTCGTCTAGCAAATGGGCACCCAATAATTCATTGCAGATATTGTTGTCTTGGTTAACTCGATCATTCACTGCCTTTCCATCTATACGGAGACCCAACAACATGTACACGTCCTCAAGTGTGACGGTACACTCACCAATCGGAAGGTGAAATGTGTGGGTCTCGGGTCTCCACCTCTCCAACAAAGTTAGAATGAACTTGTAGTCCACCGAGTACGAAACAATGTTGAGTAGATTTCCAAATCCACATCCTCTAATATATGGTTCTATTAAAGGATCGTGGGGTACATATTCATGTACACGACATCTAAACCGCTTCGGATCCTAATAATAAAAAAGTAAGAAAATGCAATTAGAAGAAGAAATACATAATCAACAAGCACAACTCTATAAGAAGTAAGAAAAACATAGATAACAAAGGTATAAGACTAAAAATAGAAAAAGTAAAAAGAGAGAGATGACATACAAATGCCGATATATTCTCGAGCGTGCCTCTATGTTCATCGCCCATAGTCAACAAAGACATGATTTGATTTTGCAAAGCTTGAGTGTGGTAGAGGAAACAAGTGTGGTAGAAGAATATAATTGAGTATTGATGAAGATGATTTGATATTGTTGATATGAGAGGCTATTTATAGATGAATGAGTGAGTAGGTTTGCAACCTAAGATGAATGTGATTGGTTGCATGGAATGGCAAGAGAAGACAAGGGAATGACAAACTTCAGAAAGCATGTGAGAGATAGCATGTGAGGAATCTCTTCTAGGCGCATGTGAAGAATCAACATGTAAGGGAAGATGCGCCATTCCTCTTGGCGCCTACATGTGATTCTTCACATGCAAGGAAGAGGCTCCCTTCCTCTTGGCGCCTTAGTGTAGGGCAATGGGAAGGGGCGCCCTTCCTAGTGGCGCATAAGACCAATTTTTGTGAAGAGGCACCCATCCTTTTGGCGCCCCAGTTACTTTATGGCGCCTAGGGAATGGGCGCCTAGGTGGGAATCTCAGGGCTCAGGCGCATGTGTGTTCTTGTCACTCTTTTCTCTGCATGGTTGATTCTTTCTACTACATGCATGGTCAAGTTTGTACAAACAATGACCAAGTTATCAATGCAACGACCAAGTTAGCAATGAAACATTATTTATGTTGTGTGGATGAACAACTTAGCAATGCATTCAATTCCCTTAAAGATATCTACATATTTAATATTTCAACAAAATGTCTTCCACACAACATTACATGATCAGTGCCCATGTCGAAGGTGAAATATTTGATCATCAGTTGTTCGGTTTTTGTTTTCGAAACACAGAGGTAACTCGGTTTACAATAAATCGACGATCAAATTTTTCACATCTGAAACAAAGAATAGAAAAGAAATTGCAATGCAGTAATGTGGGCCAAATCATCTATAAAAATCCGGTTTGGTTTGTAGAAAACCAGGTTAAATTTTATCAGAAGAAGATTCGAGATGATGATGATATTCAGCATATGTTTGTCAGTCACGAACAATCTGGTTACAACGATATAGAGTTGTATATATTACCACATCAACAACAGGTGTCTCTGTACATTGATCAGTCACAAGTGTTTTGTGAGACTGATGACGAACAAGCTGAGGTGAATGTTCTAGATGACAAAGAAGAAGAATCTGAGATCATGGTTGATTCGATGGTGAACGCTGAAGAGGAAGAGGAGCCAATACCAACAAGTTATGTATACTGCCCACCCCAACAGATGACAAGGTTAAATTTGGGTTCAGATGAACCTTTAGCAGATGTATGGTACAATCCTTACGTGCAGATGCAAGGATCTTTGAAACAAGGAGACACATTTCGCACAAAAGAGGAATGTGTAAGAGCCATTAAGAAATTCCACATGCAACTATCAGCTGATTTCAGAGTTGACAGAACTGACGCATCGAGGTATAAAGTTTATTGTCCGAATGAGCACTGCCTTTTTATGTTGTCAGCTTCGTACCGGAAGAGGAGCGAGTCTTGGGAGATTGGATCAATGGGTCCAGATCACACATGCATGCTGACAAACCCAATCCAGGATCATCGTAAATTAAGCTCTCAGCTAATATGTGATGAAATATTATCTGTTATTAGCGACAATCCATCATTAAAGGTGAGTACAATAATCTCGCATATTAGGGCAGAGTACGAGTACACTCCATCATATAGGAAGGCATGGATAGCTAGGACAAAATCTATTGAAAAAGTGTTTGGCAATTGGGAGGAGTCTTACAAACAACTTCCAAAATACTTGTTGGCTCTAAAACAATATGCTCCCGGGACAATTGTCAAGCTGGAAACAAATTGTCCGCCTATACACCAGATGGTACGTGTGCTGTTGGAAATAAAATATTTCACCGTCTATTCTGGGTGTATCAACCAGGTATCATAGGTTTTTCTTTCTGTAAACCAATTATACAAACTGATGGTACATGGTTGTACGGAAAATACAAAGGAACGTTACTGATGGTAGTGGCACAAGATGGGAACATCAATATTTTTTCAATCGTCTTTGCCCTAGTTGAAGGGGAGACTGCTGAGGGATGAAGTTTTTTCCTAAGAAATCTCTGATTGCACGTTGCACCTCAGCCTAACTTATGTTTGATCTCCGACAGACACCCTTCAATCATCAGTGCATATAATAACATTGACAACGGCTGGCAAAATCCTCCTTCGACGCATGTGTTATGTAATAGACATATTGCTCAGAATTTCATGCGGGAAATCAAAGATAAGACGTTGCGGAAGAAGGTTGTCAATGCAGGTTACGCATTATCAGAACCTTCTTTCAAACACTACCGCAAGGAAATAAGATTGTCAAACGAAGATGCGGTACGGTGGATCCATGGTATTCCTTTGGAGAAGTGGACTAGGGCATACGACAACGGTCAACGTTGGGGCCACATGACAACAAATCTTGTGGAATCAATGAACTCTGTCTTCAAAGGCATCCGTAACCTACCAATAATCGCTTTGGTGCATGCTACATATTTCAGGCTAAGGGCGTTGTTTGAAACCAGACGCTTAAAATGGAGTTCAGTGTTGCAATCTGGACAGTTTCTCAGTGATGCTTCGATGAAATTCATCAGACATGAAGCTGCCAAAGCAAACACACATGTGGTTACGGTCTTTGACCGAAGTAAAGGTTGGTTTAGTGTTGTCGAGTCCATGGATCACAATGAGGGCATGCCGATGGGACAGTACAGAGTCGAACTAGATAGAGGTTAGTGCGACTGCAGAAAGTTCCAAGCCTTTCGTACCCCCGCTCCCATGTCCTTGCGGCATGCTCAAAGGTTCGAAGGGATCCATCATACTTGTTATCTGAAGTTTACAAAATCGTCAGTCTTTCAAATGTTTATAAAATTAGTTTTTTCGTAGTGGCAAAAGAGGATTATTGGCCAGAATATCAAGGGGACATCGTCTGGCACAACGAAGTTATGCGAAGGAAGAAAAAGGGTCGCCCAAACAGCATCCGAATTCGAACCGAAATGGATACGGCGAACAAAATGGTTAGACTATGTAGTTCATGCCGTCAACTAGGTCACAATCGTAATAACTGTCCTAGTGTTAGAATGAGCACAACCAGATAAATTTACATGTACCTCTATTGCAATATATGAAAAATTAAATTTATTTCATATTAGACGTCTGTCACGAAAGTACCATTGCATAAACAGTAACACATATAATTATAACAAATACAAGAACTATGCAATTACAACCAGCAAAACAATTTTGAACATGTAATGCATCATCCTACGAGCGTCTTGGTCTGTCTTAATATCCACCAATTCGCGTAATTCTCCGTGTTGGTTGAACGTGGACACAAGCCATTGTATTCTTCTAATCCGTTCACCCTCTCCAATTTCTCCCTCTAACCAACTGTACAACGTCCGATTAAGACGTTCAAACATATTTGTGTTCCAAAGTCGAATCTGTACCGGAGCCGCAACGGCAGAAAATATTACATCAGCACTTTGTTTTTGAATGTATGCAGACATTGTTGAAACAGGGAAAATTGAAATTGATGGTGGTTGAATTGTATTAGGAGATGAGTTTGAGTGAAAAATATTGCATCCAATGCGTGGTATTTATAGAGACGGACAAAACATGTGGGCGCTTGAGGGATTGACGCCCACATGACCATCACATGCAGCCAGATGAATTAGCGCCCACACAACCAAATGCACCTAGGCGCCACTAGCATTGACGCCTCCTCATGAGGCCCAATGCAGGCGCCACTAGTATTGGCGCCTCCTCATGAGGAGCGCAATGCATGCGCCAATGCTAGTGGCGCCTCCTCGTGAGGAGCGCAATGCATGCGCCAATGCTATTGACGCCTCCTCTTTATGCATTGGGGGTGCCCCAGTTCATCTGACGCATCCTCTACCAAACCTGGTAATTTTGATAATTTTTTTAAATAATTAGTTATTTTGAAAAAAAAATAAAAATAATTATTATTTTGAAAAAAAATTCCAAACTTTTACCTACTTCCTCTTCAAGAACACCCATATTAATCCTATTTGAATCTGCTCAAACTTCAACAAAATTCAAGAAACCGATATCCTGAATTTCACAAAACTCCCAATATCTTTATATCTGAGTACAATTATCGTACTATGTAATCAAGCTTCATGTTAATCCTATTCATAGAGGATATGAACTCTACTATTTTCATTAACTTGTGCCATAAGACAATGATTCAATTAGTAAAACATATGAGCATACAAAAATATATAGACAATCATGAATATGGTATCTATCGGTTTTATATAACTGTCAACTGAATATGGTTTCAGAGTTATAGATATATCCAAAACTAACAATGCTTAAAACCAACAGTACAACAGTAACAATTGACCCCAAACTCCATATAATATAACTATACTTAATCCGATTCAAAGCCATAATTCAGAATGAAAGGAAATAGCATAACAATAACCAATTTCTTTTTCTACATATCATTACAATGACATTCAAGATTAGCCCATGGTTCAAAAGTTACAGAATAATTAAACCTATAATTTAAAGCCTAGTGTCGAGGGTGAGGCACAAATTGGTATTATTCTCCAGCTCAGCCAAGTGATTATGCATGAAAAGGATACCACATTTTCTCTGGGAGAAGCAATTTAAGCATTCTAAGAGAAACTTGAGAAATACTCATCAATCTGCATAAAAATGCTCAGTAGACATCAAAGAGTAAAGGTAATCAGAAGAACTGTTACCCATGGTTTTAAACTGCTTTCCACAAGAACGGCGACAGTAATTGTGACTACAAGTCTACAACCTATGCTTTTCAAGATCTCAACAACCACATCAAATCCAGCTATATCTGACTACAATATTCTACATATCAAATATCATAACATAACCACCACAACTGTAATTAAAAACCTTACTTATATGATAACAAGATGTGCATAAAGTAAACCAGGGTGTTACAATTTGATTACATTACATGTTTTAACTGAACCAAAATAAAAAACATAACGAACAAGCTTTTCCTTTCTGTTTTACAGGTAAACCGAATGCTAAATTAAGCCGATAAATAAGAGACTCGTCTGTCATCATTCATTAACTATGAAAATATGGAATACACAAAAATGCTCATCACCAATTCACCACCACTATCACTAATTACTACCACAATAACTAATAACTAACATGTGCTTGTGATCAAAACAATAAACACATCCAACCAAGCCAACAACATATAAACAATTTCATCAATTACACCATATCTTGATAAAAACAAAAAATTGCCATTTAGATCTATGAAACACTGGCACATATATAGACACGACACACAGGACTAGTTGAATAATGCGGTAATGCAAAATACCAAACACAAACCTTCAATCTGAAGTGTCAATGCTACATAGTCATGATCAATCATCATCATCATGATCACTCTCATCACTGAAATACCCAGCTTTCTTCCCTTTCTTCTTCGTCTTGTTGTTGTCCAAACCCTCATCATCATTTCTGTTTCTCCCCAGCAACCTTTCACCCGCTTCATCATCCACAACAGAAGCCCAATTAATGTCAAACTGCTCCGTAGCAATCTGACCACCCTCCTCCTCCTCCTCATCACCTTCCTCCTCCCCATCCCTATCCCTCAGCCCACTAAATCCCCATCGCGGCTTCTTAGGCTGAGGCCGCGGCCTCGGCCCCAACTGATTCTTAGGACACTCATACGACAAATGACCATGCCCCTCACACTCATAACACAAAGAAGTCTCAGTATTGTACACGCGCTTCCGAATAAACTCCGGAGCACGTCCATTATCAGCAGCAATAGAAGCAGTTAGAGTCCTTCCATTGAGAATCTTCTTATTCATCTCCGCCACGGTGCGTTGGGCGTCATTACGAGAAACGAATTGGACAAACGCGACACCGCGGCTTAGGCGCGTGTGACGGTCTTTGAGAAAGGTTACACGCGCGATGCGGCCGAAAGTAGAGAAGAGCGTATGGAGATCGGAGTTTGTTAGGGAGCAATCTAGATTAGAAACGTATAGCATCGATTTTGATGGTGCTAAGGGTTCACCTGTTCCTCCTATTGATGATCCTTTATTGTTCGGTTTTGATTGGGGTTGATTACTGGATGTGGTGCCGGTGGTGGTGTTGGGGGTTGAGGACGAAGCACAGTAGCGGTAGTAGAAAACGTCGTCGTCTTCATCGCTGTCGCTGTGTTTTCGTTTGTGTTTCTTCTTGCTTGACATTTTTTTCGGTTTAGGTTTTTTGTTTCCAGCAACGGCGTTCGGTTTCCGGTGACGGAATTAGTTCTCTGATGCTTCTTTAATGCGTTTGAGAAAACCTAGAGAAGTGAAGCGAAACTCCAAGCGGATCTGGACATGGATCCGGATATTTTGGATTGGTTTTATATATGGTTTTATACATTCTTATTTTTTTATAAGCAATACTATCCATATGTAAATGGACAACTTGCTCACCGCCAGAGTACTTGTAAAGATAGCATAAAACTAAAAATTATTATGTTTTAATATTTTTTTATTTAATTGGTCAGCCACCCATCTGCATATATAAATTTTAATAATTTTTTGTTAGTATGATGCTAGATTTTTTAAGACAAAAATTTCTAGTTCGTTAGATATACAATTTTATTATATTATTTTAGATTATATTTTAATATCTTAAGATAAATAGAGTTATTGAAATTTAGCAAAAATAGAATAGAGTTAAATAGAAATTTTATTACTTTATTATTTGAATAATTAGCGATAAAAACAAAGTAAGTTTTTGATTCTACTCATATAAAAGAGAAACAATACTGATGGAAAGTGATGAAAATTTTCATTCTGCTCATATTAAAGGGAACAATACTCGTAGAAAGTGATCAATACTAGTAGAAAGTGATGTAATTTTTTATTCCTCATATCCAAGGGAAACAATGCTAATGAAAAGTGATGAAATGAAATAAGATAGAATAATAAAATTTTATTATACTGGATCTGATTTTAATTAACTCAAACAATGTAATCTTATTCTATTTCATCTCATATCACTTCATATCATCTCATTGCATCAATTTAAGCAAAACCTTAGTCTAATAACTTCAGTTTCACAACATTTAAAAACTCTTATGTAGAATTTGTCCAGAATTGAAGAGGACTCATCTCTTACTAGAAACTCAACAATTAATTTGTTTTCAAAAGTAATGCTTTATTTATACGCTTAGATTATGTTTGGACATCTTAAAATGAAGATATAAGAATAAAAATGAACATAGTGAATCAACAAAATTAGAAGTACATACGATTAAAATGCATCAAAATCGATGACATCTTTTTAAATTTATTGAACTTTTCGCATTAGACTTTTTTCTATTGTATTATTTTTCAACATCATTTAATTTCTAGAACTCATGCATCCTATCCAAAAAAGCAAAGTTCTCACTCAGATGTTTCTTCCTTAAGACGTTCTCTCCATTCTACGAATGTTGGTGGTAGAGGACACCCTCGTTTCAAATAAGCTTGCATAAAATGCATCTTAGTAGCAATCTATCTAATCAAGACAACCCGGCCATTTAAATTATTTGGAGGGCAACTTAGCAGAGGGAAAACGATTTATGAAAAACTATGTCTTGTAAACTAAACTAAAACTCAGTCATATACATTTGATATAAGATGAATCATTTCAGAAAAATTCATCCACTTTATTGTCGTTGTGGGGACACCAATTTTACTAAGAATCAAAGGATTTTGAATAGCTTGTATTTGTGCATTAGTCATATAGAGTCGCATGTAATTGTCGCACCTCAAAAAAAGATGATAATGCGATCCCTCGCGATAGGACGCGGAAAAAAAATTGTTGTTCGAAACAGAGTCGCCACCGAACTTTATTTATTCCAATGAAGGAATAGGAAAATATCGAGAAAACCTTTAGAAATAAGAATAATGGTCGTCGCAACCATATTCGGGTTCGGGAGTCGATTACGCAAGGGGAAGGTATTAGCACCCCTCACGTCCGTTGTACTCAACGGGAACCTTTTAGTCTGATTTTGCTATTTGACTGTTAATTGACTGTTTATCTGCTTGCTTCGAGTAATTAGAATTGATGATAGATGTGGATGAAGACCTCAGGATGGGGGAAATGGGAGGTTTTTTATTAGTGTGCTCGCGAAGATACAACAATCTCCTGCCTACGTATCCTTATGGTGCAATAAGGAAATCAGAGCATTCGTAGTTCGGGCTACTACGAATATTGGTTGTGTTTTGTTTTGATGAACGGCTGTGTAGGTCGGCGTTCTAACGGCTAAACACTGGCTTGTCTACTCTCGGTGGAGGCTCTAGCACTGGTTTGTTGTGCGCATTAGAAAGGATTGACAATGTTCTTTTTGAAAGGGTTTTGGTCACGCGGGGGTGACGAGTTGAATTGACGTGTTTGGATTTGATTGGTTTCGATCGCTCGAGGGCGAGAAGTTAGGTTCGATTTGTTGATGATTTGAGGAACGACGAAAGATTGAGCAATATGGTGTACACCAATCGTTCAATTCTTTCGAGGAATAATAAGGCGTGCGCCTTCTATTCCCTTTTCGTTCGAATTGTTTTGAAAGTTTGTTTGTGGATGTTGAATATGCACGGTAGTGAGGCGTACGCCTCCTACTTGCTTATTCAAAGAATAACGAGGCGTACGCCACCTATTCCCTTATCCAAGTTTATTTAACGTGTTTTAGTCGGAAGTCGATAATTTGTGCAATATGGCGTACGCCAATTATCCAAATAATCGAGAGACGGTGAGGCGTACGCCTCCCATCATTTATCACCCAAGGTTTAAATTGTAAAAAGATATGTTTAGATATTGTATTCGATTTATGAAGAAAGCTTGAATTTTGGGTTGGTAGGTTTGGATTTGTCGATGATTTGAGCAAGGTGGCGTACGCCAATTATTCAAATAATCAAGGAGTGGTGAGACGTACGCCTCCCATTCTCTATTGAAGTTGTATAGTTTATTTTGTAAAATTGGGTTTGATATAAGAGGTGATTTGAGTTTATTCGATTGTGTTTTAAGTTTGATGACAAAAACTCGAGCAATGTGGCGTACGCCAATTATTCGAATAATCGAAAGATAGTGAGGCGTACGCCTACTATCCTCTTTATTATCATAAATTTAGAATTAAATGTTTTAGAATTTGTAGTTGATTTGGAAAATGATTTGAATATGTTGGTTGAAGTTTAGAAATAATTTGAATTTAGAACCTATGTTTGATTTGAAAAATTGATTTGAAATTGTATGATTATTAGGGTTTTAATTGAATGACGAAAATCCGAGCAATATGGCATACGCCAATTATTCGAATAATCGAGAGATAATGAAGCGGATGCTCACTATTCTCCTTTTCATTCAAAGATTAATTATTAAAAATAAAACTTTTAGAATTTATAATTAATTGGTGGAGTGATTTTAATTTTATGGAGTTTTAGGATTTTAAATGAATGACGAAAATCCGAGCAATATGGCGTACGCCAATTGTTCGAATAGTCGAGAGATAGTGAAGCGGAGGCTTACTATTCTCCTTTTCATTCAAAATTAAATTAAATAATTTTTTAGAGAATTCTATTTAAATACGGTGAATTTGAATTTATTTAGAATTAATATACTTTTGGGAAAGACTATTTGGTATTGGACCAACGTCAAGCTTATTTATTAGAAAATAAAGTAAATTATTTGTTGACGTTAACCATTAATCCACCATTTAACTAATTATAATATTATAACAAGATAAAAAGAAGAGTTGAAAATAGTAATGGAAACCGAACTAATAAATATTTCTAATATTAGTGTTATCTTAATTTTAATTAAAACAATCAAGAATAGCTCATAAACCAAGTAGACCAAATTGGAATGTTTGGGAAATAAATAAAAAGTTAGGCGCTAAACATTGGATCAAAGAAGGCCCAAGGGACTTAAAGTAGTGTTATTTTCGGGATGGGCCACAAGGCCCAAAATCCTCTCCTACTCAGCCAAGTGGTACCGCCGAGAAGAGAAAAGGTTGGCCTCGGTTTACCTACTGCCACGCGCATCATTGTTCATTGATAACATCATAAAGATTTTGGGAACATAATCTGACAGCACCCAAGTATCTATCATCAATAACATTAATTTACTCTTAATAATATTTTAAAAGAAGAAACAATCACCCCTTAAAGCAAAGAAATAAATCAAAATAATTTTGTCTCTCTCTCTTAAAACGACTCTTCATTCTTTCTGGAAAATATCCTCTCCCTATTAAATCGTGTGCATGGTCCCAATCCAAAACTGCAGAGAGAGAAAAAATTTTTGAAAGGAAACCGATGAACACCCTTCGGTGTTCATCCTCAAACAAACTAGGACTCGAACATGAAGTTCAAAACTTCCAACGTGACAAACGACCACAATCCCCTCAAACCTCCAAATCCTCGACGGGATCTAGAAAACAGTAGCGAATCGGAACCTCAAAGGAAAACCTAATCTTAGCTTCTAGCCCATTTTCTATATCACAATCAACAGCAGAAATTAACGAGTCAAAATACAAGGTCAAAGCACTTTAAAGCAAAATAAAAGGGAAAGATTCCGCCAGAGCATCGTAGCCCCGACGAAGACCTGACGGCCATGATTACCTTCGGTGAGTATGTATGACGTTGTCCCTCTTCTATTGCTTGTTGTTTCAAGTTTCTTCCTTTTCTTTCTATCCTTCTGTATCCACTCCTTTTTTTCTGTCTGATTCTGACTTTCTCCTCTAATTGATTGTCATTTCCTTTTGCACGTGGTTGAAAGGGTCAAGCTCTTCAAACCCTGATTTTCAGTGTGAAAATCAGAGTTGAAATACAGAGTTTTAGTGGAGCTTTTCAGTGTAAGGTTCGTTTGGGATTTCAGCAGAGTGACGGTATTTTTCTTCTCTCCTTTTTCAATCAATTAGCTTTCCTTTTTATAGAGTGTGTAGGTGTTTAATTGGCTGCATTATATGGTAAAACACTAGATGGGTACTAATGTCTTGACTGATGTCATGACATGTACGTGTGACTACATTGTAGTTACTGCAGGACTAGCTAACACAGGATTTATTGAATGTCAAACTGGATGCTGTGACATTCATACCTATCAACAGATACTAAGGAATAGAACAGCAGGTGTTCTGTTAGAACTTAGTATTTATTTCCAGTCTGGTTATCAAGGAAAGACCAGACCTGGCATAAGGCCTACTGACTGAATGTCAAACTGGATGTTATGACATTCATCATTGAAAGCAGCTGCTGAAGATTAGACAGAGTGGTGTTCTGCTATACTTCAGCATGTAACTTAGTTTGTTCTTCAAAAGAATAACAGAACTAACTTAAGGCCAATTGTGTAAATGTTAAGTTGGACACTTTGACATTTATTAACGTAAGCTTTCACTGTAGTATGGTCATTTTAATCATGTACAGGTCAGCAAAATTGTACAGTCTGTTTTCTGGAAAAACAGACACAGCATATGGACCTTGATGTCAAGCTGAATGTCGTGACATTCATGCCTGACAGCATATGCTATATTGTAGGTTGTTCAGTTTTCTATTTCAGCTTTTTCTCAGGCTATTCTTTAGGGATTCAACAGCTGAGAGAAAATCCAGGAAATCAACAACCAAGCTACATTCAATGAACCTAAGAAATAGCCTATTTGTTAGTAACCTAAATGTTGAATTTGTGGGAACTCGTGTGACCTAAAATTCAGGAGAATACAGGTGCAAAAGCCCAGGTGCTGCAATATAAAAAGGAAGGCGTTCCTTCATTCAGTTTCGGGGATTTTGAGGCGTGAAGATTTTGTGTGTCCATCTTACTTCACTGCTGTATTTTTGTGAGTCTAGTATTAGACGTATCTTGTAAGCCAAGCCATTATCACGTTGATGATTGTTGTGGCATAGGGTGTTCATTGAGTTGTAAGTGTTGTGTCACTCAAAGCTTTTAAGCGTGAGTGCTGTGTATCTTGATTTAAGCTGTGAAGCATAATCAAGAGTTGTTTTTGAAGTGTGACTTCAAAGTGTCTTTAATATCACTGAGGTGATTGAGGGGGAGTGAGTAGGAACTCTGATCTTAGGTTAAGATTGAAATTGCATTGGGTAGGGATTAAGTGATAAGTTGTAAACGGGTGAGTTTAGCTTTGAATTGATACTACTAATAGTGGATTTCCTCCCTGGCTTGGTAGCCCCCAGATGTAGGTCATGTTGGACTGAACTGGGTGAACAATTACTTGTGTTATTTACTGCACTTACTGTTAAGTTCTGCATAATCCCTATCTGTGCAGAATTGGATGTCATAACAACCAGTGTGACATCCAAAGTCTGATAACTAGAATTTCAATTGGCATCAGAGCAGGCACCCTGCCTGTGAATTTCTGGCTGAGATCTAGGGAAGTTACTTTCTAGTACCATGGACAAGGATATAGGACACTCAAACAGACCACCCATGTTGGATGGATCTAATTATGATGACTGTAAGCCTCGTATGATAGCCTTCTTAAGGTCTCTAGACAGCAAAGTTTGGAGAGCTGTCAACAAAGGATGGGAACATCCAATAAGGTCAGGTGAAGATAGAGTCAGTGTGCAGATTCCTGAAGAAGAGTGGGACAAGGAGCAAGAGGCATTAGCTCTTGGAAATTCCAAGGCCTTGAATGCATTATTCAATGGAATCAGTAAGAACATCTTCAGGCTGGTGCACCACTGTGAACTAGCTAAGGAAGTTTGGGATACCCTCAAGGTAACTCATGAAGGTACTTCCAAGGTGAAGATGTCCAAACTTCAGATGCTGACCACCAAGTTTGAAAATCTGAGGATGAAAGAGGATGAGACTATTCATGACTTTCACATGAATATTCTTGAAATTGCAAACACCTCTGGTGGACTAGGTGAGAAAATGGCTGAAGAGAAACTTGTAAGAAAGATTCTCAGGTCCTTGCCTAAGAGATTTGCTATGAAGGTCACAGCCATAGAGGAGGCGCAGGACATCTGCAACATGAAGGTGGATGAGCTCATTGGTTCCCTCCAAACCTTTGAAATGGGCTTGGGTGAGTATGCTGAGAAGAAGAACAAAAGCATAGCTTTTGTATCTAATGATGAAGAGGAGTCAGAAGCAGGATGTACTGGAGGTGATGAAAGTATATCAGAAGCCTTAGCCATGCTTGGGAGACAGTTCAACAAGCTCATAAAGAAATTTGTTCAACAGGGTAGACCTAATGTCAAGAACGTCCCGTCTGACATAAAGAAAAGATCAACTTATGAAGAAAAGGCAAACCAAGGCAAGGGAATCCAGTTCCATGGATGTGAAGGATATGGTCATATTAAGGCTGACTGCCCTACCCTTCTCATGAGGCAAAGGAAAGGGCTATCTGTCACCTGGTCAGAAGAAGACACTGAGAGTGAATCTGAAGGAGAATCGGCCAAACATGTCACTGCTCTGACCAGTGTTTGTGCCTCAGAGGATAACTCAAGTGGAGATGAACTCACCTTGGATGAGCTTGCTGTCTCATATAAAGAATTATGTGTTAAAAGTGCAGAATTTTGCATCCAAGGAGAAAAGCATAAGAAACTCATCAAAGAGCTAGAAGCTGAGAAACTAGAGCAGCTGAAAGTCATAGAGGGTCTGAAGGGTGAGATTTCTTTGCTGATCTCTAAGCTAGACCAAATGACCAAATCCATCAAAATGTTGAATAAGGGATCTGACACCTTGGAAGAAATCCTGAAGACAGGACAGAAGTCTGGAACCACATCTGGTTTAGGCTTTGGGAAAAGATCCTCAGCTGAACGCAAACGCCCAAAGGCTAAAGTTCAGAAATCCAAAGGGAAGTCACATCCAAAGTCACAACATCGAGGAACCAGAATGAACAATCATCAGAAGAAGAAATTCAAGAGATGGAAATGTCATTACTGTGGTAGATTCGGTCACATAAAACCATTCTACTATAGGCTGCATGGTTACCCAAACCAGACCCCTCAAGGTAGGCCTAAGAAAAAGGTGTCTACGCATAATGTCCCCATTAAGAAACAAACATGGGCGGCTAAGCAGACACCTCAGGTCAATCCTAAGCAGCTGGCATCTAAGATTCACTTCTCGCCTGAGAATCAACTGTGTGTTGCTAACCTTGCTCACACTTCTTCAAGGGGACATATCAGACAAGAGTGGTACCTTGATAGTGGTTGCTCAAGGCATATGACTGGGATGAACAACCTAGTGGTGAATCTACATCCCTCTAACACCAAGTCTGTGACATTAGGTGATGGAACTAAAAGAGAAGTCATGGGTGTTGGGAAGTTGGACTGTCCAGAAACTCCAAAATTGAGTGATGTATTGTTAGTAAAAGGACTAACTGTGAACCTCATAAGCATAAGCCAGCTGTGTGACCAAGGATACAAGGTGGAATTTACCAAGGGAGGATGTGTGGTGTTGAATGGGTGCAATCAAGAAGTGATGAGAGGAGATAGATCCAAAGATAATTGCTATCTATGGAAATCTAAAGACTCTATCAACCTTCCCAAGTGTCCTTTGGCCAAGGGAGATCAGGAAGGGAAGCTGGGACATGGAAGACTTAATCCCCTTCAGGTAAAAGGAGTGAAGAAGAGCATTTCCAAGGGAGCTATGAGAAGAGTCTCATATCTGTCTTTAGATAAAAGGACAGACTATGGAAAGTGTCTGCTCAAAAGTAATGAGCCCTTGGTTCCCATTGGTCATCATACAACTGAGATGACAGCAAAGGATAGACAGAGGTGTGTGTTATTGACGTCTGCAGAAACTCAGTACCTAACTTGTGGTGGCAAGTGGTCATCTCTAGTTTGGAGGAACCTGATGCCGACAGAGTACAATGTCACCCAGAATGTCATGACGTTGTACATTACTAAGTGTGAAAAGAGTAAGGACAAAAAGGGAATGCGTGCGTCTGATAAGTTATAGCAACTAATGAAGTTAGTTAGCTACTGTTTAATAAGTCAAATTATTAAACAAATAGTGAGCGCTGAGTGGTCAAAATCTAATAGACCTTACTCTTGCATAAAGCGTTTCACATTCAGTCGTTTCATTCTCCACTCGTGCAAACCCTCGTCCAAAGAAACAGTTCATCTTCCCTCTCAGATTTTCAGCATGGCTCGTCAATCCGATACCTCCTCGTACACCACCATGTCTGATTCTCTCAGCACCGAGTCTTACCACCCTACCCGGGAGGATCCAGTTGTTGATGCAGCAACTTCGTCCCATGCAAGAAGACCTAAGGAAACGGTCACCGGGTTTTCATCAGAAATCGCTCTTGATGAACACACAAGGGAAGGGTCAAGGTATGTACATAACTCAATTGCAACTATCGTCACTCAGATACTATCTGGAAATCGAAATGTTCCTGGGGTTTCTGTTCCCTTGAACACAATCATTCCTGATATTGCTGCATGTCAAGATAAAGTTGTAGTGTTGAGAAAAAATGTCACTGACAATGTTGAGCAACCAGATGCTCATGAGGGATCAAAGATTGAAAAACCCTCAGGCAAAGTGAGAGGTGAGAAGGCCAATGTTACTCAAGGTGTTGAGGACAACCCTAGGGCTGAAACGATTAACGTGGAAGAGCTCTCGGACAATGAACTTCTGGCTACAGTTGTCCCTAGGATAGCCAAGAGAGTTAGGTCTAGAAGGGAGAAAAAGGCTGTGGAGCAGAAGTCCCCCTCCAAGGAAGTTGGTGAAACAAATCCTCACAAGCAACCAGAGTCAGAGAATGCACACAAGAGGAAAGGTTATGGACCTTCAAAAGCTTGGAGCAAAGAGGTGCCTAAGAAGTTGAAGACCAAGGCTGTGGTGGTTGAGTCTGAATCTGATGTCCCATGTGATGTCACAACATCCATGTCCAGGAAGAAGCCTTCTTCCAACAGGCTGGCAACCAGTGTCCCAGAAGTTCCCATTGACAATGTGTCCTTCCACTTTGCCTCTAGTGTTAACAGGTGGAAGTATGTATACCACAAGACGCTGGCATTGGAGAGAGAACTGGCCCAGAATGCATTGGAGTGTAAGGAAATTGTGGATCTCATCAAAGAAGCAGGACTGATGAGAACTGTGAGTAAACTCCCTAAATGCTATGAGACCTTAGTGAAGGAGTTCATTATTAATCTGTCTGAGGAGTGTGCTGATGGGAAATCCAGAGAATTTAGAAAGGTCTATGTGCGTGGCAAGTGCGTGACCTTCTCCCCTTCAGTGATAAATCTGTATTTGGGAAGACCAGATGAAGTGCAGCCAGAACTTGAAGTGACTGACAACACTATCTGTCAAGTCATCACAGCAAAGCAAGTACAGAAATGGCCTCTCAAAGGGAAGCTGGTAGCCAGCCAACTAAGTGTTAAGTATGCAATACTTCACAAAGTTGGAGCAGCCAACTGGGTACCCACTAATCACAAGTCAACTGTGTCTGTGGCATTAGGGAAGTTCATCTATGCAGTGGGAACCAAGACAAAGGTGGACTATGGCACTTACATCTTTGATCAGACAATGAAACACGCTGGGAGTTTTAGTGTGAAGGGACCCATTGCCTTTCCATCTCTCATATGTGGAATTGTGCTGAATCAATTTCCACATATCCTGACAGAAAATGACTTTGTGAGGAGAAGAGAGAGTCCATTGGCCTTCAGCTACAAACTGTTCCTGGGCAAGCATGTCCCTGACATTGTCTTGACATCAGGAGAAACATCCAAAGCTGGCAACCAACCAGACAAAGCTGATGTTATTGCAGTTCTCAAAGAGACTTGCAAAGAACTGGAGGCTAGAAAACATGCTCTGGAAAAGCTCATCTTGCAATTGGAGACTTCTGCTGAGGACACGGATGGAGCTGATAAGCAAAGCTCTGAGGAGGAGGAGGAGGCCAGCTCTGAAGAGGAGGCTGATGATGAGGCTGAGGATTAAATACCTGTCTTTCTGTGTTTTCTGTCATTACTATTTGTGGATCTGTAACTTAATGTGTTGCTTTGGCAACATTTTTGAAAAAAAGGGGGAGTGACAAGTGATACCCCAAGACAACAAAAGTTTACTTTGTTAAACTGTGTTAAATTTGTTAAAACAGGTTCTCATTCTGACAGATTGAAGTTTTCCTCTACTGCAGCTTATGTGTGATGAAGTTTGCACTTAGCTTCTGTTTGTATGCTGCTATGTGTGTGTGAAGTTTTTATTTAACTTCTCTCCCCTGCAGTTATTGTGTGTGAAGTTAAGCTTCTGTTTGTATGCTGCTATGTGTGTATGAAGTTTTTATTTAACTTCTCTCCCCTGCAGTTATTGTGTGTGAAGTTTTTATTTAACTTCTGTATGTGTGTGCTGTTGTGTGCTGCTGCGTGAAGTTCCTTATTTAACTTCAGTGTGTGAGTGTGCTGCCACCCTGAGTGTATTAGCTAGTATTAATTCCTGCTAGGTGTGTATTTCCGCTGCTATGAACTCTGTTATGGGGATCAAAGTGTTTTAGCCAAAAATTTGCCAAAGGGGGAGTTTGTAGGTGTTTAATTGGCTGCATTATATGGTAAAACACTAGATGGGTACTAATGTCTTGACTGATGTCATGACATGTACCCACTAATCACATTTGTACAAATGTGCAGGAACTAAAAAGGAGTAGAGATTTGGCAAAAGGTGAAGTCGACCTACGAGTTGGCTATGGAGCAAAGGTTGCTGCTTTAGCCGTAGGAACTTTTGTATTGACTTTACCTAGTGGTTTAATAATTCAGTTAGAGAACTGTTATTATGTACCTGCAATTAGCAGGAATATTATTTCCATTGCTTGTTTGGACAAGTTTGGTTTTTCATTTATAATAAAGAACAATTGTTGCTCAATTTATTTGAATGATATATTCTATGCTACTGCACAAATGAACAATGGACTATATGTCCTTGATCTTGAAATGCCTATTAATAACATTAATACAAAAGGGTGAAACCTAATGAGTTAAAACCAACTAGGTAAGAATATTAAAACTCTTCGATCAGATCGAAGTGGTGAGTATTTAATCCTAGAGGTTGATGACCATCTGAAAGAGTGTGGGATCCTATCCCAACTTACTCCTCCTGGAACATCCCAATGGAAGGATGTATCTGAGAGAAGAAATCGAGCCTTGTTGGACATGGTCCGATTCATGATGAGTCACACCAATCTTCCAAACTCCTTTTGAGGACATACACCATTAACATCAGCTTACACACTTAACCGTGTTCCATCCAAAAGGTTGAAAAGACACCATATGAGATATGGAGTGGTAAGAGACCACATATGTCTTACATGAAGATTTGGGGTTGCGAAGTTTATATGAAACTAAGCTTGAGCCCAAATCTGACAAATGCTTATTTGTGGGGTATCCTAAATAAACAAGACGATATTATTTCTACAATCCTTCTGAGGGCAAAGTGTTTGTCGCTCGAACTTGAGTTTTCCTAGAAAGGGATTTTAATTCCAAAGGAATCAGTGGGAGGAAAGTAGAACTTGAAGAAATTCAAGAATCACAAAGTATCGATACACCTATGGAGGAATTAGAGCAGGAAACACAAGTAGTTGTGTAAGAGCAACCTGCTCAAATAGAACAAGACCAGCGTAGGTCAGGCAGGATACGTCACCTACCTGAGATATATGGATATCTGATCTAGGTGATGTATTACTCATGGATCAAGATGAGCCTGTGA
Source organism: Lathyrus oleraceus (assembly GCF_024323335.1). Classification (NCBI taxonomy): domain Eukaryota; kingdom Viridiplantae; phylum Streptophyta; class Magnoliopsida; order Fabales; family Fabaceae; genus Lathyrus; species Lathyrus oleraceus. Next base: position 371,744,661 of record NC_066582.1, read on the forward strand.
CCTACTCATGGAATCTTTGTTTTGATGAAACAGTAGAACTGTATGGATTCATCAAGAACGAAGATGAGCCTTGTGTCTACAAGAAGGTTAGTGGGAGCATGATCGTATTCCTGGTATTATATGTAGATGACATATTACTCATTGGAATCGATATCCCTACCCTGCAACAAGTAAAGGCTTGGTTGGGGAAATACTTTTCTATGAAGGACCTGGGTGAAGCAGCCTATCAGAATCTATAGAGATAGATCATGAAATGCTTGGCCTAATTCAGAGTACATAGACAAAGTGCTGAGACGCTTTAATATGAGTGATTTTAATCTGGTTATGTGTTTTGCTTAAATGGTGGCACTGTGAGCTTGAAAAGTTCAACGCAAGATGCAGTTGCTGATTCTACAACTGAGGCCGAGTATATTGCTGCCTTAAGGGCAGCAAAGGAAGCTGTTTGGATCAATAAACTTGGCATAGTCCCTAGCATTGTGGATCCCATTGGTCTCTATTATGATAACAATGGTGTTATCACACAAGCTAAGGAGCCTAGATCTCACCAACGATCCAAACACATACTTAGGCGTTGTGCGAAAATATGTAAAGTACCTACACTTGACAATGTTGTTGACCCACAGACAAAGCCTCTTGCGCAGCAGAAGCATGATGGCCATACTAGGTCAATGGGCATACGGGGTATGCCTGATTGGCTCTAGTGCTAGTGGGAGATTGTTGGTGTAAGCCCTAGAGGCCAATACTTTTGGTACTTGTATCGAATTATTTATTAATAATAAAAGGCATTTTCTTTATTATGGTTGATTGATAAAATCCCTAGAATAGATAGTCCGTTTAATGTATTAAGTGTGACTTAATCATGAGAACACATTAAACATAAAGGCACTATTCTTAAAGTATCCGTAGTTGAGCTTTAATGTGAAGTGGGATAACATTAAAGCATTAAGACTATTATGTTTGTAGACTGATGATCACATCTCATGGGTCATGGATAAAGAGTTATCAAGTCTTAAACATAGGTATGAATATTAGGAGTAATATTTATACCGGATTGACCCGCTATGAGAATACTATATAGAAAGTTATGCAAAAGTGTCATAAGTTATTCTCATGGTGATAATAGTGTATACCACTCTTCGACCTGAAACCACTATGGATCCTAGATGTAGAGTTGAGTGCCTTATTACTGATCCAACGTTATCCGTAACTGGATGACCATAAAGACAGTTGATGAGTACTCCACGAAGCATGCTGAGGGACATGAGTGTCCTAGATGGAATTTGCCAATCCTGCGTAACAGGATAAATGTCTATGGGCCCAATATTGAACTGGACAAGGGTGACACGGTCTATACCTTGTGTTCAATATAGACATAAGGGCAAAGGGGTAATTATACACATAATTATTATCACAGGAGGTTTTGTCAGATCACATGACATTTTCGTGACTTGGGTAGCAGTGATGTGTTGCTAGATACCGCTCACTGTTTATTATGTTAAATGTGTGATTTAATATAATTGCCAACGTCGTGAAAACCTATAGGGTCACACACAAAGGACGGATTGATGAGAGATAGAATAATTAAGGAACATCGTAAGGTACGGTGTACTTAAGTAGAATACGAAATATGGTAATGTACCAAATGCTTAAGTGATTTTGGCATATTATGAGATATGAGCCAAAATGCACTTAAGTGGGCTTTTTGGCTTGAAGCCCACACAAGTGATTCTATAAATAGAGCTCTTGTGCAGAAGCTTTGCAAGGCAATACAACACAACTGAAGAGTTGGAATTTCGTATCTCTCTTTCTCTCACTCAAAGCCTTCATTCACAAACAGCTAGCACTGCGATTGAAGGAATCCGTTCGTGTGGACTGAGTAGAGACGTTGTCATCGTTCAACGTTCGTGATCGTCCCGTGGATCTGTATCAAAGGTTTTGATAATTATCAGAGATCTGCACCAAAGGTTTGAATCGCCACAAGAGGTAACGTTTCTATCACTGATCATGCTCATTCGTAAGGATCATTAAAGGAGAATTTTTTTTATATTCCGCTGCGCCTTTGATGGCAATTCTCCTTCACAAATATCATAACATAACCACCACAACTGTAATTAAAAACCTTACTTATATGATAACAAGATGTGCATAAAGTAAACCAGGGTGTTACAATTTGATTACATTACATGTTTTAACTGAACCAAAATAAAAAACATAACGAACAGGCTTTTCCTTTCTATTTTACAGGTAAACCGAATGCTAAATTAAGCCGATAAATAAGAGACTCGTCTTTCATCATTCATTAACTATGAAAATATGGAATACACAAAAATGCTCATCACCAATTCACCACCACTATCACTAATTACTACCACAATAACTAATAACTAACATGTGCTTGTGATCAAAACCATAAACACATCCAACCAAGCCAACAACATATAAACAATTTCATCAATTACACCATATCTTGATAAAAACAAAAAATTGCCATTTAGATCTATGAAACACTGGCACATATATAGACACGACACACAGGACTAGTTGAATAATGCGGTAATGCGGAATACCAAACACACACCTTCAATCTGAAGTGTCAATGCTACATAGTCATGATCAATCATCATCATGATCACTCTGATCACTGAAATACCCAGCTTTCTTCCCTTTCTTCTTCGTCTTGTTGTTGTCCAAACCCTCATCATCATTTCTGTTTCTCCCCAACAACCTTTCACCCGCTTCATCATCCCAAACAGAAGCCCAATTATCGTCAAACTGCTCCGCAGCAATCTGACCACCCTCCTCCTCCTCCTCATCACCTTCCTCCTCCCCATCCCTATCCCTCAGCCCACTAAATCCCCGTCGCGGCTTCTTAGGCTGAGGCCGCGGCCTCGGCCCCAACTGATTCTTAGGACACTCATACGACAAATGACCATGCCCCCCACACTCATAACACAAAGCAGTCTCAGTATTATACACGCGCTTCCGAATAAACTCCGGAGCACGTCCATTATCAGCAGCAATAGAAGCAGTTAGAGTCCTTCCATTGAGAATCTTCTTATTCATCTCCGCCACGGCGCGTTGGGCGTCATTACGAGAAACGAATTGGACAAACGCGACACCGCGGCTTAGGCGCGTGTGACGGTCTTTGAGAACTGTTACACGCGCGATGCGGCCGAAAGTAGAGAAGAGCGTATGGAGATCGGAGTTTGTTAGGGAGTAATCTAGATTAGAAACATATAGCGTCGATTTTGATGGTGCTAAGGGTTCACCTGTTCCTCCTATTGATGATCCTTTGTTGTTCGGTTTTGATTAGGGTTGATTACTGGATGTGGTGCCGGTGGTGGTGTTGGGGGTTGAGGACGAAGCGCAGTAGCGGTAGTAGAAAACATCGTCGTCTTCATCGCTGTCGCTGTGTTTTCGTTTGTGTTTCTTCTTGCTTGACATTTTTTTCGGTTCAGGTTTTTTGTTTCCGGCAACGGCGTTCGGTTTCCTGCGACGGAATTAGTTCTCCGATGCTTCTTTAATCTATAGAGGAAATCTGAGAGTGGAGAGATTCTATAATGCGTTTGAGAAACCCTAGAGAAGTGAAGCGAAACTCCAAGCGGATCTGGACATGGATCCGGATATTTTGGATTGGTTTTATATATGGTTTTATCCATTCTTATTTTTTATAAGCAGTACTATCCATATGTAAATGGACAACTTGCTCACCGCCAGAGTACTTGTAAAGATAGCATAAAACTAAAAATTATTATGTTTTAATATTTTTTTATTTAATTGGTCAGCCACCCATCTGCATATATAAATTTTAATAATTTTTTGTTAGTATGATGCTAGATTTTTTAAGACAAAAATTTCTTAAGATATACAATTTTATTATATTATTTTAGATTATATTTTAATATCTTAAGATAAATAGAGTTATTGAAATTTAGCAATAATAGAATAGAGTGAAATAGAAATTTTATTACTTTATTATTTGAATAATTAGCGATAAAAACAAAGTAAGTTTTTGATTCTACTCATATAAAAGAGAAACAATACTGATGGAAAGTGATGAAAATTTTCATTCTGCTCATATTAAAGGGAACAATACTCGTAGAAAGTGATCAATACTAGTAGAAAGTGATGTAATTTTTTATTCCTCATACGTAAGGGAAACAATGCTAATGAAAAGTGATGAAATGAAATAAAATAGAATAATAAAATTTTATTATACTGGATCTGATTTTAATTAACTCAAACAATGTAATCTTATTCTATTTCATCTCATATCACTTCATATCATCTCATTGCATCAATTTAAGCAAAACCTTAGTCTAATAACTTCAGTTTCACAACATTTAAAAACTCTAATGTAGAATTTGTCCAGAATTGAAGAGGACTCATCTCTTACTAGAAACTCAACAATTAATTTGTTTTCAAAAGTAATGCTTTATTTATACGCTTAGATTATGTTTGGACATCTTAAAATGAAGATATAAGAATAAAAATAAACATAGTGAATCAACAAAATTAGAAGTACATACGATTAAAATGCATCAAAATCGATGACATCTTTTTAAATTTATTGAACTTTTCGGATTAGACTTTTTTCTATTGTATTATTTTTCAACATCGTTTAATTTCTAGAAGTCATGCATCCTATCCAAAAAAGCAAAGTTCTCACTCAGATGTTTCTTCCTTAAGACGTTCTCTCCATTCTACGAATGTTGGTGGTAGAGGACACACTCGTTTCAAATAAGCTTGTATAAAATGCATCTTAGTAGCAATCTGTCTAATCAAGACAACCCGACCATTTAAATTATTTGGAGGGCAACTTAGCAGAGGGAAAACGATTTACGAAAAACTATGTCTTGTAAACTAAACTAAAACTCAGTAATATTCATTTTATATAAGATGACTCATTTCAGAAAAATTCATCCACTTTATTGTCGTTGTGGGGACACCAATTTTACTAAGAATCAAAGGATTTTGAATAGCTTGTATTTGTGCATTAGTCATATAGAGTCGCATGTAATTGTCGCACCTCAAAAAATGATGATAATGCGATCCCTCGCGATAGGACGCGGAAAAAAAATGTTGTTCGAAACAGAGTCGCCACCGAACTTTATTTATTCCAATGAAGGAATAGGAAAATATCGAGAAAACCTTTAGAAATAAGAATAATGGTCGTCGCAACCATATTCGGGTTCGGGAGTCGATTACGCAAGGGGAAGGTATTAGCACCCCTCACGTCCGTTGTACTCAACGGGAACCATTTAGTCTGATTTTGCTATTTGACTGTTAATTGACTGTTTATCTGCTTGCTTCGAGTAATTAGAATTGATGATAGATGTGGATGAAGACCTCAGGATGGGGGAAATGGGAGGTTTTTTATTAGTGTGCTCACGAAGATACAGCAATCTCCTGCCTACGTATCCTTATGGTGCAATAAGGAAATCAGAGCATTCGTAGTTCGGGCCACTGCGAATATTGGTTGTGTTTTGTTTTGATGAACGACTGTGTAGGTCGGTGTTCTAACGGCTAAACACTGGCTTGTCTACTCTCGGTGGAGGCTCTAGCACTGGTTTGTTGTGCGCATTAGAAACGATTGATACTGTTCTTTTTGAAAGGGTTTTGGTCACGCGGGGGTGACGAGTTGAATTGACGTGTTTGGATTTGATTGGTTTTGATCGCTCGAGGGCGAGAAGTTAGGTTTGATTTGTTGATGATTTGAGGAACGACGAAAGATTGAGCAATATGGTGTACACCAATCGTTCAATTCTTTCGAGGAATAATAAGGCGTGCGCCTTCTATTCCCTTTTTGTTCGAATTGTTTTGAAAGTTTGTTTGTGGATGTTGAATACGCACGGTAGTGAGGCGTACGCCTCCTACTTGCTTATTCAAAGAATAACGAGGCGTACGCCACCTATTCCCTTATCCAAGTTTATTTAACGTGTTTTAGTCGGAAGTCGATAATTTGTGCAATATGGCGTTCGCCAAATATGCAAATAATCGAGAGACGATGAGGCGTACGCCTCCCATCTTTTATCACCCGAGGTTTAAATTGTAAAAAGATATGTTTAGATATTGTATTCGATTTATGAAGATAGCTTGAATTTTGGGTTGGTAGGATTGGATTTGTCGATGGTTTGAGAAAGGTGGCGTACGCCAATTATTCAAATAATCAAGGAGTGGTGAGGCGTACGCCTCCCATTCGAGTTTATTCGATTGTGTTTTAAGTTTGATGACAAAAACTCGAGCAATGTGGCGTACGCCAATTATTCGAATAATCGAAAGATAATGAGGCGTACGCCTCCTATCCTCTTTATTATCATAAATTTAGAATTAAATGTTTTAGAATTTGTAGTTGATTTGGAAAATGATTTGAATATGATGGTTAAAGTTTAGAAATAATTTGAATTTAGAACCTATGTTTGATTTGAAAAATTGATTTGAAATTGTATGATTATTAGGGTTTTAATTGAATGACGAAAATCCGAGCAATATGGCGTACGCCAATTATTCGAATAATCGAGAGATAATGAAACGGATGCTCTATATTCTCCTTTTCATTCAAAGATTAATTATTAAAAATAAAACTTTTAGAATTTATATTTAATTGGTGGAGTGATTTTAATTTTATGGAGTTTTAGGGTTTTAAATGAATGACGAAAATCCGAGCAATATGGTGTACGCCAATTGTTCGAATAGTCGAGAGATAGTGAAGCGGAGGCTTACTATTCTCCTTTTCATTCAAAATTAAATTAAATAATTTTTAAGAGAATACTATTTAAATACGGTGAATTTGAATTTATTTAGAATTAATATACTTTTGGGAAAGACTATTTGCTATTGGACCAACGTCAAACTTATTTATTAGAAAATAAAGTAAATTATTTGTTGACGTTAACCATTAATCCACCATTTAACTAATTATACTATTATAACAAGATAAAAAGAAGAGTTGAAAATAGTAATCGAAACCGAACTAATAAATATTTCTAATATTAGTGTTATCTTAATTTTAATTAAAACAATCAAGAATAGCTCATAAACCAAGTAGACCAAATTTGAATGTTTGGGAAATAAATAAAAAGTTAGGCCCTAAACATTGGATCAAAGAAGGCCCAAGGGACTTAAAGTAGTGTTATTTTCGGGATGGGCCACAAGGCCCAAAATCCTCTCCTACTCAGCCAAGTGGTACCGCCGAGAAGAGAAAAGGTTGGCCTCGGTTTACCTACCGCCACGCGCATCATTGTTCATTGATAACATCATAAAGATTTTGGGAACATAATCTGACAGCACCCAAGTATCTATCATCAATAACATTAATTTACTCTTAATAATATTTTAAAAGAAGAAACAATCACCCATTAAAGCAAAGAAATAACTCAAAATAATTTTGTCTCTCTCTCTTAAAACGACTCTTCATTCTTTCTGGAAAATATCCTCTCCCTATTAAATCGTGTGCATGGTCCCAATCCAAAACTGCAGAGAGAGAAATTTTTTTTGAAAGGAAACCGATGAACACCCTTCGGTGTTCATCCTCAAACAAACCAGGACTCGAACATGAAGTTCAAAACTTCGAACGTGACAAACGACCACAATCCCCTAAAACCTCCAAATCCTCGACGGGATCTAGAAAACAGTAGCGAATCGGAACCTTAAAGGAAAACCTAATCTTAGCTTCTAACCCGTTTTCTATATCACAATCAACAACAGAAATTAACGAGTCAAAATACAAGGTCAAAGCACTTTAAAGCAAAATAAAAGGGAAAGATTCCGCCGGAGCATCGTAGCCCCGACGAAGACCTGACGGCCATGATTACCTTCGGTGAGTATGTATGACGTTGTCCCTCTTCTTTTGCTTGTTGTTTCAAGTTTCTTCCTTTTCTTTCTATCCTTCTGTATCCACTCCTTGTTTTCTGTCTGATTCTGACTTTCTCCTCTAATTGATTGTCATTTCCTTTTGCACGCGATTGAAGGGGTCAAGCTCTTCAAACCCTGATTTTCAGTGTGAAAATCAGAGTTGAAATACAGAGTTTTAGCGGAGCTTTTCGGTGTAAGGTTCGTTTGGGATTTCAGCAGAGTGACAGTATTTTTATTTTCTCCTTTTTCAATCGATTAGCTTTCCTTTTTATAGAGTGAAATGAGCTCCCCAAAATCGTGTGTGGATCCTTGGCAGATGGTGCAAAAAGGAATCATTCCATTAGCATCAAATCTTTCTTTAGATTTTGGTGGGGACCAATGTAAATGTGGTAGGAAACAGATTTGATTGTGGTCCCAAAAAATCTCCAAATGCGTGGCCGTCTTCATTGAATTTCCCATCTAGTTTTTAATGCGGTGAAACCTTCAACAATTGAGGTAAGGAAATTGGTATTTACTGGCATATATTTTAACCTTAATTGATGACTTCTCAACTTCGATTCACAACACTTCTTCCGTTTTTGCTGATGTGAGGACTTAATACATTTAGGTATGAATTGCTGCTCAAGTATTTTCGAATCCTGTGAATCTTTGCCTTTGGTTTATCATAACAATTGTGTGCTTACAAGTCTTATGACCATTAAATTGATGCCATGTTTGATACTTGGTTTGGTATTTGGTAGGTGATCTGAATGATATTCAGGATGCTTGATGATACTTGTATGGATGTTAACCTTGTTGATGGCTGAGCTTGGATTGCTAGTCTGTTGTGATTTACATGGTGGTAGTCATGATTGCTCCTGTGATTCTATTACCATGAGGTTAGTCATATGCTGAAAACCTGTTAACTTGGAATGTGATGTTGTTAGCTATTGTGTTAGATGTTTGAATGAAATTTTGCTATGGTAATGATTATTTTTGTTTTGGATACTTTGCTTGTGCGTGAGCTGATTTGTGGGTTGCTATGCTTGGTGATGCAGTAGTGGTTTGTGCAGTTTTTATATCGTATATTTGATCAAGGTTAGATGGTTTGGTAACAGGTTTCTTCTTGTCATGGTTCAGCATCTGTCATGGTTCTCTGATAATAGGTTCTATTGTAACAGGTTTTTTTTTAAGCATACCCTGGCACTGTTTTAGTTTGGAGCATTATGGCGTTTAAACCAATCCCGTCTTTAATTGATGATTCATAATGCAATGGTCCTGCCGCTATAGCTAAACCTTATGTCCCAAAAAGGTGAATCTTTAAATGTATCCTCATTTCCAAGTGTAGGCTAAGAGATACTCTCAACTGTGTTTAGCATGTTAGTTTTCTCGATTGTTTAACATCTCTGCTACCGACCAAATCCCTATCCAGTTATTAACATCAACATTCTGGAACTGAATCATCTGTCTTGGAGTTGTTAACCATCCTGCCATTGAAGGACAATCATGTTGCCAAGGTCTGCAACATGGCCTGCTGTGGGAGGAATACTCTGAACTTGCGTCTGTAGCCGTTTTTTGTTTTTTGGGTGTGACGGCTTGTTTTTGCTGTTTTGCCGTTCGGCAGCTTATGACAGTTTTTCTTCTTTTGATCATAATCTCTTTGGGAAAATCCTTACTCATTGTTTCTTTGAATCCTGCATGTTTCACTCATGATACCAAGTTTACTGCTTCTGGAAGTGTTTTGGTGAAGAGAGTGCATGGAGTTGTCGTGGTCAACTGTCATGATGTTTTAAGCTTATATACTTTTTTATTGTAATGTCCTCAAGTCTTTAGATCATAGGCCATGGCTGTGTGTAAATCATGAGGTCTACCAATATAACTGTAAACTATGCCCCTTACAAAATTTATTCTCAGAAGGATCGTGCCCATATGGAAAAAGAATGGTTTTGTACATCTAAATTTGTATTTTTTGATCAAAAGTAACATTATTATGAAGTCCATAGAAAATTGTTTCATTTTCTTTCTTATAGGAATTAAAAGACATTGAATCTAAATCCTCAGGAAATTTTCTCAAGTCAGGACCAGGAAATGCAAATCCTAGACCATCCGTTAAATAGCTCTTTAGACGTGGCCCGAGATGAGTAGAAAAAAATGCTCATTTAATAAGAATGCTCGCCATGAGACGTGATGGACCATAATAATGCACCAATCTTGTAGGTCGGCCAAAAGGACTTGTTGATATGAATCAATTTGTACTTAAGAATCAAATGATGCTTTTTATAATCTTGAATTAATAAGACGCGAGCCTTCGAGGCAACCTATGCATGGAGTAGATGATGTCATTGACTACAATGACATGTACCATGCTCAATGAATGAATAACAATAATATGCATCTTAATCCAGTGATCCACTTAATAAACAAAAGCTTCTTTGTGATTATTCTAATCAGTTGATTATAGTGGATTAAATCTGTGTGTATAAGGTGAAATCCCTTTGGAGGGTGGACTATAGTAGCTTTGAGTTTCAAGCGAACGATAATAAAATACTTGTGTTTTTATCTCTTTGTTATTAACTTTTAAGTGGTGTTCTTGAGTTGGTAAAAAACTTTTGTTTTATAAAACTCAATTCAAACCCCCTTTCTTATGGTTTTCACACCTTCGGGGTTTGTTTTAATTCTGACGGGGCTACCACTAGCAGATTGCTTACTAAGTGTGGGGGTGTTTTTCGTGACAGTCAAGAAAGATAACTTTGTGGCTTTCATAAGACTATTGGTGATTGCAATAGTCTTGCTACAGAATTCTGGGGTGTCCTTATGGGTTTGGAGCTTGCTTGGAAGAGAGATTTCAAGAACCTTATTGTTCAAGATGGCAAAAAGACAGTAGCAGATGCTCTCCAAGGGTCGCCTTTGAAGTCTAAACAAGGTTCGACTTTGGCTAGGCATATTCTTCTTCTCCTTCAGCATTTTAAAGAAGTGCATTCATTCACATTTTTAGAAAAACTATTAAGTGTGTTGATTTTTTAACCAAACTAGATTTGTCCAGTTTTGATGGTTGTATCTGATTCGATGATAATTTTTTTAGTAACGGTTCAAATGTCTATGAGACATGCTGCCTAATGTCTCCTCATTTTAGATCTTTGATCCTCCCATTTTACTAATAAATAAATATATATTTGATTAAACAAACTTAAAAAACTATTATTTTTATTATATGAGTTAAATAGTTTAAGTTTCAAATTCTGAAACGTCCCCAAAAAAAACTATTTACTTACATTCTGAATTTAAAAGAATATACATTTCAAATTCTGAGTTGTCACCAAAAAAAATTCTATCAATGAAAGCCCTAATCGTCACCAAAAATATATATTATATTTTATATTTCAAAGAATTTAAATTTCAAATTCTGAATTTATTACCATCAATTACATCTAAAATTATTAGATTACTTTTCACAATATAAATTCATAATTTAAAAAACAAATACTTTTAAAATTACTGACTTAAATTTATTTATTTATCTTCTATTTTGCTAAAATTATATTTTTTTACTCTCCAATTTTTAAAACTAATATTTTGGTTCGCTATTGAACAACGCTGCATTATTTTTAGTTTTCAAAACTTTACTTTCATTAGAGAGGTACTTCATTTCAAAATTATTTTACCAAACAAAATTTATCTCAAAATAAACATCATTTTACTTTTTCAATATCAATTTCTTTCAGAATGCCATTAAATAATTAAAACTTCTTTCAAGTCATTATTCTCCTATACATTTATGACAATTTATAAAAACCTTAAACTATTCTTATTTTAGGATGGAATGAGTAAGCAATCAATAGACAATTATGAACTAATAAAATATATCATTGTTTTTATAATTAATTTTATTTTATATTTTATTTGTATTAAAATATTACAAATATATTAAAACAAACTTTTTAGAATTTTTTTTCAAAATAACCATTATTTTCAAAAATAATTCCAAAATAACCAATTATTCAAAAATATTACCAAAATAATCAGGTTTGATAGAGGATGCGGAAGATGAATTGACGTACCCCCAATGCATGAAGAGGAGGCGCCAATAGCATTGACGCATGCATTAGACACCTAGTGAGGAGGCGCCAATGCTAGTGGCGCCTACATTGGGCCTCATGAGGAGGCGCCAATGTTAGTTGCGCCTATGTATGTTTGATTGGTGTATGCGCCAATTCATCTGGCGCATACACCCCCTGCTATTTTTTTTAATTACTAATATTTAATTTTTATTATTTAATAAAAAAGAAATAGTAATGAAAAAAAAATCATTGATGATGTAATAATTGGTTACATTGGACTGACAATAAACTAATGACCCGTCCGATTATAACGTCCCCCTGTTCCACATCCCAGTGCGTTAGTTTATCTCCTAGGTCTTCGACGATTTTCTTGAGGTGTTTGGGGTCTTTGTGTGCTGACCTGATCGAGCGATGGTTGGTTGGAAGGTCCAACGGATGTTCCAGCGGTATTTGATAGATGTGTCATCATTTGCTCCCAATATCCGGAGGGGCTCTGGCCAACGGCGCTTCCGTAATGGAGTTCGGTGCCCATGTCATCGTAGTTAGGGCGTTGTGGTTGAGTGAATTGGGGACGATATAGTTGCCCAAATTGGGTCATTGAGTCGTTTTGGAAACAAAGCAATGGTTTCTGGGGCGACTCTAGTTAAACAATGGTTGGGTGTTATTGATGGGGGGCTACGATGAAGTGACCCATATGAATCATCTGGGCTATAGACAGTTGTGGTTGCGGGGTTTGATTCTTGGTTTTGTGTTTGAGTGAGAGGTATGAATGGATTGCGACGTTGGATGGTTGGTTGTTGGGTGGTTGGCATGAACGGGTTGCGATGTTGGGTGTTTGGTTGTTGTGTGTATCTGGTTGGTTGATGTTGTATGGTTGGTTGTTGGGTTTGCGTGGGTTCACATTGGTGTTGGGTGGTGAATTGTTGTGGGGCATACGATGACGAAGCATGTTGGCGTGGATCCATCAAATACCGCGGCTCAGATACAAATTGTTGAGTTGTTACCGATCTAAACCATGCCATATATTTTGTTGAGTTGGTCTTGCACCATGGATATCTGGTTCGTTCAAGATGTGTTGTCTTTGATTCCTCTATGGACGACACATGTATTTTGCAAAGTCTCTCCAATCAGAATAATCCCATTGTGCATCAACCCTTTTTTGATGTCAATTCCCCAAACACGTGGGAGATTCTGGAATCTGTTATAGCATTCAGAACTGCAGTTTGACCCGGTCACTCTGGTGCATTTCCACCATAGTGAATCGGATAACCGGTGTCTTCGTTGTCCAAACTGCAGCATCGTCATGGTTCACATCATGATCCAGACCCAGATATGGCCTCCAAACAAACTGTAAAACAATACGAAACGATTAGATGGAAAATAATTTGAGAAGTATTTTTAAATTAAAATATATTTGGGTAGGATTATTACATCGTCATGTCCAATGTGGTCCACTAGATTTCGATAGACTACAATAGCGTGTTTCAGACACCTGTTGTAGATCATTCCCCTTACTGACCACCTAAGATAAAAAAGAAGTGAAAAATATTATTTACTATTAATTATAATATAAAATATAATTAACTAAATGGTGAATGGTAAAGTGTTAGACTTACTTGGTTGCAAACGGGAACACGAATGGACGCTCATTTATCGGGGCGAGCGACGACATTCTTGACCAACCCCAAGCTTGAAGCAAATACGCACATGAAAAAAACTATAGGTATTCTTTTTTGTAGTTCTATACATTGCACTATATAGATGGGCCAATACAGCTGAACCCTAACTATAAGTGTTTACCTTATTAATGTTGCGTAATAAAGGTAAATACATTATATTTACAAAATTACCTGTACTTTCTGGAAACAAAAAATTATCAAATAAAATTATAATATAACACCAAGCTTTTATTATTTTCTCATACTCGGTTGAATCGTCGGGAATTACTATACTGGCATAATATTGTTTAAGGTATTTTAAACTTATACCTTGCCCCCTTGCTTGACCGGACGTGTCTCCCTCAGTTTCGTCGTCTAGCAAATGGGTGTGGCACCTTAAATTTGCACCTACCTTTTGTACATTCATTTTCAAGATTAGGTCATTAACATAACATAGTCCACTGCATAGCATTGCATTGTCCATTGCCCAAGTGCAAGTCATCAGACAAGATTAGGTCAAGATGATTAGGAGAATCAGTCCATCCAGCAAGCATGTGCAATTTCTATTGAGACAAAGCCCTAGGGTTGATTTATCAAGTTCATATGACCTAGGGATTATTTTGAAGTCATTTGACCTAAGATTGGATGATCAAAGCTCAACAGTCAAGCTGAAATTCATCTGAACCCCTAGAAAGTCAACTGTGGTCAACTGTGCATGAAATCATGGATTTGAAGGTGGGAGATGGTTTTAAAAGCTTCATTCATGTCCATACAAGTCTCATTTGACATTTCAAAGATCAAGATTGAAGAATTTGAGGTCAGATGAAAAGTTTCCAAAAATAGTAAGTGACCTGTAATTTCAAACTGCCAAAAATGGAAAGTTCTTCTCCTCAAATTTACATCATCATGCATGCTTCAAATGAAATTCTGTCCAACATGAAAGTTGAAGATCTTGCTCTCACCTTTCCAGAAAGTCAAAGAACACTCATTTATCATGTGTGGTTGAGAAATTATGATCAAATCATTGTCAAGAAAAGTTGAACTTCAAAGTGGCATAACTCTTGAACCATTTGGCCAATTTGAGTGATTATTTTGTTGAGCAAACTCCATTTGACATGCACTATCATAATCCATCATTACATTTCATCAAAAATCATCACATAAAAAGTCCATTTTTCAAGTGAACCAATTTGAATTTTGGTGGGAAAAAAGGTCATTTTGAAAACTACATACAATTTTCATGCCAAACCAATTGCAATTGCTTCTAAACAAAATTTGTGACTTGCCTCAAATGAATTTTTACTGTTCCATTGGTTCTATTTGAAAAAGGGCATTTTGGCATTTTTGCATAACATGAGCATTTCACTAACCCATTTCCATTTTGCTAATCATGTTTAATAAGTGGATTAACAGGTTGTATAAAGCACTAATTGTAACAGAATTCTGAAATGAGCAATCACAATTTCAGATCCAAACAGAAAATTCTCAAAATTCTCTCAAATCCTCTCAAAAATTTTCAACTCTTTCCATTGAATTTCTTGATTTCTTTGCTTGTTCCTTGCTCTAACCTTCATCTGCAGGTTGTCAAGGGCCGTTTGCTAGATGGTGGTGTCCACCCGGGCTGTGATGAAGATTGTTTGGGCTGTCCAAAATCTGATAATGGGTGTGAACAGTTGCGGGCTGGCATTCAGAGTTTGATAGACGAGGGTTGTGTCCAGTTTGCCCGGGCTGATATAGAGATCGTGGGGCAGTGTCAACTGTCACTATATTTTTCAAACCGTCTGAAGGACGTGCGCCTACAACAAGTGGTAATCCAGTTACCATCTCTGCACCAGTTTCTGCCAGTAATCCTACGACAATTGTCGCTCCGGTCAGAAGGGCTGAGAATAGTAATGTTGTGCCTTGGAAATACGATAATGCATACCGAAGCAACAAAAGGGTCGAGAATCGGGTTAAGTCGTCGAATCAAGCGCCCGTGACAATCAGTGCACCAGTTAGTAAAACTCCTTTGGTTGTGAGTCCCGTTATGGACAACGTTGGTGGACCAGGAGGATTTACTCGCAGCGGATGACTGTTTGCGCCTCAACCGTTGAGGGATGCTAATGCTGAGGCATCTGCTAGAGCTAAGGGCAAACAGGCAGTGGTGGGCGAGGAGCCTGCTCAAACGAATGTGCCTGGTGGCTCGTTTGAAAAGGACGTGGAGGAGTTCATGAGAATCATAAAGAAGAGTGATTACAAGATTGTAGATCAACTCAACCAAACTCCGTCCAAAATCTCTATTCTCTCATTACTGTTTTGCTCTGAGGCACATCGCAACGCCTTGCTAAAAATGTTGAATATGGCATATGTACCTCAAGAGATATCAGTCAACCAGCTGGAGGGTGTAATTGCTAACGTGAGCACCAGGCACGGCGTGGGGTTCACTGATCTTGATCTGACGCCTGAAGGACGAAACCATAACAAGGCCTTGCACATCACTATGGAGTGCAAGGGGGTGGTGTTGTCTCACGTGCTGGTAGACACCGGTTCTTCTCTGAATGTGCTGCCGAAGCAAATCCTGAAGAAGATACCTGTTGAAGGGGTTGTGCTTACTCCTAGCGACCTGATTGTTCGTGCTTTTGACGGATCCAAACGGTCTGTGTTTGGTGAAGTTACCTTGCCCGTGAAGATAGGTCCTGAGGTGTTTGACATCATCTTTTATGTCATGGACATCCAACCGGCCTACAGTTGTTTGTTGGGGCGTCCATGGATTCATGCAGCAGGGGCAGTCTCGTCGACTCTCCACCAAAAACTCAAGTATGTCTAGAACGGTCAGATCGTGACCGTATGCGGTGAAGAAGATATCTTGGTGAGTCACCTGTCCTCCTTCAAGTAAGTCGAGGTGGATGGCGAGATCCACGAAACCTTGTGCCAGGCGTTTGAGACGGTTGCTCTCGAGAGAGTGGCGTACGCTGATCAGAGGAAGCCGGGTACTTCAATCGCTTCGTATAAGCAGGCTAAGGAGGTTGTTGACTCTGGCAAGGCTGAAGGCTGGGGAAAGATGGTGGACTTGCCGGTTAAGGAAGACAAGTTTGGTGTTGGCTATCAACCCTTGCAGGCGGAGCAGGTTGGTCAAGCAGGTCCGAGTACCTTTACCAGCGCTGGGCTGATGAATCACGGTGACGTCTTCGCAGCTGATGTTGAAGATGGGGACAGTGATTGTGATCTCGACTGCTGGGTTCGCCCGAGTGCACCAGGGGAAGTGATCAACAATTGGACAGTAGAAGATGTAGTCCAAGTTACTCTTCAAACAAAGTAATTTTCTTTTCTTTTTTCATTCTGCACAAAACCCTACGTTCTGCCCAAGGCGTAGTGGTTCATTGTAGGGCCTCATGTTTTCAGTGATCATCATTAATAAAGAACGTTTTGCAAACAATTTTTTGATCCCTGTCTTTCTATTTTTGTTTTCATTTTCCAAAAAAAAAATAAAAATGGCAATGTTTTTATTTTTGTGATTTTCTTGAACTCTTTTTCTAAAACAAAGCATTAAACATGCAAAAGTGATCTTATGGCATCCACTATGAACAAATCTGTTATGGCTCAGTATGATTTCGACAATCCCATCTACCAAGCTGAAGAGGAGAGTGAGGAAGACTGTGAACTCCCGAAAGAATTGGCTAGATTGTTGAAGCAAGAGGAAAGGGTCATCCAACCTCATCAGGAAGAGTTGGAGATTGTGAATCTTGGTACTGAGGACGCCAGAAGAGACATCAAGATCGGGGCTGCTTTGAAACCTGATGTCAAGAGCAGGTTGATCGAGATGCTGAGAGAGTATGTGGAGATATTCGCCTGGTCTTATCAAGATATGCCTGGGCTGAATACTGATATTGTGGTTCATAGACTACCTCTCAGAGATGATTGTCCTTCGGTCAAGCAGAAGCTTCGCAGAACGAGTCCTGATATGGCAGTGAAGATCAAGGAAGAGGTTCAGAAGCAGTTCGATGATGGTTTCTTGTCAGTAACAACTTATCCACCGTGGGTAGCCAACATCGTTCCCGTGCCGAAGAAGGATGGCAAAGTCAGAATGTGTGTCGATTACCGGGATTTGAATAGGGCGAGTCCGAAAGATGATTTCCCATTACCTCACATCGATGTATTGGTTGATAACACGACTCAATCCTCGGTGTTCTCCTTCATGGATGGTTTCTCGGGCTATAACCAGATCAAGATGGCGCCAGAGGACATCGAAAAGACGACATTCATTACACCTTGGGGCACGTTCTACTATAAGGTGATGCCCTTTGGGCTGAAGAATGCCGGTGCTACCTATCAGAGGGCAATGACAACTCTCTTTCATGACATGATGCACAAAGAGATTGAAGTGTACGTGGATGATATGATTGCGAAGTCGCAGACAGAAGAGGAGCACATGGTTAATTTGCAGAAGTTGTTTGACAGATTGGTCAAGTTCAAACTGAGGCTGAATCCAAACAAGTGTACGTTTGGAGTGAGATCTGGGAAGCTGTTGGGCTTCATTGTCAGTGAGAAAGGGATTGAGGTTGACCCAGCAAAAGTCAAAGCTATTCAAGAAATGCCTGAGCCGAAAACAGAAAAGCAGGTTCGTGGGTTTTTAGGGAGATTGAACTACATTGCAAGGTTTGTATCTCACCTAACTGCCACGTGTGAACCGATATTCAAATTGCCTAGAAAGAATCAAGCAATCATGTGGAATGATGATTGTCAGAAAGCTTTTGACAAGATAAAAGAATATTTACAGAAACCTCCAATCCTGATTCCTCCAGTTCCAGGGAGACCATTGATAATGTACCTGTCAGTGACCGAGAATTCGATGAGGTGTGTATTGG
Source organism: Lathyrus oleraceus (assembly GCF_024323335.1). Lineage (NCBI taxonomy): Eukaryota > Viridiplantae > Streptophyta > Magnoliopsida > Fabales > Fabaceae > Lathyrus > Lathyrus oleraceus. Next base: position 371,763,054 of record NC_066582.1, read on the forward strand.
GACAGCATGACGAGTTTGGTCGAAAAGAGCATGCCATATACTACCTTAGCAAAAAGTTTACCGACTGTGAAATCAAATATTCACAGCTTGAGAAAACTTGTTGTGCTTTGGCCTGGGCTGCTCGCCGACTGAGGCAGTATATGTTGAACCATACTACCTTGTTGATTTCTAAGATGGATCCAGTGAAATACATCTTTGAGAAGCCGGCTCTCACCGGACATGTCGCGGTAAATCGACTCGAGAGGCCTGTGTATGTGTTTGCAGCCGAGTCTGTTGTTGATGAGAAACCGTGGTATTATGATATCAAGAACTTCCTCAAAAGCCAGGAATATCCTGAAGGTGCGTCAAAGAATGACAAGAAAACCCTGAGAAGGCTAGCTGGAAGCTTTTATTTGAATCAGGATGATGTGTTGTATAAGAGGAACTTTGACATGGTCTTGCTCAGATGCGTGGATAGACACGAAGCAGACATGTTGATGCAAGAAGTGCATGAAGGTTCGTTTGGTACCCATGCTGGTGGTCATGCAATGTCGAAGAAACTGTTGAGAGCCGGTTATTACTGGATGACTATGGAATCCGATTGTTTCAAATACGCTCGGAAGTTCCATAAGTGTCAAATTTATGCTGATAAGGTGCATGTGCCACCAAGCCCTCTGAATGTCATGAACTCGCCTTGGCCGTTCGCCATGTGGGGCATTGACATGATTGGGAAGATAGAGCCTACTACTTCGAATGGACATCGCTTCATCTTGGTTGCGATTGATTACTTCACTAAGTGGGTGGAAGCAGCTTCCTATGCTAATGTTACCAAACAAGGGGTTGCCCGGTTCATCAAGAAAGAAATCATCTGTCGTTATGGAGTTCCTGAGAGAATCATCACTGACAATGGTTTGAATCTCAATTCTTCTCCTTACAGACCAAAGATGAATGGTGTTGTAGAGGCGGTTAACAAGAATATCAAGAAGATTGTGCAGAAGATGGTCGTAACGTACAAGGATTGGCATGAGATGTTGCCTTTCGCTTTGCACGGGTACCGTACCTCAGTACTTACGTCGACCGGGGCAACCCCGTACTCCCTTGTGTATGGTATGGAAGCAGTCCTACCTGTTGAAGTGGAGATCCCGTCTCTGAGGGTTTTGTTAGATGTCAAGCTGGATGAAGCCGAGTGGATTCGAACAAGGTTTAACGAGTTGAGCCTTATCGAAGAGAGACGGCTAGCAGCTGTGTGCCATGGGCAATTGTATCAGAGAAGGATGAAGCGAGCCTTTGATCAGAAAGTGCGTCCTCGGACTTATCAGACTGGTGATCTAGTTTTGAAGAGGATCCTTCCTCCCGGTACAAATAACAGGGGCAAGTGGACTCCTAATTAAGAAGGTCCATATGTTGTGAAGAAGGTCTTCTCCGGTGGAGCCTTGATGCTTACAACTACGGATGGTGAAGATTTTCCGTCCCCTGTTAACTCAGACATAGTCAAAAAATACTTCGCATAAATTGACCCGCTGGACAAAAAGAATAAAAGAGTCCAGGCAAAAAAGGGCATCCCGGCGAACCAAAAAACAGAAAGAAAAGGTTCGGGCAAAAATTAGGGATAAAAATGAAAGAATTTGTACACCCGGTAAGTCGAAACCCCGCAAGGGCAGCTTAGGCAAAAATGGGTATCCCGGTGGATTGAAAACCCCAAAGGGCGATCCAGCCAAAAGAGGGATTAAAGCGAAGACTACCGTCGGAGTTATCTGTACTTCATCGCGCTTCGTCAGCTGCCATCTCGAAAGATGTGATCGGTCCAGTCATTCTTCTCGGAAAGCAAGGAACTTGGGAGGAAAACTGATGATCTGTGGGTTATAACAGAATTGGGAAATAGTGGATGCCGTATTCACATTGCCATTAGGATAGTTTATTTTCCTTTTGTGCGCAATTACCTCTTTCTAGGAATTGCTTCCCAATGTATTCGCCTTTTCAGGCACATTTTCAATCAATAAAAGTCGTTATTCAGATAAATAGCTCCCTTTGTTTTATTTTTACTGTTTTGTTTGCAAAAACGTCCGAATTTTTTATAAACATTGCATATAAAAACATGAAGGCTTAACAATAACTTGCAGGAAGATGAAACATTTGAAAATCACTTTGAATGTTGAGGACACTTGAGCGTATCATGTCCGTGCACCCCTGGGGCATTTGTTGTACTGTTTTGCAGGTCGTCATCTGTGAGCATTTCCCCAGCAAGTATTCTCCAAGCAAGTTTGAGAGCTGTCAGAGCTATGTTCCCCTGTAGAGATGTCTGTGGATAGTACCTTCTTTCCTCAGCAGATCTAAGGATTGCCTGTCCCTAGCGGGCCGGTGTTTGCAGATTCCCTAGTGGGTGTATTCCCCAGCGAATATTTCCCCAGTTGAGATCCCCCACTGAGTGCCTGGTAGGTGTTTTCCCCAGGAGAGTTCCCCAGCGGAGTCTATCAAGGGAGTGTTGTTCCCCAGCAGTCGGGTTTGTGATACTGTTATCCCCATCATGGTTGTGAGCGCTCATCCCCAGCAGGGTGGTGGATGTCTTTCCCCAGCGCAGGGTCGGATATGTGTTTTTTTACCCACCAGAGTTATACTCTTCCTCAGCAGAGAGGTGTGTTATCCCCAACAGGTTTTTCCCTAGCAGATCTCCCGAGTAGAGATTGGTGTTGATTTTTCCTCAGCGAGTCCCCGAGTGGAGCGGGTTTCAATGAAATATTTCTCCAGCAGAGTTCATCCTACTTATGGATTGGACGCGTTTCCGTAGCATATTGATATTTGCACCCCCAGCTGAGTCTATCCTACTTGTGGATTAGAGGGGTTAACCCCAGTGGAGTAGCAGTTATTCCCTGTAGCAGAGTTTATTCTACCTAAGTATTGGTTGAGTTCTTCCCCAGTGAAGTCGCTTTATCATTCCCCAGTAAAGTCGTCTTGTTACTCCCCAGCGAGTAGTTTCTTTACTTCACCAGAGAGTCGCCTGGTCTGTTCCCCAGCGGAGTATTGATTGCTTCCCAAGCGGAGTCTCCGAGTGGATTGGGTCCTGTGAAGGATGTTCTCTAGTGGAGTCTATTCTTTCCCCGGCAACAGTTTGGTTTCTCCAGCACGAATGAGTAGTCGGTGCTTTCTCCGCAAAGCATTCCCTAGTAAGAGTCTCCCCACAGAGTATTCTTCAAGCAGAGTCTCCCCACAGAGTTGGAGTATCTGATCAGTGTTGGCTCCCCAACCAGGGTTCAAGTGGCATTGTGCATATAGTGATCATTGCATCCTCAAATGCGTAGCATTTCCATTTGAAATGGAGCATTACGCCATAGAAAAATTCAAACATATGCATTCATGTGTTCGAAACCCATCAGACCGTATTCCCCGGCAGAGGTGGATTTTTGTTCAACGTCTGTACAACACGTTTGCTACAGTTGCTCCTGACAGCATTCAGGATTGATACCCCCAGAGAGGTTTATTTCCTCATCCGTTGGTGAAAGGAAAGCTTATTTCTCCCCAGTGTGATCCCCTGCAAGTGTGGATCCTTGCCCGGACATGTAGATGTCAGTATCCTGTCAGCACCCGCGTGTGTTGTTTTCTTTGGTGTCGGTAAACACCATCTTTCGGTGATTTCCCAGTCATGCGTAAGTGTCTGGTATTCTTTGGTGTCGGTAAACACCATCTCTCGGTGCTTTCCCAGTCATGCGTAGTGTCTGGTCTTCTTTTGATGTCGGTAAACATCATCTTTCGATGTTTGTAACGTCGTCCTCCTTCCTCAGTGAAGTGGATTCTCCTTCTCCGTTGGTGTCGATAAACGTTGAGTCTCCCTTTCGTCCGTTGACGTCTGGTCGAGTTTTCTCCTTCTCCGTTGGTGTCGATAAACGTCGATTTTTTCCTAGTCTTCCGATGACGTCTAGTTGTACCCTTCCATGCGGGTTTACCTCTCCGTTGGTTTTGATAAACGTCGAGTTTTTCTCATTCGTCCGGTGACGTCTGATTGTATACCCTATTCCCAGTCATTCATTAATGTCTGGTTGATTCCCAGCCAGAATCCCCAGTAGAGTCGTCGGTAAACGTCCTATTCGGTTTCCGGTTATTGTTCCCTTCCTCAGTGAAGTGGATTCTCCTTCTCCATTGGTGTCGATAAACGTCGAGTCTCCCTTTCGTCTGTTGACGTCTGGTCGATTTTTCTCCTTCTCCATTGGTGTCGATAAACGTCGAGCTTCTCCCTTTCGTCCGTTGACGTCTTGTCGAGTATTCCCATTCATCCGTTGATGTCTGGCCACCTCTCCGTTGGTTACGATAAATGTCGAGTTTTTCCTAGTCGTCCCCAGCTGATTCACCTCTCCGTTGGTTACGATAAACGTCGAGTTTTTCCTGGTCGTCCCCAGTTGAGTTACCTCTTCGTTGGTTTCAGTAAACGTTGAGTTTTCCCCACTACGTCCGTCGACGTATGGTTGTATCTCTTCCAGTCATTCATTAATGTCTGGTTACCTCTCCGTTGGTCTTGGTAAACGTTGAGTTTTTCCTAGTTGTCCGTTGGCATCTAGTTGTGATTTCTATCCCCATTCATCGTGTGTCGATGTCTGGATGTGGTTGTACCTTTGAAGAAAAAAAAACAAAATCCCCAGTAATAAATATCAGATCCCAGTGGACGTTTCCGTTGGTGGATCCCTGCAGTGTGCAAATTTCTACGGTTCTCGGTATTCAATCCCTGTTTACCCTGAAAGTCTGACAGTCGTCGCTCTCATCCCTTAGGGTTCCCAGTTGATTGAATAGGGGCAGCTGTAGCACCTTAAATTTGACCCTACCTTTTGTACATTCATTTTCATGATTAGGTCATTAACATAACATAGTCCACTGCATAGCATTGCATTGTTCATTGCCCAAGTGCAAGTCATCAGACAAGATTAGGTCAAGATGATTAGGAGAATCAGTCCATCAAGCAAGCATGTGCAATTTCTATTGAGACAAAGCCCTAGGGTTGATTTATCAAGTTCATATGACCTAGGGATTATTTTGAAGTGATTCGGCCAAAGATTGGATGATCAAAGCTCAACAGTCAAGCTGAAATTCATCTGAAACCCTAGAAAGTCAACTGTGGTCAACTGTGGTCAACTGTGCATGAAATCATGGATTTGAAGGTGGGAGATGGTTTGAAAAGCTTCATTCATGTCCATACAAGTCTCATTTGACATTTCAAAGATCAAGATTGAAGAATTTGAGGTCAGATGAAAAGTTTCCAAAAATAGTAAGTGACCTGTAATTTCAAACTGCCAAAAATGGAAAGTTATTCTCCTCAAATTTCCATCATCATGCATGCTTCAAATGAAATTTTGTCCAACATGAAAGTTGAAGATCTTGCTCTCACCTTTCCAGAAAGTCCAAGAACACTCATTTATCATGTGTGGTTGAGAAATTATGATCAAATCATTGTCAAGAAAAGGTGAACTTCAAAGTGGCATAACTCTTGAACCATTTGGCCAATTTGAGTGATTCTTTTTTGAGCAAACTCCATTTGACATGAACTATCATAATCCATCATTACATTTCATCAAAAATCATCACATAAAAAGTCCATTTTTCAAGTGAACCAATTTTAATTTTGGTGGGAAAAAAGGTCATTTTGAAAACTACATACAATTTTCATGCCAAACCAATTGTAATTGCTTCTAAACAAAATTTGTGACTTGCCTCAAATGAATTTTTACTGTTCCATTGGTTCTATTTGAAAAAGGGCATTTTGGCATTTTTGCATAACATGAGCATTTCACTAACCCATTTCCATTTTGCTAATCATGTTTAATAAGTGGATTAACAGGTGGTATAAAGCACTAATTGTAACAGAATTCTGAAATGAGCAATCACAATTTCAGATCCAAATAGAAAATTATCAAAATTCTCTCAAATCCTCTCAAAAAATTTCAACTCTTTCCATTGAATTTCTTGATTTCTTTGCTTGTTCCTTGCTGTAACCTTCATCTGCAGGCATTGTGGAATTGAATTGAAGCAAAACATTGGAGAATTCATGCTGAATTGGAACTGTTGAAGAGTGAAGATTCACATGGCAGTCGCAAATTCCCTCGAATCTGAGCATTGTTGAGCTAAAGATTTGATTTCATTCATCTTCTACATCATCATTAAGCATCTGTTTCAAGCTCACACTTCCAAAAAACTCCAAATCAAGATCTGCACTTCACACAAGGTACCTTAGTTGCTATAGTTCCCTTGTGAACTTGTTCTTGCTTTGCTTGATAGCTTGAGCATTGAGGTATAATGATCTCTTCTCCATGTAGTCTGGAAGACCCGGCCTGTTACTTGGCCAGGCACCTGTCTGAAGTCCTCCTTAAGGGGCAATGCTTTTGCTTGTTTATTTTTGTCCCCAAGCAGGAAAATACCTTTTGATAAGGCAATTGGCAGATACATGGGATGTGCAATCCATCCCCTGCTATTCTTGTTGAGTCATCCCTCTGCTCACACAACCGGTGTTGATGCATTGTGGATAGTAACCCAAGATCTTTGTACCGTTGTACAGTTGAGTCAGTGTCATAAGTGTAGAAGGGTTCCCACTTTCTGAACCCACACTTCATTGTTTGAAGCTCTCCCTGGCCAAGGATAAGAGCTGTCAAGTCTCATCTTCACTCACCTTTCCTCTACTTCACCCTGACACTCAATGTCAGTGGTTAAGAGCAAATCACACCTCTGTATAGTTGGCTTGCTCTGCAGCCTAACCTTTGTTTGAGCCCCACTTTGTGTGTATATAGTGTGTGCTGTTTGTGATTGTTTGCTGTTTACCTGTGCTGAATAGGATAGCTTGCTCCATGTGCAAGTTAGCTAGAAACCTTGACTTAGGGATGATTTTGCATGATAACATCTAGGCTCGAGTCGTAGTCTCCCTAGTTGTGTCTCCCTTTGTTATCTGGTTAGGCTAGTCCTTTTTCCCTACGTAGGGGAACTACGTCGCCCTGATCCTCATACCAGATGAGGTACGTAGGCAGGAGATTGAGCTGATCTCTCCGGGCAACCTTTTTGTTTTCAACCCCCGTTGTGTGTGTTTGTTGTGTGCTTGGAAGCTGATATAAGTCCAGCGATTGGCATTCGGGTTCCAGTGTGGGTTTGTTTGGTTCGGGCGCTGATATAAGTCCAGCAATTGGCATTCGGGTCCCATGTTTGCCATTTTTGTGTGGAGTCTGACGTAAGTCCAGCGATTGGAAGTCAGTTTCCTGTGTGCGTTTTGTTTTGTCTGGCGTGCGTGAGCGGAGCTACGAATGCTCTGATTCTTCTTCGTCCAAGAAGATACGTATGCATAGGATGCGACATCCTAGCGAGCATGTGTTTTCCCTAGTCCGAACTACGTCGACTCTGATGTCTATGCCTGATAGACTACGTAGGCTCAGGATGCGATATCCTGCCGAGTTAGTTTCTTTGGTTTTCTGTGTCTCTTTCAGCCAGTGTGTGTGTGTGAGCAGTGTTTTAGCAACCATATTCCTTCCTTTTGTGCGTGGATCCCGTCGAGTACGACGGATGCGTAGGGGTGCTAATACCTTCACTTCGCATAACCGACTCCCGATCCCATTCTCTTTGGTCGCGAGACCATGTCTTTTCCAGGTTTACTTCGAGCGTTTCCTTTCCCTCTTTTGGGATAAATAACGCACGGTGGCAGCTCTGTTGTTTCGTTTTCCCGCCGGTTTTTTGCATAATGCGACAGCTGGCGACTCTGCTGGGGACTCCAGAAGTTGACCTCTTGCTGGTCCATCTTCCCTAAGCGAGTCTCTCCTAGCGTTCTCTAGGTTAGGGTTTTGGTTGCTGATTGTTGTGTTATTTATTGCATTCATTTGTATATATGTGCATTTATTGTTTGCATTTATTGTGTGCATTAATGTTTGCATTCATTCATATTCATCTGCTGGCTGTGCTGTGTCTCTCTGTTTGGGGGTGGGAGTTATTCGAGGTAAAAGGCCTAATACCCAGGCTATAAGTGAAATCTAGGACACCTAGGAATAGAGTGATTCATGGGAAGCGGGTGGTATGCGCCACTTAGCGGAACATTGATATCACGAGCAGTTCAGACCCTGGTGGGATATTATCGTTACATACTTCGGGTGTGTATATGATGATATTATGCGAAAGGTTATTTATGCTGCGTTTCTTTCGACCTTACCCTGGCCTAGATGACACCCGTGAGTGGGGCGGGAATGATCATTTTAACAGGTACTGATGGTGACTGTTGGTGATTGTTGGTGACTCAGCTCCTCAGATTTGGGTTCAGATGACAGTTGATCAGATGACTTTGGGTTTCAGATGATTGTGTTCAGAATTCGAGCCGAAGCTTCGATCCTGTGTTCTGAGATGCATAGCTTGCCAGTCGTGTCTGCATCATGTGCATCATAGCATGTTTATTTTCAAAAGAAATGCAACAAAAAAAATTTTGAAAAAAAAGAAAAAAAAAAAGAAAAACTAATCCCTGCATGCATATAATTTCTCAGGTACATTCCAGAGCTTGGTTCACTGATAGAGATGGCAACAGTTCCCGAGCCGAAGCGGAAGACCTGTTCCAACAGCTTTCATCGTGAGCCTCTGACGTCTCTGATTGAGTTGAGCAGCCTTATGACCAGTGATCATCAGAAGGGGTTTGTTGACCAGTATGGGGATTTGTTGACTCTGTTGAAGATGGTAGTTGACCCGGTACCGTTGCAGACTCTTCTTCAGTTCTACGACCCAGAGCTTCGATGTTTCACTTTTCAGGATTATCAGTTGGCACCTACTCTCGAGGAGTACTCCATTCTGTTGAGTGTCCCGATTCGGCATCAGGTTCCTTTCTTGGATGTCCCGAAGGAGGTTGATTTCAGGGGTATAGCTAGAGCTCTTCATCTGAGTATCAAAGAAATCAGAGATAGTTGGAAAACTAGTGGGGATGTCATGGGTCTGCCCTTGAAGTTTCTGCTGAGAGTTGCCCGAGGAGAAGCAGAGAAGGGGAATTGGGAAGCTTTTCACGCCCAGCTTGCTGTTATGATCTATGGGATCGTTCTATTTCCGAGTATGCCCAACTTTGTTGACTATGCTGCAGTCTGCATCTTCATTGGAGGGAATCCGGTCCCTACTCTATTAGCTGACATTTACTATGCTATCCACAGTAGGCATGGTAAGGGTGGAGCTATCAGGTGTTGCCTTCCTCTTTTGCTCAGATGGTTCGTGTATCTCCTGCCAGTCAGTGGACCGTTTGTGGATGCTCAGAGCACTCATAGGTGGACTCAGAGAGTCATGTCTCTTACTTCATATGATATCAGATGGCAGTCATACCGGATGGATGTGCGTGATGTTATCATGAGTTGTGGAGAGTTCCGGAACGTGCCACTTGTAGGGACTAAGGGTTGCATCAATTACAACCTGGTTCTTTCTCTTCGCCAGTTGGGGTTCGTGATGAGTGGAAGACCACTTGAAGCTGAGATAGCTGAGAGTGTGTATTTTGAGAAGCGAAGTGACCCTGTTAGATTGGAGCAGATTGGAAGAGCTTGGAAGTCTATTGGTGCTAAGGATAAAGCTATCTTAGGGAAGAAGTTTGCCATTGCTATGCCCGATTACACTGATTGGGTGAAGAAGAGAGTGGAAACTTTGTTGCTACCCTATGCTAGGACGAAGCCGTTGCAAGAGCAACCACCTTTGATTCCTGCTGAGAGTGTACCTGTTGAGCAGTACAAGCAAGTCCTGATGGAGAATCGCCGTCTGAAGGAGAAAGAGCAAGATGCCCAGATGGAGTTGTATCAAGCCAAAGCTGATAGGTTAAATCTAACTCACCAGCTCAGAGACATTCAGAGTGCAAATGTTGGTGGAGTAAGGAGCAAGAAGAGATCTTATGCAGAGATGGAGAGCTTGCTGAACGCAGAGCACAGAGAGTGTTTGAGATTGCAAAGAGCTAAGGCCAGTTATCTGAAGAAGATCAGAGACTTGGAGAAACAACTCAGAGACAAAGATATCCAGTTGAAGAAGGAAATCGACCAGAGACTTGCATCAGAAACCCAGCTTGGGTCAGAAGTTGTAGAGCTTAGAAGATAGTTGAAGGAGAAGATCACTCCATTACCAGAATGTTCAGAGTGTGAACTGTTATTAGACCAGTGTCACTACTTGAATACGCTCATTCCTGGAAGTCGTCTGTCTTAGCTTGTACTTTGTGATGTTTATGTTGAGAATCACCCCAGGCCTGTTGGGTGGGATTCATTGTTGTATTTTGTTTCCTTTGGATCTTTGTTGACTTTGTTGTATGATCCTGTTGGTCATTTATAGATGAGATTGTTGTCTTTACTCTGTACCCATTGCTCTTGTATGGTGATGTTCCTGTTGCTTCTGTGTTGTTGCAGGTTGTCATCTTTTGAAGATGAATCAGGCTCTTTGAATGCCTGGGGAATGAACATTTCATGTGCATCATATGCATTAGCATCATACTCATATCATATTTCATAATAGGTGTTCTCGTTCCGACTTCTCACTCTGGTTCCTGTGTTAGGCAGGATAGCTTATCAGAGACCGCACTGGCATTCTACCAGACTCAATCAACAGAGAAGTATGGATCAGGTTCAGACTGAGTTGGCTGAGATGAGGGCGAACATGGCCCAGTTTATGACGATGATGCAAGGGGTTGCGCAGGGTCAGGAAGAGCTCCGAGCCTTGGTTCAGAGGCAAGAGACTATGATTCAGACTTCCAACCGTGCTTCGCCTGTTGCCGCACCTGCTCATGAGACCATCAATGTTGCTGCTCCCGCTAACGACTATGCTGTCGGGGATGAACTCAGAGGAATAAGGATCAACGGACAGCCTCTTGCTGCAGAGACTGTCAATGCCAGAGCTACCCGGGCTCCGGTTCGTCATCCAGCTCCGATTGTCGATAGACAAGAGGACATGTTCATGCTTCTGAGTGAAGATGATGAGGTGGTCAGAGTTGAGGATAGGGATCGCAAGGTTGATGCCCTGGCTGAAAATATTCGTGCGATGGAATGTCAAAATTCCCTTGGGTTTCATGTGACTAATATGGGATTAGTTGAAGGCTTGAGAATCCCATACAAGTTCAAAGCGCCGTCCTTTGACAAGTACAACGGTACTTCTTGCCCTCGCACCCATGTGCAGGCATACTATCGGAAGATCTCCGCGTATACTGACGACGAAAAGATGTGGATGTACTTTTTCCAAGATAGTCTATCTGGGGCATCTTTGGACTGGTACATGGAATTGAAGAGAGATTTGATCCGATGCTGGAGGGATTTGGGAGAAGCTTTCCTCAGGCAATATAAGCACAACATGGATATGGCACCTAGCTGGACTCAGCTGCAGAGTCTGTGTCAGAAATCCAGTGAGAGCTTTAAAGAGTACGCCCAGAGGTGGCGCGAACTTATTGCTAGAGTTCAACCCCCTATGCTGGAATGGGAGTTGACTGACATGTTCATCGGCACACTTCAGGGAGTGTTTATGGACCGAATGGGGAGCTGCCCATTTGGAAGCTTTTCCGATGTTGTAATATGTGGTGAGAGGACAGAGAGCTTGATCAAGGCTGGAAAGATCCAAGATGCTGGCTCCTCTTCATCAAAGAAACCTTTTTCTGGGGCACCTCGCCGTAGAGATGGTGAAACGAATGCTGTTCAGCACCGCCGGGTTCAGAACAGAAATCAATATCGCCAGGTTGCTGCAGTGACCATTCCTGCACCTCAACAACGTCAACCTCCACAACAACCGAGACAACAGCAACAACAACAACAACAACAACAGCAACGTCCGTATCAGCCGAGGCAGAGGCTTCCTGATAGGCGTTTTGACCCACTGCCAATGACCTACACTGAGTTACTGCCTGAGTTGCTCAGACTAGGGTTCGTTGAGTTGAGAACGATGGCTCCGCCAACAGTGTTGCCTCCGGGGTACGATGCCAATGTCCGGTGTGATTTCCACTCTGGGGCACCAGGGCACCATACTGAGAAGTGTCGGGCTTTCCAGCACAAAGTCCAAGATTTGATCGATGCCAAGACGATCAACTTTGCTCCGGTGCCTAACGTTGTAAACAATCCTATGCCTCAGCATGGGGGGCATAGGGTAAATTGTGTTGAAGGGGAAGAAGCGGAAGATCTTGTGGTTAGTGTTGGTGAGATTCAGACTTCTCTGCTGGTTGTCAAGGGCCGTTTGCTAGATGGTGGTGTCCACCCGGGCTGTGATGAAGATTGTTTGGGTTGTCCAGAATCTGATAATGGGTGTGAACAGTTGCGGGCTGGCATTCAGAGTTTGATAGACGAGGGTTGTGTCCAGTTTGCCCGGGCTGATATAGAGATCGTGGGGCAGTGTCAACTGTCACTATATTTTTCAAACCGTCTAAAGGACGTGCGCCTACAACAAGTGGTAATCCAGTTACCATCTCTCCACCAGTTTCTGCCAGTAATCCTACGACAATTGTCGCTCCGGTCAGAAGGGCTGAGAATAGTAATGTTGTGCCTTGGAAATACGATAATGCGTACCGAAGCAACAAAAGGGTCGAGAATCGGGTTAAGTCGTCGAATCAAGCGCCCGTGACAATCAGTGCACCAGTTAGTAAAACTCCTTTGGTTGTGAGTCCCGTTATGGACAACGTTGGTGGACCAGGAGGTTTTACTCGCAGCGGACGACTGTTTGCACCTCAACCGTTGAGGGATGCTAATGCTGAGGCATCTGCTAGAGCTAAGGGCAAACAGGCAGTGGTGGGCGAGGAGCCTGCTCAAACGAATGTGCCTGGTGGCTCGTTTGAAAAGGACGTGGAGGAGTTCATGAGAATCATAAAGAATAGTGATTACAAGATTGTAGATCAACTCAACCAAACTCCGTCCAAAATCTCTATTCTCTCATTACTGTTTTGCTCTGAGGCACATCGCAACGCCTTGCTAAAAATGTTGAATATGGCATATGTACCTCAAGAGATATCAGTCAACCAGCTGGAGGGTGTAATTGCTAACGTGAGCACCAGGCACGGCGTGGGGTTCACTGATCTTGATCTGACGCCTGAAGGACGAAACCATAACAAGGCCTTGCACATCACTATGGAGTGCAAGGGGGCGGTGTTGTCTCACGTGCTGGTAGACACCGGTTCTTCTCTGAATGTGCTGCCGAAGCAAATCCTGAAGAAGATACCTGTTGAAGGGGTTGTGCTTACTCCTAGCGACCTGATTGTTCGTGCTTTTGACGGATCCAAACGGTCTGTGTTTGGTGAAGTTACCTTGCCCGTGAAGATAGGTCCTGAGGTGTTTGACATCATCTTTTATGTCATGGACATCCAACCGGCCTACAGTTGTTTGTTGGGGCGTCCATGGATTCATGCAGCAGGGGCAGTCTCGTCGACTCTCCACCAAAAACTCAAGTATGTCTAGAACGGTCAGATCGTGACCGTATGCGGTGAAGAAGATATCTTGGTGAGTCACCTGTCCTCCTTCAAGTAAGTCGAGGTGGATGGCGAGATCCACGAAACCTTGTGCCAGGCGTTTGAGACGGTTGCTCTCGAGAGAGTGGCGTACGCTGATCAGAGGAAGCCGGGTACTTCAATCGCTTCGTATAAGCAGGCTAAGGAGGTTGTTGACTCTGGCAAGGCGGAAGGCTGGGGCAAGATGGTGGACTTGCCGGTTAAGGAAGACAAGTTTGGTGTTGGCTATCAACCCTTGCAGGCGGAGCAGGTTGGTCAAGCAGGTCCGAGTACCTTTACCAGCGCTGGGCTGATGAATCACGGCGACGTCTTCGCAGCTGATGTTGAAGATGGGGACAGTGATTGTGATCTCGACTGCTGGGTTCGCCCGAGTGCACCAGGGGAAGTGATCAACAATTGGACAGTAGAAGATGTAGTCCAAGTTACTCTTCAAACAGAGTAATTTTCTTTTGTTTTTTCATTCTGCACAAAACCCTACGTTCTGCCCAAGGCGTAGTGGTTCATTGTAGGGCCTCATGTTTTCAATGATCATCATTAATAAAGGACGTTTTGCAAACAATTTTTTGATCCCTGTCTATCTATTTTTGTTTTCATTTTCCAAAAAAAAAATAAAAATGGCAATGTTTTTGTTTTTGTGACTTTCTTGAACTCTTTTTCTAAAACAAAGCATTAAACATGCAAAAGTGATCTTATGGCATCCACTATGAACAAATCTGTTATGGCTCAGTATGATTTCGACAATCCCATCTACCAAGCTGAAGAGGAGAGTGAGGAAGACTGTGAACTCCCGAAAGAATTGGCTAGATTGTTGAAGCAAGCGGAAAGGGTCATCCAACCTCATCAGGAAGAGTTGGAGATTGTGAATCTTGGTACTGAGGACGCCAGAAGAGACATCAAGATCGGGGCTGCTTTGAAACCTGATGTCAAGAGCAGGTTGATCGAGATGCTGAGAGAGTATGTGGAGATATTCGCCTGGTCTTATCAAGATATGCCTGGGCTGAATACTGATATTGTGGTTCATAGACTACCTCTCAGAGATGATTGTCCTTCGGTCAAGCAGAAGCTTCGCAGAACGAGTCCTGATATGGCAGTGAAGATCAAGGAAGAGGTTCAGAAGCAATTCGATGCTGGTTTCTTGTCAGTAACAACTTATCCACCGTGGGTAGCCAACATCGTTCCCGTGCCGAAGAAGGATGGCAAAGTCAGAATGTGTGTCGATTACCGGGATTTGAATAGGGCGAGTCCGAAAGATGATTTCCCATTACCTCACATCGATGTATTGGTTGATAACACGGCTCAATCCTCGGTGTTCTCCTTCATGGATGGTTTCTCGGGCTATAACCAGATCAAGATGGCGCCAGAGGACATCGAAAAGACGACATTCATTACACCTTGGGGCACGTTCTGCTATAAGGTGATGCCCTTTGGGCTGAAGAATGCCGGTGCTACCTATCAGAGGGCTATGGCGACTCTCTTTCATGACATGATGCACAAAGAGATTGAAGTGTACGTGGATGATATGATTGCGAAGTCGTAGACAGAAGAGGAGCACATGGTTAATTTGCAGAAGTTGTTTGACAGATTGGTCAAGTTCAAACTGAGGCTGAATCCAAACAAGTGTACGTTTGGAGTGAGATCTGGGAAGCTGTTGGGCTTCATTGTCAGTGAGAAAGGGATTGAGGTTGACCCAGCAAAAGTCAAAGCTATTCAAGAAATGCCTGAGCCGAAAACAGAAAAGCAGGTTCGTGGGTTTTTAGGGAGATTGAACTACATTGCAAGGTTTGTATCTCACCTAACTGCCACGTGTGAACCGATATTCAAATTGCTTAGAAAGAATCAAGCAATCAGGTGGAATGATGATTGTCAGAAAGCTTTTGACAAGATAAAAGAATATTTACAGAAACCTCCAATCCTGATTCCTCCAGTTCCAGGGAGACCATTGATAATGTACCTGTCAGTGACCGAGAATTCGATGGGGTGTGTATTGGGACAGCATGACGAGTCTGGTCGAAAAGAGCATGCCATATACTACCTTAGCAAAAAGTTTACCGACTGTGAAATCAAATATTCACAGCTTGAGAAAACTTGTTGTGCTTTGGCCTGGGCTGCTCGCCGACTGAGGCAGTATATGTTGAACCATACTACCTTGTTGATTTCTAAGATGGATCCAGTGAAATCCATCTTTGAGAAGCCGGCTCTCACCGGACATGTCGCGGTAAATCGACTCGAGAGGCATGTGTATGTGTTTGCAGCCGAGTCTGTTGTTGATGAGAAACCGTGGTATTATGATATCAAGAACTTCCTCAAAAGCCAGGAATATCCTGAAGGTGCGTCAAAGAATGACAAGAAAACCCTGAGAAGGCTAGCTGGAAGCTTTTATTTGAATCAGGATGATGTGCTGTATAAGAGGAACTTTGACATGGTCTTGCTCAGATGCGTGGATAGACACGGAGCAGACATGTTGATGCAAGAAGTGCATGAAGGTTCGTTTGGTACCCATGCTGGTGGTCATGCAATGTCGAAGAAACTGTTGAGAGCCGGTTATTACTGGATGACTATGGAATCCGATTGTTTCAAATACGCTCGGAAGTGCCATAAGTGTCAAATTTATGCTGATAAGGTGCATGTGCCACCAAGCCCTCTGAATGTCATGAACTCGCCTTGGCCGTTCGCCATGTGGGGCATTGACATGATTGGGAAGATAGAGCCTACTACTTCGAATGGACATCGCTTCATCTTGGTTGCGATTGATTACTTCACCAAGTGGGTGGAAGCAGCTTCCTATGCTAATGTTACCAAACAAGGGGTTGCCCGGTTCATCAAGAAAGAAATCATCTGTCGTTATGGAGTTCCTGAGAGAATCATCACTGACAATGGTTTGAATCTCAATTCTTCTCCTTACAGACCAAAGATGAATGGTGTTGTAGAGGCGGCTAACAAGAATATCAAGAAGATTGTGCAGAAGATGGTCGTAACGTACAAGGATTGGCATGAGATGCTGCCTTTTGCTTTGCACGGGTACCGTACCTCAGTACTTACGTCGACCGGGGCAACCCCGTACTCCCTTGTGTATGGTATGGAAGCAGTCCTACCTGTTGAAGTGGAGATCCCGTCTCTGAGGGTTTTGTTAGATGTCAAGCTGGATGAAGCCGAGTGGATTCGAACAAGGTTTAACGAGTTGAGCCTTATAGAAGAGAGACGGCTAGCAACTGTGTGCCATGGGCAATTGTATCAGAGAAGGATGAAGCGAGCCTTTGATCAGAAAGTGCGTCCTCGGACTTATCAGACTGGTGATCTAGTTTTGAAGAGGATCCTTCCTCCCGGTACAGATAACAGGGGCAAGTGGACTCCTAATTATGAAGGTCTATATGTTGTGAAGAAGGTCTTCTCCGGTGGAGCCTTGATGCTTACAACTACGGATGGTGAAGATTTTCCGTCCCCTGTTAACTCAGACGTAGTCAAAAAATACTTCGCATAAATTGACCCGCTGGACAAAAAGAATAAAAGAGTCCAGGCAAAAATGGGCATCCCGGCGAACCAAAAAACAGAAAGAAAAGGTTTGGGCAAAAATTAGGGATAAAAATGAAAGAATTTGTACACCCGGTAAGTCGAAACCCCGCAAGGGCGGCTTAGGCAAAAATGGGTATCCCGGTGGATTGAAAACCCGAAAGGGCGATCCAGCCAAAAGAGGGATTAAAGCGAAGACTACAGTCGGAGTTATCTGTACTTCATCGCGCTTCGTCAGCTGCCATCTCGAAAGATGTGATCGGTCCAGTCATTCTTCTCGGAAAGCAAGGAACTTGGGAGGAAAACTGATGATCTGTGGGTTATAACAGAATTGGGAAATAGTGGATGCCGTATTCACATTGCCATTAGGATAGTTTATTTTCCTTTTGTGTGCAATTACCTCTTTCAAGGAATTGCTTCCCAATGTATTCGCCTTTTCAGGCACATTTTCAATCAATAAAAGTCGTTATTCAGATAAATAGCTTCCTTTGTTTTATTTTTACTGTTTTGTTTGCAAAAACGTCCGAATTTTTGATAAACATTGCATATAAAAACATGAAGGCTTAACAATAACTTGCAGGAAGATGAAACATTTGAAAATCACTTTGAATGTTGAGGACACTTGAGCGTATCATGTCCGTGCACCCCTGGGGCATTTGTTGTACTGTTTTGCAGGTCGTCATCTGTGAGCATTTCCCCAGCAAGTATTCTCCAAGCAAGTTTGAGAGCTGTCAGAGCTATGTTCCCCTGTAGAGATGTCTGTGGATAGTACCTTCTTTAGTCAGCAGATCTAAGGATTGCCTGTCCCTAGCGGGCCGGTGTTTGCAGATTCCCTAGTGGGTGTATTCCCCAGCGAATATTTCCCCAGTTGAGATCCCCCGCTGAGTGCCTGGTAGGTGTTTTCCCCAGGAGAGTTCCCCAGCGGAGTCTATCAAGGGAGTGTTGTTCCCCAGCAGTCGGGTTTGTGATACTGTTATCCCCATCGTGGTTGTGAGCGCTCATCCCCAGCAGGGTGGTGGATGTCTTTCCCCAGCGCAGGGTCGGATATGTGTTTTTTTACCCACCAGAGTTATACTCTTCCTCAGCAGAGAGGTGTGTTATCCCCAACAGGGTTTTCCCTAGCAGATCTCCCGAGTAGAGATTGGTGTTGATTTTTCCTCAGCGAGTCCCCGAGTGGAGCGGGTTTCAATGAAATATTTCTCCAGCAGAGTTCATCCTACTTATGGATTGGACGCGTTTCCGTAGCATATTGATATTTGCACCCCCAGTTGAGTCTATCCTACTTGTGGATTAGAGGGGTTAACCCCAGTGGAGTAGCAGTTATTCCCTGTAGCAGAGTTTATTCTACCTAAGGATTGGTTGAGTTCTTCCCCAGTGAAGTCGCTTTATCATTCCCTAGTAAAGTCGTCTTGTTACTCCCCAGCGAGTAGTTTCTTTACTTCACCAGAGAGTCGCCTGGTCTGTTCCCCAGCGGAGTATCGATTGCTTCCCAAGCGGAGTCTCCGAGTGGATTGGGTTCTGTGAAGGATGTTCTCCAGTGGAGTCTATTCTTTCCCCGGCAACACTTTGGTTTCTCCAGCACGAGTGAGTAGTCGGTGCTTTCTCCGCAAAGCATTCCCTAGTAAGAGTCTCCCCGCAGAGTATTCTTCAAGCAGAGTCTCCCCACAGAGTTGGAGTATCTGATCAGTGTTGGCTCCCCAACCAGGGTTCAAGTGGCATTGTGCATATAGTGATCATTTCATCCTCAAATGCGTAGCATTTCCATTTGAAATGGAGCATTACGCCATAGAAAAATTCAAACATATGCATTCATGTGTTCGAAACCCATCAGACCGTATTCCCCGGGAGAGGTGGATTTTTGTTCGACGTCTGTACAACACGTTTGCTACAGTTGCTCCTGACAGCATTCAGGATTGATACCCCCCAGAGAGGTTTATTTCCTCATCCGTTGGTGAAAGGAAAGCTTATTTCTCCCCAGTGTGATCCCCTGCAAGTGTGGAGCCTTGCCCGGACATGTAGATGTCAGTATCCTGTCAGCACCCGCGTGTGTTGTTTTCTTTGGTGTCGGTAAACACCATCTTTCGGTGATTTCCCAGTCATGCGTAAGTGTCTGGTATTCTTTGATGTCGGTAAACACCATCTCTCGGTGCTTTCCCAGTCATGCGTAGTGTCTGGTCTTCTTTTGATGTCGGTAAACATCATCTTTCGATGTTTGTAACGTCGTCCTCCTTCCTCAGTGAAGTGGATTCTCCTTCTCCGTTGGTGTCGATAAACGTCGAGTCTCCCTTTCGTCCGTTGACGTCTGGTCGAGTTTTCTCCTTCTCCGTTGGTGTTGATAAACGTCGATTTTTTCCTAGTCGTCCGATGACGTCTAGTTGTACCCTTCCATGCGGGTTTACCTCTCCGTTGGTTTTGATAAACGTCGAGTTTTTCTCATTCGTCCGGTGACGTTTGATTGTATACCCTATTCCCAATCATTCATTAATGTCTGGTTGATTCCCAGCCAGAATCCCCAGTAGAGTCGTCGGTAAACGTCCTATTCGGTTTCCGGTTATTGTTCCCTTCCTCAGTGAAGTGGATTCTCCTTCTCCATTGGTGTCGATAAACATCGAGTCTCCCTTTCGTCCGTTGACGTCTGGTCGATTTTTCTCCTTCTCCATTGGTGTCGATAAACGTCGAGCTTCTCCCTTTCGTCCGTTGACGTCTTGTCGAGTATTCCCATTCATCCGTTGATGTATGGCCACCTCTCTGTTGGTTACGATAAATGTCGAGTTTTTCCTAGTCGTCCCCAGCTGATTCACCTCTCCGTTGGTTACGATAAACGTCGAGTTTTTCCTGGTCGTCCCCAGTTGAGTTACCTCTTCGTTGGTTTCAGTAAACGTTGAGTTTTCCCCACTACGTCCGTCGACGTATGGTTGTATCTCTTCCAGTCATTCATTAATGTCTGGTTACCTCTCCGTTGGTCTTGGTAAACGTTGAGTTTTTCCTAGTTGTCCGTTGGCATCTAGTTGTGATTTCTATCCCCATTCATCGTGTGTCGATGTCTGGATGTGGTTGTACCTTTGAAGAAAAAAAAACAAAATCCCCAGTAATAAATATCAGATCCCAGTGGACGTTTCCATTGGTGGATCCCTGCAGTGTGCAAATTTCTACGGTTCTCGGTATTCAATCCCTGTTTACCCTGAAAGTCTGACAGCTGTCGCTCTCATCCCTTAGGGTTCCCAGTTGATTAAATAGGGGCAGCTGTAGCACCTTAAATTTGCACCTACCTTTTGTACATTCATTTTCATGATTAGGTCATTAACATAACATAGTCCACTGCATAGCATTGCATTGTCCATTGCCCAAGTGCAAGTCATCAGACAAGATTAGGTCAAGATGATTAGGAGAATCAGTCCATCAAGCAAGCATGTGCAATTTCTATTGAGACAAAGCCCTAGGGTTGATTTATCAAGTTCATATGACCTAGGGATTATTTTGAAGTGATTTGGCCAAAGATTGGATGATCAAAGCTCAACAGTCAAGCTGAAATTCATCTGAAACCCTAGAAAGTCAACTGTGGTCAACTGTGGTCAACTGTGCATGAAATCATGGATTTGAAGGTGGGAGATGGTTTGAAAAGCTTCATTCATGTCCATACAAGTCTCATTTGACATTTCAAAGATCAAGATTGAAGAATTTGAGGTCAGATGAAAAGTTTCCAAAAATAGTAAGTGACCTGTAATTTCAAACTGCCAAAAATGGAAAGTTATTCTCCTCAAATTTACATCATCATGCATGCTTCAAATGAAATTTTGTCCAACATGAAAGTTGAATATCTTGCTCTCACCTTTCCATAAAGTCCAAGAACACTCATTTATCATGTGTGGTTGAGAAATTATGATCAAATCATTGTCAAGAAAAGTTGAACTTCAAAGTGGCATAACTCTTGAACCATTTGGCCAATTTGAGTGATTCTTTTTTGAGCAAACTCCATTTGACATGAACTATCATAATCCATCATTACATTTCATCAAAAATCATCACATAAAAAGTCCATTTATCAAGTGAACCAATTTTAATTTTGGTGGGAAAAAAGGTCATTTTGAAAACTACATACAATTTTCATGCCAAACCAATTGCAATTGCTTCTAAACAAAATTTGTGACTTGCCTCAAATGAATTTTTACTGTTCCATTGGTTCTATTTGAAAAAGGGCATTTTGGCATTTTTGCATAACATGAGCATTTCACTAACCCATTTCCATTTTGCTAATCATGTTTAATAAGTGGATTAACAGGTGGTATAAAGCACTAATTGTAACAGAATTCTGAAATGAGCAATCACAATTTCAGATCCAAACAGGAAATTCTCAAAATTCTCTCAAATCCTCTCAAAAAATTTCAACTCTTTCCATTGAATTTCTTGATTTCTTTGCTTGTTCCTTGCTCTAACCTTCATCTGCAGGCATTGTGGAATTGAATTGAAGCAAAACATTGGAGAATTCATGCTGAATTGGAACTGTTGAAGAGTGAAGATTCACATGGCAGTTGCAAATTCCCTCGAATCTGAGCATTGTTTAGCTAAAGATTTGATTTCATTCATCTTCTACATCATCATTAAGCATCTGTTTCAAGCTCACACTTCCAAAAAACTCCAAATCAAGATCTGCACTTCACACAAGGTACCTTAGTTGCTATAGTTCCCTTGTGAACTTGTTCTTGCTTTGCTTGATAGCTTGAGCATTGAGGTATAATGATCTCTTCTCCATGTAGTCTGGAAGACCCGGCCTGTTACTTGGCCAGGCACCTGTCTAAAGTCCTCCTTAAGGGGCAATGCTTGTGCTTGTTTATTTTTGTCCCCAAGCAGGAAAAGACCTTTTGATAAGGCAATTGGAAGATACATGGGATGTGCAATCCATCCCCTGCTATTCTTGTTGAGTCATCCCTCTGCTCACACAACCGGTATTGATGTATTGTGGATAGTAACCCAAGATCTTTGTACCGTTGTACAGTTGAGTCAGTGTCATAAGTGTAGAAGGGTTCCCACTTTCTGAACCCACACTTCATTGTCTGAAGCTCTCCCTGGCTAGGGATAAGAGCTGTGAAGTCTCATCTTCACTCACCTTTCCTCTACTTCACCCTGACACTCAATGTTAGTGGTTAAGAGCAAATCACACCTCTGTACAGTTGGCTTGCTTTGCAGCCTAACCTTTGTTTGAGCCCCACTTTGTGTGTATATAGTGTGTGCTGTTTGTGATTGTTTGCTGTTTACCTGTGCTGAATAGGATAGCTTGCTCCATGTGCAAGTTAGCTAGAAACCTTGACTTAGGGATGATTTTGCATTATAACATCTAGGCTCGAGTCGTAGTCTCCCTAGTTGTGTCTCCCTTTGTTATCTGGTTAGGCTAGTCCTTTTTCCCTGCGTAGGGGAACTACGTCGCCCCGATCCTCATACCAGATGAGGTACGTAGGCAGGAGATTGAGCTGATCTCTCCGGGCAACCTTTTTGTTTTCAACCCCCGTTGTGTGTGTTTGTTGTGTGCTTGGAAGCTGATATAAGTCCTGCGATTGGCATTCGGGTTTCAGTGTGGGTTTGTTTGGTTCGGGCGCTGATATAAGTCCAGCAATTGGCATTCGGTTCCCATGTTTGCCATTTTTGTGTGGAGTCTGACATAAGTCCAGCGATTGGCAGTCGGTTTCCTGTGTGCGTTTTGTTTTGTCTGACGTGCGTGAGCCGAGCTACGAATGCTCTGATTCTTCTTCGTCCAAGAAGATACGTATGCATAGGATGCGACATCCTAGCGAGCATGTGTTTTCCCTAGTCCGAACTACGTCGACTCTAATGTCTATGCCTGATAGACTACGTAGGCCCAGGATGCGATATCCTGCCGAGTTAGTTTCTTTTGTTTTCTGTGTCTCTTTCATCCAGTGTGTGTGTGTGAGCAGTGTTTTAGCAACCATATTCCTTCCTTTTGTGCGTGGATCCCGTCGAGTACGACGGATGCGTAGGGGTGCTAATACCTTCCCTTCGCATAACCGACTCCCGATCCCATTCTCTTTGGTTGCGAGACCATGTCTTTTCCAGGTTTACTTCGAGCGTTTCCTTTCCCTCTTTTGGGATAAATAACGCACGGTGGCAGCTCTGTTGTTTCGTTTTCCCGCCGGTTTTTTGCATAATGCGACAATGGGCACCCAATAATTCATTGCAGATATTGTTGTCTCAGTTAACTCGATCATTCACTGCCTTTCCATCTATACGGAGACCCAACAACATGTACACGTCCTCAAGTGTGACGGTACACTCACCAATCGGAAGGTGAAATGTGTGGGTCTCGGGTTTCCACCTCTCCAACAAAGTTAGAATGAACTTGTAGTCCACCGAGTACGAAACAATGTTGAGTAGATTTCCAAATCCACATCCTCTAATATATGGTTCTATTAAAGGACCGTGGGGTACATATTCATGTACACGACATCTAAACCGCTTCGGATCCTAATAATAAAAAAGTAAGAAAATGCAATTAGAAGAAGAAATACATAATCAACAAGCACAACTCTATAATAAGTAAGAAAAACATAGATAACAAAGGTATAAGACTAAAAATAGAAAAAGTAAAAAGAGAGAGATGACATACAAATGCCGATATATTCTCGAGTGTGCCTCTATGTTCATCGCCCATAGTCAACAAAGACATGATTTGATTTTGCAAAGCTTGAGTGTGGTAGAGGAAACAAGTGTGGTAGAAGAATATAATTGAGTATTGATGAAGATGATTTGATATTATTGATATGAGAGGCTATTTATAGATGAATGAGTGAGTAGGTTTGCAACCTAAGATGAATGTGATTGGTTGCATGGAATGGCAAGAGAAGACAAGGGAATGACAAACTTCAGAAAGCATGTGAGAGATAGCATGTGAGGAATCTCTTCTAGGCGCATGTGAAGAATCAACATGTAAGGGAAGATGCGCCATTCCTCTTGGCGCCTACATGTGATTCTTCACATGCAAGGAAGAGGCTCCCTTCCTCTTAGCACCTTAGTGTAGGGCAATGGGAAGGGGCGCCCTTCCTAGTGGCGCATAAGACCAATTTTTGTGAAGAGGCACCCATCCTTTTGGCGCCCCAATTACTTTATGGCGCCTAGGGAATGGGCGACTAGGTGGGAATCTCAGGGCTCAGGCGCATGTGTGTTCTTGTCACTCTTTTCTCTGCATGGTTGATTCTTTCTACTACATGCATGGTCAAGTTTGTACAAACAATGACCAAGTTATCAATGCAACGACCAAGTTAGCAATGAAACATTATTTATGTTGTGTGGATGAACAACTTAGCAATGCATTCAATTCCCTTAAAGA
The DNA here is from genome assembly GCF_024323335.1 of Lathyrus oleraceus. Classification (NCBI taxonomy): domain Eukaryota; kingdom Viridiplantae; phylum Streptophyta; class Magnoliopsida; order Fabales; family Fabaceae; genus Lathyrus; species Lathyrus oleraceus. The sequence continues at coordinate 371,787,293 of NC_066582.1, forward strand.
TATCTACATATTTAATATTTCAACAAAATGTCTTCCACACAACATTACATGATCAGTGCCCATGTCGAAGGTGAAATATTTGATCATCAGTTGTTCGGTTTTTGTTTTCGAAACACAGAGGTAACTCGGTTTACAATAAATCGACGATCAAATTTTTCACATCTGAAACAAAGAATAGAAAAGAAATTGTAATGCAGTAATGTGGGCCAAATCATCTATAAAAATCCGGTTTGGTTTGTAGAAAACCAGGTTAAATTTTATCAGAAGAAGATTCGAGATGATGATGATATTCAGCATATGTTTATGAGTCACGAACAATCTGGTTACAACGATATAGAGTTGTATATATTGAAATTCTGGCGTAGTCAGTATTCAGATGTTCTACTTCAAGTCATGACATCTGATCTAACATTGTACCTAATACAGCAAGATAGTTATTACACTCTGTACTAATGTGCACCCTTTCACAGTGTCACGACCTCTCCTTCTATGTCATCCTAGAATGGAGGAACACCTAGTTATGTGCACCATAGCATTCACTTCTGTTGTTTTACTACACAGTTATCAGCACGATGTCTCAATCCTGATTTTGACATCATCTGTTACATTGTTCCAGTTTGTTGGTCATGTACTTGTATTTCCTAAATTAAAGGTTGTAACAAGTTAAACTAATCTCCACTCATTAAGGAGCTGACAAATAGATTATTTGCTAGGTTCATTAATTGTAGCCTAGTTGTTAGTTTCCTAGATTTTAGATCAGCTGTTGGATTCCTGAAGAATAGCCTGAGAAAAATCCTGAAACAGAAAAACTAACCATCCAACAATTCAGCATATGCTGTCAGGAATGAATGTCACAACATTCCGTTTGACATCCAAGTCCAGGTCCATATGCTATGTCTGTTGAGTTCCTGAAAACAGTCTGTGCTAAATTTGCTGTACTGTAAAAGACCAACCAGTCTCTACTTCAGTATCAGCTTACTGGAAGAACTGTCAAGAAATCTAGTTTGACAGTTTCACAATGATCTTTTGGCCAGGTCTGTTATGCTTTTGAAATCCAGACTTCACTACATACTGAACTGAAATCATCAGCTTATTATACAGTATGTGCTGTTGTTGATGAATGTCAAAACATTCAGCTTGACATTCCAACAGAAGGCTATGTATCAGGTTTGTTATTAACTTGATAAGCAGACTGTAATACAACCTGAGTTATGGCAGACAGGATTATAACATGCAGTAGGTAAACAAACACAGGAAATTGTTAACCCAGTTCAGTCCAACATGACCTACATCTGGGGGCTACCAAGCCAGGAAGAAGATCCACTATCAGCAGTATTAATTCAGAGTTAAACTCACCCGTTTACAACTCTTCACTTAATCCCTACCCAATGCAATATATACCTAGGAACTCCTAGATAGAAACCTCCAGTTTCCATTCCTATCACTACAAATACAATGTAATGTTCAACCACCTTGAACTCGCTTCACAGCATCATTCAAGAACATAATCACTCTTGCCTACAGGCTTCGAGTTACAAACACTCTCAGGTTTTACCCCTGAGAAACACATGGTAACCTTCCCACAGATTGGGAGGTTTACCTTACACACACCCCTAAAAATTCATTCTAAGAGGCTTACAAAAACTAGGTTACAATCAGCTATGTATAACCTAATCACCTAACTGGATTTGGGCCTTCAGAAATCGCAGCAGACTTGTTCTTGGCTGTTATAACTTCAGTAGAAAAATTCTGCTACAAACAAGGTCTTCAAGTTCCTAAACTCTCTCCATATATATCTCCATATTTAGAGCCTATATATATTCTGATTAAGTCTTCAAGACCTCCACAAGGGAGTTAGGATATTCACCAGATATTCTTGTTGATCCCAGAATCTATACTGAATTAGTTAACTCAGTTTTCTACACATGTGCGATGTCACAGACCTGATGTCGTGACATCGTACATGACATGTTGGTCCAGATGTTGAATTTCTTCAACCCAACATATTAAAACAACAAAGGTGATTACATTATTTGTTTTCTAAAATTAATGTCAATCCTGAGGTATTAACAATCTCCCCCTTTGGCAAATTTTAGCTAAAACAAATAATCCTCTATTATTATCTCCCCCACCATGAACACCAATGATGGTGTACATGAGGAAGAAGAGGTACACGGATCAGTTGTACCAGAACCCTTCCCCTCAACCGGAGAGCTTCCGGAAGAATATGTAATGCTGAGTACTCAAAAGATGTAACTCAGATTACAAGACACAACTGTCCTCTTAACTCAGATCACAAGACACAAGTGGTATATCCAGTTGGTGATTTTGTGTCTAACCCTAACTTTCAGTTTGCTACCACAGTGATCTGCTTGCTTCTGATACATTCTCAACCCCAGGACTATATTTCTCTCCCCCTTTTTAGCTAAACATTTGTAAAGGCACCCCTCACAAAACCAGATCCAGGCGCAGCTTGCCCAGACCTTAACATACCCCATGATTCTGAGAATGTAGTGTTTCTGTTGTGAGGAGAAGAGGGCTCTTATATCCTTTAAATAGTCCAGCCCGTGCTTAGGAATTTCCGGTAGAAATAAATGCTTGGTCAAGATGCATTTATTTTTGCTGAGAAACAATCAGAGAATCACCAACAAAATCTCAGACTATCTTTGAATACCTTTTATAGCTCTTGACTATTTCTTTTCCAAAACAGTCGTTCCAATTCATGGAGACTATTCCATATATGTAGTCAGACACGTTGCACGCGATGTCTTAACATTCCACGCGGCTTTTTCCTGCATTCGGCCAGTATTCAACATATCCCAAGACCTCTGTCATACCTCCAGTAGAGACTTGACACCTAGCACTGCTACAGCCAACTTTCCACACTTCAGTAGATGGTTACTCCCCCCTGTACCACACAGCTGTAGCCATCAGGCTTATTCTGATTTATCAGGCTTAGCCACATCACCCTCATAACTCCTAATGACTTTAAGAATTAACAGCATTGACCAGGGTAATGTCATGACATCCGGTCAGACATTCTTCTGCTCATCCAGCCTTGACATACCTCACAGCATCCAGATAACTAAAAAGGTGCCATACCCAGTTATCTGAGAGCACATAGACCACAAGCTTGGTGATTACTTGCAGCTCAAGGACAAAAACTCCCCCTGTCACGAGCACCCAACTCTCCTCTTAAACCCTGGAGATCACACATATCCAACATGGTTGGATCTTCACCTACTTCCTGATTCAAAAAGAATTCAAACCACTTGTTGAATGGAAAACATAAGACTCATCTTCATGTCTTCAAGAGCGCACCCTCTGTTCAACCCTCTTGGTTGAACACATCCACACTCTGTGTCAATCTTTCTTCTAACCAGACCAGAAGGCCACTTCACAAAATGTTCTAACATTCGTTAGGACATTCTTCACTCATAACAGGGAACACCATCTGATAGTCTTCAGATATCACTGAGTCACCAGCTTGATCAAGAAGAACCCAGACATACATTGGGACATATACATTTTCATCCCATTACAGGAGATAATCTTCCATAGATGGCTCAGAACTCCTACCACAAGCTCCAAGGGATGAATAGAAAACACCTCCTTTTGTCTTCAACTTAATACTTTTCTGCTCAAAAGTAATTTGTCTCAGACTTTCCTCAAGAATACTCAGCTGCCTTACGTTGATTATCTTGATTCTTCGAACTCACTTCTGAGATAGACCAACTGCCACTGGTTGATTACCTCCTTCATGAATCCTCATATGAAAAGGTCAAATGCTACTTTTTGATCTCTCCACGTTTATCAGACTTCTCCCAAAGATATTCTGACCTTCCAGGTGAGATTTGAACTTCAAGCCTTTTGAAGTGTCCAATCTACACTCCTGCAGACCCTTCTATCTCAAGTTGATGTGCCACTTGACCAACTAAGAATCTGATGTTGAACCAAATGTCACAACATTGTGTTTTGACATCCGGCTGTTGAATTCAGCTCCTTCTTCTGCCACTTGAAGGAACTTCCTCCCTTCACAAAACAAGAGTTCAATGTTCTCATAGACTTGATTGTGGAACCAAGTTTGAGTAAACAACCTCCATCCTGCAGGTTTGCAGTTAAGTCATCCAAGCTCACACCTTGATGAATCCCTGCTTCTTCTCCAAAGACATCAGACACTCTGATGTATGAGCCTTTAGAAGGACCAGTTAGAGACTGACCCTTCAGCTATACCAAGGAATCCACTTCCTAAAGTAAAGCTGTTTCCATGAGGTTAAGAATGCTGCCACTTGTTCTTAACTTCACAGTGTGCATTAGCCAATGCACTTCCTCACCTAGATCAGAAATAAACTGATCCAAGTAACCACCATCAAGACCATGATGCCTTCTTCTTCTTGTACACGCCAAGGCTGAACATGTTTCTTGCCAGGAAACCTTTTCAGAGATCATATGCTTTTGCTGCCACCAAAGAGATAGATCATACCCCAATGTACTATCCTTCCTGTGATTCTGCACAGGGTCTTGAAGAAGAGATGTTCCAACATCTTTAAGAACATCGGTTATCTTGAGCTCCAAGGATAATCAATTAAATACTTGTACTTGACACAAGTAGACATTGATCTTAAATCCTTTCCCAGTTATCCTTTCAGATACTTCCACCATAAGAAGATTTTGAAAATACTCTTCTAGTGTCAACATCTTCTGCTTGCAAGCACCTCAATAGTCTTGAGACTCTTTCCAGATTAGATTCACCCTTAGGAATGAGAGAGATGAATCCTTCCTTGCAAATGTGTCACACAACAACCAGAACCCATGTGACACAGGTCAACAGCCAACCAGACCCTAGGTTGACCAAGCGTGAGGAGGTTAACCAAAACTCCCCCTTAAATTAACAATCATGGAAACTCCACACCAATATCCATGCATTGTACACAAATGTCTCAACATGACATCCACCATCCCTTACCAGTGGCAACTAACTCCTCCAATCACACCAATCAGACTTCAGCTGACCATAAGTACTAGTGAGACAAACAACACCAGTCAATAGTAGATATGCATTGCCAGAGCATATTACCTCAACCAACCTCTGAATCTTCATATTCTCACTCCTAGTAAGAACTGCCACTTCTGAACATGGTGTTTGAATAACAAGATTCATGGTTCGAACCCTCTTAAATGATATAGCAATCAGGTTACCCCATTATTGATTGCTACCATCCAGGGGACTTGTCTTCCACCACACAATAGTACTTTAGGGAACAACTATCCAACCCTGATCAATCTGCAGGAGTATGCCAAACAGTAGGAGATTGCACAGTGTCACATCTCAACCAGCTCAACTTCTAGAGATGACCTTCTTGAGCACACACACAGTTGACCCTGTTCTTGTCAACTTAGCACACACAGATGTCTCCTCTTCCAGGTCAGGAGTAGGTTCCAAACAGAATTATCCTTTTGTTTGAACCCTAAAAACATCTGCTCTTCAACCAGTAGCTGCATACTTGTTGAACAACATGTTCTAACATCACATAGAACATTGGTTCCACCTCCTTGGAACAAACCTTCCTTGAAGGTCTTCAAGGTCTTCATATACACTACTCAAGAGAGTAAAAGAATCAGTGATTAAGTGATTCTTACCATCCTAAAGTGAGAACGTCATGATGAGTGGACTTGAGGAGACTCAAGTATCTTTGACATCTTCAGTAGATTATGATGAGATCTTGAACACAGCAGCCTTTCATCCACATGAGGGGAAACTACATCAGAGTTTGAGTTTTGCCAGGTATTATGCAGCGGAAATCATAATACAACTCAACCTATGAACACACACTTCACCAGATTGGCCTCTAAGACCATACCAGGTTTGAATGTGATTTAGTACTGGCACAGCTGTCCCACACACAGGCCAATTGCCAACCTCCAGAGACAGGTACACACCATTCTTCTCATGAACAGTCCATCCACCTACTTCAAGGGACCATTCAGGGAATTATAGAACCTTACAGAGGTTCCAGCATCAGTACTAACATAACTCCTTGCCAGCTACCAGAAAGTATCACCCATGGATCTCATCCAGAGACAGAACAGGATGCCTGCTCTGATACCAATTGAAATTCTGGCGTAGTCAGTATTCAGATGTTCTACTTCAAGTCATGACATCTGATCTAACATTGTACCTAATACAGCAAGACAGTTATTACACTCTGTACTAATGTGCACCCTTTCACAGTGTCACGACCTCTCCTTCTATGTCATCCTAGAATGGAGGAACACCTAGTTATGTGCACCATAGCATTCACTTCTGTTGTTTTCCTACACAGTTATCAGCACGATGTCTCAATCCTGATTTTGACATCATCTGTTACATTGTTCCAGTTTGTTGGTCATGTACTTGTATTTCCTAAATTAAAGGTTGTAACAAGTTAAACTAATCTCCACTCATTAAGGAGCTGACAAATAGATTATTTGCTAGGTTCATTAATTGTACCTTAGTTGTTAGTTTCCTAGATTTTAGATCAGCTGTTGGATTCCTGAAGAATAGCCTGAGAAAAATCCTGAAACAGAAAAACTAACCATCCAACAATTCAGCATATGCTGTCAGGAATGAATGTCACAACATTCCGTTTGACATCCAAGTCCAGGTCCATATGGTTTTATCCATTCTTATTTTTTTATAAGCAGTACTATCCATATGTAAATGGACAACTTGCTCACCGCCAGAGTACTTGTAAAGATAGCATAAAACTAAAAATTATTATGTTTTAATATTTTTTTATTTAATTGGTCAGCCACCCATCTGCATATATAAATTTTAATAATTTTTTGTTAGTATGATACTAGATTTTTTAAGACAAAAATTTCTAGTTCGTTAGATATACAATTTTATTATATTATTTTAGATTATATTTTAATATCTTAAGATAAATAGAGTTATTTAAATTTAGCAAAAATAGAATAGAGTGAAATAGAAATTTTATTACTTTATTATTTGAATAATTAGCGATAAAAACAAAGTAAGTTTTTGATTCTGCTCATATAAAAGAGAAACAATACTGATGGAAAGTGATGAAAATTTTCATTCTGCTCATATTAAAGGGAACAATACTCGTAGAAAGTGATCAATACTAGTAGAAAGTGATGTAATTTTTTATTCCTCATATCTAAGGGAGACAATGCTAATGAAAAGTGATTAAATGAAATAAAATAGAATAATAAAATTTTATTATACTGGATCTGATTTTAATTAACTCAAACAATGTAATCTTATTCTATTTCATCTCATATCACTTCATATCATCTCATTGCATCAATTTAAGCAAAACCTTAGTCTAATAACTTCAGTTTCACAACATTTAAAAACTCTTATGTAGAATTTGTTCAAAAGTAATGCTTTATTTATACGCTTAGATTATGTTTGGACATCTTAAAATGAAGATATAAGAATAAAAATGAACATAGTGAATCAACAAAATTAGAAGTACATACGATTAAAATGCATCAAAATCGATGACATCTTTTTAAATTTATTGAACTTTTCGCATTAGACTTTTTTCTATTGTATTATTTTTCAACATCATTTAATTTCTAGAACTCATGCATCCTATCCAAAAAAGCAAAGTTCTCACTCAGATGTTTCTTCCTTAAGACGTTCTCTCCATTCTACGAATGTTGGTGGTAGAGGACACCCTCGTTTCAAATAAGCTTGTATAAAATGCATCTTAGTAGCAATCTGTCTAATCAAGACAACCCGGCCATTTAAATTATTTGGAGGGCAACTTAGCAGAGGGAAAACGATTTACGAAAAACTATGTCTTTTAAACTAAACTAAAACTCAGTCATATACATTTGATATAAGATGACTCTGTAGCGGTGTATTCGTCGCTATATGATTTATTGATTAAATCATAAGCAAAGCATACAATGAATCGAGTCGCCACCGCACTTTTATTTATCCAAAGGACTGGCTAAAAAGCGAACAAAAGCCTAAGAAGTTTTACACATAGAAAACGAATGAAAAGATCAGAGAATCTGGGTAAGGGGTAAATTACGCAATGGGAAGGTGTTAGGCACCCATACGTCCTAGGTACTCCTAGGGAGCCCTTTTCACACTTGTTGTACTAAATTGTTATTTGTTATGAAATATTTATGGTGCAAACATGAATGGGATGATGAGAAAAGAATATACAATTTTTATTATTTTTGTGTTCGAACGGATGAACCCGTTGCCTACGTACCTTCCATCAAAGGTAAGGATCAAAACGCCGTAGTTCATCTAAAAGATTTCCAAAAGTTACTGGATTCAATTTTAAACACAAGCCCTAAGGTCTTACGTTATCCACGGGAGAAAACTCAACCTTATACAAACAACGAGTCCACCATGTGAGAAAAGCTTCAACTTGCTAGTGAGGGGTTAACCCTATAATAAGCAAGGAAGACTTATAATTCAATCAACTAAGGACAAATAGGTGAGGTTAACATCAACCAACTAGGATAAATCAAACCTATGGCTAATGTATGAAAACTTAACAAGAATGGACAAAGCCACAAAACAATTGAATGGGTGGAGTTAATTGATTATGATTATTCATGAAAGCAAGGTCAAAGTATGATTAAGATTGATTCAAAAAGAAGTATTATGAAATGGAGTTTGAAAAGTCAAGGACTTAGGGTCCAGGTTTCTAATTTGAAAAACATGAAGATGTTTGCACAATATTTATCTCAAGTTTTGAAAGCAATGTGTGAAAAGGTCTAGGACAAAATGGGTGAATGGATGAAGATGGAGTGTAAAACTTCCTAGAAGGTTCACCTCTTGAAATCATATATAAGATGACTCAAGTATGTCCTTTGGAATAGGCAATGAGCAATAATAAACAAGCAAAGCAAAAGAAGAAAGTCAACAAAAGCGGATACCGGATGCCAATTATTGGACTTATACCAATCTCCTAAAACAGAACTGGATATCAGAGGCCACTCTATGGACTTATACCAATCTCCTCAACAAGAAATAAAAAGTGGATACCGGATGCCAATCTATCTGGGCTTATACCAATCTCCAACAAAGAAAGCAAACACTTGGATGTCAGATGCCATCTATCTGGGCTTACTCTAACCTCCAACATATGATCATAGGAGAACAAATGCCAAATTACATGGACTTACAATTGCATCCTCACATACAACAAACAAATGCATCAAGCAGAGAAAAGATGAGTGGCCAATGAAATGGTCTTATACTCACTTCCATATCATAGGAACAATGGCCAATGAATGGTCTTACAATTGTCCTCAATGGGCAAACAACAAAGATATGTCACAAAGACAAATGAAATGATCATGCATTAATGAGCAAGTAATGATGATAAATGCACAAATCATACAAGCAAACATGTGCATATGAAGTAATCAAATCAATCAACCAAAGTCATTTAGCACACTCTATAACCAAGCAATTAGGCTCATACAAAAGGGTTAGGCATTGAAGCCAACTGGAATAAGGTTAATGGTGCTCTTAACCTTGACATTGAGAGCCAAGGTGAAGCAGATGAAAGGATATGAGGGGTGTGCCTCATCACTCTTATCTCTGGTCAGAGAGAGCATTGAATATCAGAAAGTGTGGGAGTTCAGAAAGATGGAACTCTCTCCACAAGTAGACTCTATAGATCTTGGGTTTTTTTACTCACTATGCATCAACACAAGTAGTGTGAGCAAGGTGAGTGACTCACAAAATAGTAGGAGATAGGCTACATATCTCTTTGATCTACTAATTGCCTCAAATGAGGACTTTTCCTGCTTGGGACAAAAGTAAACAAGCACAAACATCGCCTCTTAAGGAGGACTTCAGACAGTTGCCTGGCCAAGTAACAGGCCAGGTCTTCCAGACTACATGAAGACAAGAGATTCTACCTCAATGCAAATGCTATCAAGCAAAGCAATGCAAGTTCTCAAAGAACTATTAGCAACTAACGGTACCTGAAATCAATCAAGTAAAATCAGTATACAACTCAAATTCAAAACCAATATAAGTTAAGGATCAACACAATCAGTCAAATGTGCAATGCACAAGGCTCAAAGCATGTGAGCTAAGCATCCTACAAAACAAACAAGTTAGTTCATGATAATCAAACAAACTTAATCAACTTGCATAAGTCTCCTTAAGGCATTTGCCTCTTAACCTGAAAAAACAAACTCAAGCATGAGCAACAAGACCACTAGGACATGCCTAGGGTCAAAAAGAGATAAGAAATCCAAAACAGAAAGTGAAAGCTATCCAAAATCAAGTTCAAGCAATTATGAAACAAACCCAAGTGGTTTCACATTCATATCATTCATCATTATCATTTCATAAGCAAATTAGGTCAAAGCATGTCATATAGAACCTCAAAGAAGTCAACAGAATGATTCAACTCAAATCCAATCACAAACATTTTAATAAATCCTCAAATAATTCATGATCAAACATCATCCATAACATGATCAGCATACCAAATTTCAGCTCATTTGGATCAAGGGAAGTAGGTCAATGAAAATCAGAAAGTCAAAGCAAGTTCAAGCAAACTCATACAAAGCATCAAAACATGCACCAACTTCAATTAATCATAAAACAGAAACAAAACATGATAAATGAATGGGATCAAAGCCATGACAAACTTTAAGATGTCTACAATTCACATGTCAAATTTTAAGTCCATCCAATAATGCATGAGGATTTCACAAATCAAATAACATCATGTGTCACAAGGGGTCAACAATTTGGTCAAACAGGGGAGAAATTATCAAACAAATAGGAAATGAATTCAAAAATTCCAGGAAAATTCACAGGCATTCTCAACATGCACAGGTATGTTCATGCAAAAATACAGACCATTTTGAGTTCAATAAGCATGGTAATTAAAATCATGAAGTTGGACATGAATGGTGTGACACAAATTGTCACACCCCTATTCAAAAAATCATATCTCATCAACCAGCAACGATAAAATCACAAACTCTATACCAAAATCACCATGAACATGTCTAGTTTAAGCACAAAAAATTTCATCCTCATTGGATTAAGTATCATCATTTCACAAGCAAAATGGCAAGGAATACACAAAATGGACACACATGAACAAACCCTAGCACATTTAAAAATCTACACGTGCAAAAAATCTGGAAAAATCACCAAAATAAGCTAGAGATCATGAGGAGCATTTCACAAAAAATCCCATCAAATTTGGACAAATATTGAAGAACTTATGAATTTTTGAAGATTGGCATACAAAATGAAATAAAATTGAAAAAAGGAAAATGATTTAATTAAATAAATAACCGGCAATGGCATAATCATAATTATCTGGTCCCTTAAGTGAAACGCCACGTTTCACTTAAGGGCGTGTCATCCTCTGATTCGCGCATGGCCAATGAAACAGTGACTTCATGCAAAATGAAAATCCAAACAGCCAAACACGATTCTGGGTTGAAGGAAAACTAGGGTTTATGCTACAGTTGCCATGTTCATCAACACGATGAACTTTTGTCCCAGATTTTTGAAACAAACACACCATTCAACTCATCTTGCAATGTACATCAATAATCTAACCTTCATTTACACTAACTCATGCCATTATGAAAGAATCGAGCAAAATAAAAACTAACAACCAAACTTTAAATCCATATTCCTCTCTTGATACTTAACCATTTTCAAAACTACAACATTCAGTGAACTCAGCATGGCAAGATCTTTAACAAGCACAACATGATTTCAAGAATAGAGAGAATCGAAAACCAACCTCCTTGAAGATGCAGTGGTGCAAACGTGGTTGTTTGGTCGTATTGAGCTGAAACAGATGCACAATGATGTTCCAAATGATGAATAAGTGAAGAATCGTGGCTCAACAATGCTTGGTGAGGCTCCAAATTCAAACTGCCATGGAAGAAAGCTCAAAGCAACAGTGTTGATTCTTGCTCTACAGTGATGAAATGATGCTTGCTAAAGCTCCAAAAATGTTGGTAGATGATGGCACAATGGACAATAGCACAAGTTCTTTGAAGATTTTCAGAAAAAGTCCAAGTAAGGAAATGAGAGTTCTTGAGAGAAAATGAATTTTAGATCTGCTTTGGTGAATAGTGGCTAGGGTTTTTCTATCAGAAATGAGTCATATATACTCTGTTTAACAATGCATAAGCTTGGTTAGTGGAATGGTAATTGCATTTTGCTTAATGAAGTGTTTTGGTTAATTAATGAAATCCACTCAAATTGCATATGCATGGCATGCTACAGTGCGAAATTGGGCTTAGACATATCCAAAATGTGGTTTTCAGTCATTTGTAATTGGTAGAATGTATTGGCAAAGCTTAATTTGAAAGTCCAATTTTCACCCCTCTCTTTTTTAATTCAATGCACTTGAAAAAGTCCATTTTGATTGGATGATTTTTGGTGAAGTGTGATGAAGGATTTGGATAGATCACATCAAATGTGACTTGTAGCAAAAAACCTCACTCAATTTGGTCAAATGGTTTGAAAGTTATCTCACTTTGAAGTTCAAAAATTCTTGAGAATGATTTGATTATAACATGGCAACCACACATGAGAAATGAGTGTTCTTGGACTTTTTGGAAATGGGAGAACAAGATCTTCAACTTTCATGTTGGACAAAAATTCATTTGAAGTTTGTATGATGATGTAATTTTGAGGAGAAGAACTTTCCATTTTTGGCAAATTCCAATTACAGGTCAACTTACTATTTTTGGAAACTTTTTGTCTGACCTCAAATCCTTCACTGTGGATGTTTGAAATGTTATATGACGCTTATATGGACATGAATGAGACCTCTCAAACCAATTCCCACCATCAAATCACTGATTAAATGCACAGTTGACCACAGTTGACTTTGCTAGGGTTTTGGTTGACTGAACCATGTTCTGATGAATTCCAAGCCCCTACCACTTGAGATCTTGATTCAAAATGATGTCACAACTCATATGAACTCTTGATGAATGATCATGGTGCCCAAATTCTTCAAGAATGGCCATCATCTATTGCTCAATGGTTGTTTGACTGTTTTGACCTAACTTGCTTCATCTGCAAGTAACATGGTTAGATGACAATATTTTTGTACTTTCGGTTAGTAAACATATGAAAATCAATGATATACAAATGCAATACATGCTTGGTGATCAAGAACCACACTCACAAGATAACCCACCCACCAGGAGGGAAGCAAAGGTGCACAAAGATCCTTGAGGCAATGATATGATATGATATGATGCCATGAGGGATCTTAGGGACAAAATTGGGGTCTTACAGACTCATTTCAGGAAAATTCATCCACTTTATTGTCGTTGTGGGGACACCAATTTTACTAAGAATCAAAGGATTTTGAATAGCTTGTATTTGTGCATTAGTCATATAGAGTCGCATGTAATTGTCGCACCTCAAAAAAAGATGATAATGCGATCCCTCGCGATAGGACGCGGAAAAAAATTTTGTTCGAAACAGAGTCGCCACCGAACTTTATTTATTCTAATGAAGGAATAGGAAAATATCGAGAAAACCTTTAGAAATAAGAATAATGGTCGTCGCAACCATATTCGGGTTCGGGAGTCGATTACGCAAGGGGAAGGTATTAGCACCCCTCACGTCCGTTGTACTCAACGGGAACCTTTTAGTCTGATTTTTCTATTTGACTGTTAATTGACTGTTTATTTGCTTGCTTCGAGTAATTAGAATTGATGATAGATGTGGATGAAGACCTCAGGATGGGGGAAATGGGAGGTTTTTTATTAGTGTGCTCGCGAAGATACAACAATCTCCTGCCTACGTATCCTTATGGTGCAATAAGGAAATCAGAGCATTCGTAGTTCGGGCTACTACGAATATTGGTTGTGTTTTGTTTTGATGAACGACTGTGTAGGTCGGCGTTCTAACAGCTAAACACTGGCTTGTCTACTCTCGATGGAGGCTCTAGCACTGGTTTGTTGTGCGCATTAGAAAGGATTGACAGTGTTCTTTTTGAAAGGGTTTTGGTCACGCGGGGGTGACGAGTTGAATTGACGTGTTTGGATTTGATTGGTTTCGATCGTTCGAGGGCGAGAAGTTAGGTTTGATTTGTTGATGATTTGATGATTTGATGATTAGAAGTTATCTCTAATCCATTAGCTTAACGCATATCCGGTTTTCCAATAACGGTTCGTTTTAGACTAAAATTTTCCTCGGCCACTTCCGCACTAAAAACAAATTTTCAAAACCAATTTTCTCTCAAATTGGTAGCGCCGACTCAAGTTTTTAATTGGGATCTATTCAACCCCCCCCCCCCCTTCTACATCCGTGCCATAGTCTAACAGACGGTATTTTTCTTCTCTCCTTTTTCAATCGATTAGCTTTCCTTTTTATAGAGTGAAATGAGCTCCCCAAAATCATGTGTGGATCCTTGGCAGATGGTGCAAAAAGGAATCATTCTGTTAGCATCAAATCTTTCTTTAGATTTTGGTGGGGACCAATGTAAATGTGGTAGGAAACGGATTTGATTGTGGTCCCAAAAAATCTCCAAATGCGTGGCCGTCTTCACTGAATCCCCCATCTAGTTTTTACTGCGGTGAAACCTTCAACAGTTGAGGTAAGGAAATTGGTATTTACTGGCATATATTTTAACCTTAATTGATGACTTCTCAACTTCGATTCACAACACTTCTTCCGTTTTTGCTGATGTGAGGACTTAATACATTTAGGTATGAATTGCTGCTCAAGTATTTTCGAATCCTGTGAATCATTGCCTTTGGTTTATCATAACAATTGTGTGCTTACAAGTCTTATGACCATTAAATTGATGCCATGTTTGATACTTGGTTTGGTATTTGGTAGGTGATCTGAATGATATTCAGGATGCTTGATGATACTTGTATGGATGTTAGCCTTGTTGATGGCTGAGCTTGGATTGCTAGTCTGCTGTGTTTTACATGGTGGTAGTCATGATTGCTCCTGTGATTCTATTACCATGAGGTTAGTCATATGCTGAAAACCTGTTAACTTGGAATGTGATGTTGTTAGCTATTGTGTTAGAAGTTTGAATGAAATTTTGCTATGGTAATGATTATTTTTGTTTTGGATACTTTGCTTGTGCGTGAGCTGATTTGTGGGTTGCTATGCTTGGTGATGCAGTAGTGGTTTGTGCAGTTTTTAGATCGTATATTTGATCAAGGTTAGATGGTTTGGTAACAGGTTTCTTTATGTCATGGTTCAGCATCTGTCATGGTTCTTTGATAATAGGTTCTATTGTAACAGGTTTTTTTTAAGCATACCCTGGCACTGTTTTGGTTTGGAGCATTATGGCGTTTAAACCAATCCCGTCTTTAATTGATGATTCATAATGCAATGGTCCTGCCGCTATAGCTAAACCTCATAATCCGTGGTATTTATAGAGAGGGACAAAACATGTGGGCGCTTGAGGGATTGACGCCCACATGACCATCACATGCAGCCAGATGAATTAGCGCCCAAACAACCAAATGCACCTAGGCGCCACTAGCATTGACGCCTCCTCATGAGGCCCAATGCAGGCGCCACTAGTATTGGCGCCTCCTCATGAGGAGCGCAAGGCATGCGCCAATGCTAGTGGCGCCTCCTCGTGAGGAGCGCATTGCATGCGCCAATGCTATTGACGCCTCCTCTTTATGCATTGGGGGTACCCCAGTTCATCTGACGCATCCTCTACCATACCTAATTATTTTGATAATTTTTTTAAATAATTAGTTATTTTGAAAAAAAAATAAAAATAATTATTATTTTGAAAAAAAATTCCAAACTTTTACCTACTTCCTCTTCAAGAACACCCATATTAATCCTATTTGAATATGCTCAAACTTCAACGAAATTCAAGAAACCGATATCCTGAATTTCACAAAACTCCCAATATCTTTATATCTGAGTACAATTATCGTACTATGTAATCAAGCTTCATGTTAATCCTATTCATAGAGGATATGAACTCTACTATTTTCATTAACTTGTGCCATAAGACAATGATTCAATTAGTAAAAAATATGAGCATACAAAAGTATATAGACAATCATGAATATGGTATCTATCGGTTATATATAACTGTCAACTGAATATGGTTTTAGAGTTATAGATATATCCAAAACCTACAATGCTTAAAACCAACAGTACAACAGTAACAATTGACCCCAAACTCCATATAATATAACTATACTTAATCCGATTCAAAGCCATAATTCAGAAAGAATGAAATAGCATAACAATAACCAATTTCTTTTTCTACATATCATTACAATGACATTCAAGATTAGCCCATGGTTCAAAAAGTTACAGAATAATTAAACCTATAATTTAAAGCCTAGTGTCGAGGGTGAGGCACAAATTGGTATTATTCTCCAGCTCAGCCAAGTGATTATGCATGAAAAGGATACCACATTTTCTCTGGGAGAAGCAATTTAAGCATTCTAAGAGAAACTTGAGAAATACTGATCAATCTGCATAAAAATGCTCAGTAGACATCAAAGAGTAAAGGTAATAAGAAGAACTGTTACCCATGGTTTTAAACTGCTTTCCACAAGAACGGCGACAGTAATTGTGACTACAAGTCTACAACCTATGCTTTTCAAGATCTCAATAACCACATAAAATCCAGCTATATCTGACTACAATATTCTACATATCAAATATCATAACATAACCACCACAACTGTAATTAAAAACCTTACTTATATGATAACAAGATGTGCATAAAGTAAACCAGGGTGTTACAATTTGATTACATTACATGTTTTAACTGAACCAAAATAAAAAACATAACGAACAAGCTTTTCCTTTCTGTTTTACAGGTAAACCGAATGCTAAATTAAGTCGATAAATAAGAGACTCGTCTGTCATCATTCATTAACTATGAAAATATGGAATACACAAAAATGCTCATCACCAATTCACCACCATTATCACTAATTACTACCACAATAACTAATAACTAACATGTGCTTGTGATCAAAACCATAAACACATCCAACCAAGCCAACAACATATAAACAATTTCATCAATTACACCATATCTTGATAAAAACAAAAAATTGCCATTTAGATCTATGAAACACTGGCACATATATAGACACAATACACAGGACTATTTGAATAATGCGGTAATGCGGAATACCAAACACACACCTTCAATCTGAAGTGTCAATGCTACATAGTCATGATCAATCATCATCATCATGATCACTCTCATCACTGAAATACCCAGCTTTCTTCCCTTTCTTCTTCGTCTTGTTGTTGTCCAAACCCTCATCATCATTTCTGTTTCTCCCCAGCAACCTTTCACCCGCTTCATCATCCACAACAGAAGCCCAATTATCGTCAAACTGCTCCGCAGCAATCTGACCACCCTCCTCCTCCTCCTTATCACCTTCCTCCTCCCCATCCCTATCCCTCAGCCCACTAAATCCCCATCGCGGCTTCTTAGGCTGAGGCCGCGACCTCGGGCCCAACTGACTTCTTAGGCAGTCTCAGTATTGTACACGCGCTTCCGAATAAACTCCGGAGGACGTCCATTATCAGCAGCAATAGAAGCAGTTAGAGTCCTTCCATTGAGAATCTTCTTATTCATCTCCGCCACGGCGCGTTGGGCGTCATTACGAGAAAGGAATTGGACAAACGCGACACCGCGGCTTAGGTGCGTGTGACGGTCTTTGAGAACGGTTACACGCGCAATGCGGCCGAAAGTAGAGAAGAGCGTATGGAGATCGGAGTTTGTTAGGGAGTAATCTAGGTTAGAAACGTATAACGTCGATTTTGATGGTGCTAAGGGTTCACCTGTTCCTCCTATTGATGATCCTTTGTTGTTCGGTTTTGATTGGGGTTGATTACTGGATGTGGTGCCGGTGGTGGTGTTGGGGGTTGAGGAAGAAGCGCAGTAGAGGTAGTAGAAAACGTCGTCGTCTTCATCGCTGTCGCTGTGTTTTCGTTTGTGTTTCTTCTTGCTTGACATTTTTTTCGGTTCAGGTTTTTTGTTTCCGGCAACGGCGTTCGGTTTCCGGCGACGGAATTAGTTCTCCGATGCTTCTTTAATCTATAGAGGAAATCTGAGAGTGGAGAGATTCTATAATGCGTTTGAGAAACCCTAGAGAAGTGAAGCGAAACTCCAAGCGGATCTGGACATGGATCCGGATATTTTGGATTGGTTTTATATATGGTTTTATCCATTCTTATTTTTTTATAAGCAGTACTATCCATATGTAAATGGACAACTTGCTCACCGCCATAGTACTTGTAAAGATAGCATAAAACTAAAAATTATTATGTTTTAATATTTTTTTATTTAATTGGTCAGCCACCCATCTGCATATATAAATTTTAATAATTTTTTGTTAGTATGATGCTAGATTTTTTAAGACAAAAATTTCTAGTTCGTTAGATATACAATTTTATTATATTATTTTAGATTATATTTTAATATCTTAAGATAAATAGAGTTATTGAAATTTAGCAAAAATAGAATAGAGTGAAATAGAAATTTTATTACTTTATTATTTGAAAAATTAGCGATAAAAACAAAGTAAGTTTTTGATTCTGCTCATATAAAAGAGAAACAATACTGATGGAAAGTGATGAAATTTTCATTCTGCTCATATTAAAGGGAACAATACTCGTAGAAAGTGATCAATACTAGTAGAAAGTGATGTAATTTTTTATTCCTCATATCTAAGGGAAACAATGCTAATGAAAAGTGATGAAATGAAATAAAATAGAATAATAAAATTTTATTATACTGGATCTGATTTTAATTAACTCAAACAATGTAATCTTATTCTATTTCATCTCATATCACTTCATATCATCTCATTGCATCAATTTAAGCAAAACCTTAGTCTAATAACTTCAGTTTCACAACATTTAAAAACTCTTATGTAGAATTTGTCCAGAATTGAAGAGGACTCATCTCTTACTAGAAACTCAACAATTAATTTGTTTTCAAAAGTAAGGCTTTATTTATACGCTTAGATTATGTTTGGACATCTTAAAATGAAGATATAAGAATAAAAATGAACATAGTGAATCAACAAAATTAGAAGTACATACGATTAAAATGCATCAAAATCGATGACATCTTTTTAAATTTATTGAACTTTTCGCATTAGACTTTTTTCTATTGTATTATTTTTCAACATCATTTAATTTCTAGAACTCATGCATCCTATCCAAAAAAGCAAAGTTCTCACTCAGATGTTTCTTCCTTAAGACGTTCTCTCCATTCTACGAATGTTGGTGGTAGAGGACACCCTCGTTTCAAATAAGCTTGTATAAAATGCATCTTAGTAGCAATCTGTCTAATCAAGACAACCCGGCCATTTAAATTATTTGGAGGGCAACTTAGCAGAGGGAAAACGATTTACGAAAAACTATGTCTTGTAAACTAAACTAAAACTCAGTCATATACATTTGATATAAGATGACTCATTTCAGAAAAATTCATCCACTTTATTGTCGTTGTGGGGACACCAATTTTACTATGAATCAAAGGATTTTGAATAGCTTGTATTTGTGCATTAGTCATATAGAGTCGCATGTAATTGTCGCACCTCAAAAAAAGATGATAATGCGATCCCTCGCGATAGGACGCGGAAAAAAAAATGTTGTTCGAAACAGAGTCGCCACCGAACTTTATTTATTCCAATGAAGGAATAGGAAAATATCGAGAAAACCTTTAGAAATAAGAATAATGGTCGTCGCAACCATATTCGGGTTTGGGAGTCGATTACGCAAGGGGAAGGTATTAGCACCCCTCACGTCCGTTGTACTCAACGGGAACCTTTTAGTCTGATTTTGCTATTTGACTGTTAATTGACTGTTTATCTGCTTGCTTCGAGTAATTAGAATTGATGATAGATGTGGATGAAGACCTCAGGATGGGGGAAATGGGAGGTTTTTTATTAGTGTGCTCGCGAAGATACAACAATCTCCTGCCTACGTATCCTTATGGTGCAATAAGGAAATCAGAGCATTTGTAGTTCGGGCTACTACGAATATTGGTTATGTTTTGTTTTGATGAACGACTGTGTATGTCGGTGTTCTAACGGCTAAACACTGGCTTGTCTACTCTCGGTGGAGGCTCTAGCACTGGTTTGTTGTGCGCATTAGAAAGGATTGACAGTTTTCTTTTTGAAAGGGTTTTGGTCACGCGGGGGTGACGAGTTGAATTGACGTGTTTGGATTTGATTGGTTTCGATCGCTCGAGGGCGAGAAGTTAGGTTTGCTTTGTTGATGATTTGAGGAACGACGAAAGATTGAGCAATATGGTGTACACCAATCGTTCAATTCTTTCGAGGAATAATAAGGCGTGCGCCTTCTATTCCCTTTTCGTTCGAATTGTTTTGAAAGTTTGTTTGTGGATGTTGAGTACGCACGGTAGTGAGGCGTACGCCTCCTACTTGCTTATTCAAAGAATAACGAGGCGTACGCCACCTATTCCCTTATCCAAGTTTATTTAACGTGTGTCATACGTTGAACTGGACTTTTTGCGTTTTTGCTTTGTAAAGCAAATGTCGCGGTTAGCAAGAGTCGCCACCGACTTTTCTTTTATCCAATAAGGAAAGGCGGAAAAGAACAGGAAAGACCTTAATTAGATTTTGGGTTCGGGAGGTACATTATACAAAGGGAAGGTTTTAGCACCCTTTGTATCCATGGTTATCCATGGGCTCTTAAGTGCTTGATCATGACTATGTAGCATTGACACAAAGGGAAAGTGTTTGTGAATTGTGAATTGCTTAAAAATATTTTGAAAAAAGAGAGTTTAACAAAGGGAAAGTGTTTGTGAATTGCTTAAAAATATTTTGAAAAAAGAGAGTTTAACTTTGTAATGATTCTTGTATGAATGTATACAAAGTATTTATCTCGTTTAATTTTGAAAGGTGTTTAGAAAAATATAACTTGGCAATGATTCTAGTACGAATGTATACCAAGTGGTGATTTTCTAATGGAGGTTTTGAAAAGTGTGAGGTGTGAAAAGTAGTTTAAGTTGTGAGCAAGCATTTAGGAGTTATACCTACCCAAGGTCTTTATGGGCATTTCCTATCCTTATGAGGGTAAAACTGTCCTTACTATTGAGAAGTAAGTAGTTTTATCCTTTGGATGTAAAGGGACATCGTAGGGTCATCGATTGGTCATTGAAGACAACATTTGTAAGGATACCTTAGCATTCGAAGGGACGATCATCATTTAACCGTAGGCTGCAACGAAGGGTCATCGAGGGACAAAATCGTATATTCGTAGGCAACATCCGAGGGACTATAATTTATCTTATAGGGACATGATGATTTAACCGAAGGGTCTTTGCTAAGTGTATCCCTACATTCGCGGGACATGACCATAATACCGTAATACCGTAAGGCAACAAAGAGAGGTCCAAGATCACATGTTCAAAGGCAATATTTTATAGTCAATTAGGTAATTGTAATTAATTAGGTAATTAGGATGAATCTCCACATTAAAATCAATTAGGTAATTAGGATGCATCTCCATATTAAATTCAATTAAATAATTAGGATGAATCTCCATATTAAAATCAATTAAATAATTAGGATGAATCTCCACATGTGTATCCCACAAATAAAGTGGAATACCTAACAAGCTACCTTTTCCGGGAGTATGTGAACCCTTACAAAACTCAGCAAACAGGTCAGAATACCAAATCAGGGTGCAACCGAGAATTGCACCAAACAAAAGGAACACAGCGGTAGGACAGAATAGAGCAGAATAGAAAAATCATAGAATAAAACAGATCCGATAAGCATAGAACAGAACAGGAAAATCAGCGACTGTCACGTTCGCTGCTGCCTCGCCTAGCGAAGGCTTAGCGAACGCTCGCTACATGCTCGCTTAGCGATGGGCTAGCGAGCGACTGCGGGTTTTGGTTTTGATAACAGTACAATTTCAGCAAGCTATGACCCTATGACATCCAATACAGAAATTACATGATTAAGCATTCAAGATATTGAGGCACACTTAAATTCACATGCAAAACTTAAGATATTTTTATAGATTCAATCATCATGCCATATGCAAATTAAGAACATAAAGCGGTAATAGTAATGCAAACCTGTTTGCAATTGAATTGCAACCTTGAATTGGCAAGTCGAATTGAGTTGGGAGGAGGTAACCTTGGTGCAGATGAGTTTCCTTCAGGGTTTCCTTTAGGGTTGCTCTGAATTCTCTGAGTTAGCCTTTAGGGTTTACTGTCTGTGAGTGTTTCCCTTTCTCTCCCGTTTTTCCTTCTCCTTTTTTCTGACCGAAGTGGTGGTATTTATAATGCCCTTTTTGTGACCTAATGGGCTCAGAATGAAGCCCAGAATTTTCTGATATCCGCAAGCTTCGCTAGGCGAGCGGTATAGCGAGGGGTTCGCTAGGCGAAGGATTTGCTCGCCTAGCGAGCATGCCAGCTTGGGCCATTTTCTGGATTTGGCCATCTGTGAGTTGGGCCTTTGTTCTTTTAGGATCAATGCCTTGAAAAATAAGTTGGAGTGCCTTAGAAATGCCTTGTAATATTGACGGGCAAATTTTGGGGTATGACAGCTGCCCCTGTTTAATATTCTTGATTCGAGAGAGTTAGAATGGTATGTACGCCATTCGTGGTCTGGAGGTGGAAGAATATTAAACACTAGAATGCCCCAAAAATTTGCTCTTGTTAATCAAAGGTTAGTCTTGATGGAGATGGGCTTAAAGATGCCATCCAGGAAGTCTGATGATGAGAGCTTCAGAGTACGTCAGACCAATTTGAAGACATAGGTGCCACATCGGGTCATACGCTAGACCTGATGAGATAAGGATCCGAATGAGTCATACACCGCTGGGGATAAGGGATCAGAATGGATCATACGCTAGATCGCATCTGAATAGCAGAATGAGTTGTCCATTAGGCGGGTGATTTCACTGAGGATGGAAGATCAGACCGGATCGTACGCTAGATCGTATCTGAGTAGCAGAATGAGCCGTCTGTTAGGCTACATCTGATGAAATAAAGGTCAGACCGGATCATACGCTAGATCGTATCTGAGTAGCAGAAAGAGCCGTCCGTTAGGCTGTATCTGATGATGAAAGGGGTAGTCATACGCCAGACTACACTTCAGAATGTACCGTACGCTAGGTAGCATCTGAGCAGCAGAATGAGCCGTCCGTTAGGCTGCATCTGACGATGAAAGGGGTAGTCATGCGCTAGACTACACTTCAGAATGTACCGTACGCTAGGTAGCATCTGAGCAGCAGAATGAGCCGTCCGTTAGGCTGCATTTGATGATGAAAGGGGTAGTCATACGCCAGACTACATTTCAGAATGTACCGTACGCTAGGTAGCATCTGAGCAGCACAATGAGCCGTCCGTTAGGCTGTATCTGATGATGAAGGGGGTAGTCATATGCTAGACTACACGTCAGAATGTACCGTACGCTAGGTAGCATCTGAGGGGATGAACATCCAAACGGGTCGTATGCTAGACCGTCTCTGAGCAGCAGAACGAGCCGTCCGTTAGGCTGTATCTGAAGAAGAAAGTAGTCGTACGCTAGACTACACCCCGGAATATACCGTACGCTAGGCAGTATCTGAGGATTTGAAGATCCAAATGGGTTGTACGTTAGACCGTATTGGAGTTGCTGCAGGTCAGAATGGATCGTACGTTAGATCGTATCTGAGTTGAAGGAGTCATATGTTGAGCTGAATCAGAATGAACCGTGCGCTAGGCTATATCTGATAGTATTTGTATATGTTGTATTTGCAATGAATATCTGGGGTGGGCTTAGAGATGCCATCATTAGGAGGATGTCAGAATGAATGTTGACATGGAGTATATCTGAAAGATGTATCTGAACCTTGAATGTAATCAATAAGAGTATCCGTCTGACTGGATCTTTACTTTGACTGTATCAGGAGGATAATTAACCTGAAAAATAAAGTTAGCTTCATGCCATGTCATGATGCATGAGATGTTTTATGCTTCTGAAAACAAATGCGAACAATGTATGCATGTATGTTGTGAAATGATGTAATGAATGAATTATGCGTCTGAAAATAAATGCGAACATTGCATGCATGTATATGATGTGGAACGATGCATGAATGAATTATGCGTCCGGAAAGTTTTGCCAGGGGAAAATAAATCCCAATATTCTGGTTGGAGATACTTGTATTGATGACCCTTTCTTAGCTGGGGGTATTTGATTTTTGTCTGATGATGGAAATATCCCACAGAGCTTGGCTGGGAAGGAAGAGATGACCAGTCTTGTCTGGTGATGCCGACCTCTTCTGGGAAATAACTGGTTTTGCTGGGGGAAGGATTTGTAACCGGACTTGCTGGAAAGCATGGTTAGACCTTATCCTCGACCCTAAAGTCTTTTAGTAATTGCTATTGCTATTTTATGCATGTATTTTTGATAAACATCGATCATATTCAAATGCATATATTAATTCAAATTAAATCAATGGACGTTTACGCAAACAAAAGAGAGGAAGTAAAACAACAGCATTTTTTTCCGAAATAAAATTGTATTGATTTTGAAAGAGGGCCTATAAACAGGCAATTTGTGTACAAGGAGACAGAAATCCTAGTAAGAGGAAATTGTCCAGAAAACAAAGAGAAAGCTATGCAGAAAAAGTCCTATTGATATTAGCTCCGCTACTGTCATTATGTCTTCAAGCATCTCATCTCCTGCTGTCGGATAGAAGTGATTGGCTTGTTCAGTCCCTTTGACTTGGATGAAGTTGACCGAGAACGGGACATAGTCATACGCTTTAATCCCTAATTTTTGCCTGGACCACCTTTTCAGGTTTTCAGTCCACCAGGATACCCTTTTTTGCCCAAGCTGCCTTTTCAGGTTTTCGACTTGCCGGGTGTACATGCGTAGTATTTTTTAACTATGTCCGTGTTCACGGGATGTGGGGACTATTCGTCATCCATTGTAGCAAGTATCATGGCTTCACCGAGGAATACCTTCTTAACTACAAATGGCCCTTCGTATGTGGGAGTCCATTTGCCTCTAGAATCACCTTGTGGTAGAATGATACGCTTTATTACCAAGTCGCCACTTCGGAATTATGGTGTGTCCTTTTGAACTGCGTGCAGAGTTTAGTAATCATCTTGTTGTTCAAATTAGCACCATTATCAGTGATAGCTCTTTCAGGAGACAACCGGTTTCTCAAATAGATATCTGATAGGATTCATCTTAGAAATCAATAAAGTGGTATGATTCAACATATACTGTCTTAGTCGGCGAACAGCCCAAGCCAAAGCACTGCAAGCTTTCTCGAGCTGTGAGTATCTTGTTTCACAGTCGGTACCTTTTGCTAAGGTAGTATATGGCATGCTCTTTTCGACCAGACTCGTCATGTTGCCCCAGCACACCCTATTGAATTTTCTAACACGGTCAAATACATGATTGGAGGTCTCCTTTCAGCTGGTGGTATCAGCATCGGAGGTTCTTGGAGATATTTCTTGATTTTGTCAAAAGCTTCCTGACATTCATCGTTCCATATCGTCTCTTGACTGTTCTCAGTAATTTGAAGATGGATTTGCAAGTAGCGGTCAAATGGGAGATAAATCGGGCAATGTAATTCAAGCGTCCCATGAAGCCTCTGACTTCTTTCTTGTCCACTCTAGTACCCCGATCTACAATTTCAATTGATTCCCCATGTAGCTATATAGTCTTTTCCTCCTGCAGTAATAGTCTGGCAAGCTCTCCAGGTACCTCACAATCTTTCTCATTTCCATCCTCGGCTTGGTAGATCGGATTTTCAAAGTCACAATGAACAATAACAGAATTATTATCAACAGGATCCAGAGTGAATATGGATCTGCAATTTGTTACGTGAGTGTGTGCAAGAAAACATAGCTTGTTTGAAAAATGACAGGAAAGATAAAGAGTGCAATATTTGAATGCAAAAAGTCCATTGATTCATTGAATGTGAATATGCTTATGAAAATGACAAAACCCTTGAAAAATTAGCTATTGTGCCCCGGGCATAGACACAATGCTTTAAAACACTAAAATAGCAATAACAATTACTCCTGACTAAAGGAAATCGGGATAGTGTCTTCAGCCTTCCAATTATTGAATCTGTCACCAATTGTTGGGAAGACCCAGCTATCCAAGTCGCAATCGCTATCAACATCTTTTATAGCATTGATAGTCTTGTCATGATTTGGCAGAGGAGTAGTGATGACATTAGGAATCTCCGGAGGATCAAATTCAAATTCCCCAACGTCGATCATATCCTGAATCTTGTTCTTCAACAACCAGCAATCGTTTGTATCATGCCCAGGGCTATCGGAGTGATATGCACACCTGGCGTTGGGATTATAACTAGGAGAAGTAGTGTTGGGATTTGCAGGAGGAACTCTGAGGGTAATCAAATTTGCCTTTAGCATACCCTGCAGCGCTTGTGCTAAAGTCATATTGATCTTCGTAAACTGCCTTCTTCCCGGGTTGATGTAACTCACAGATTTCCTGTCTTTCTTCTTCTCGAGCAAGAGTGCCTTCAGCTCCTCCTGCCCCTTGGATAAGTTCAAGATCATCTCTTGGAGTTGAGCATTTTGAGCCTGGAGATCTTTGACAGCTTGTTCGAGGTCCATTTTTCTGTTTGGAGGAAAACCGTGAGAACATTGATCCCTTTAGAGTACCTGTTATGCAATGTTATGTCATGCTATGCAATGTATGAAGTGTTTTCAATGTTTAAAGTCCTTGAAATGGTTAGTACAATGCCATGATGTTATGATGTTATGATGGTTAAGCAAATAATGAGCACAAACAAATCACACAACAATCATTCCTAAGTTTTAAGGCTTGCATGAGTTCCATAGGTAAGTACCCTCCCCACTGAAGTTTGGTTGGTTCAACCTGTCCTAGAATAGTAACCGGGTTCTAAAAGGATCTCCAATCATTGACCTTCCTTTAAGTCCACTTCAGTGCAACACCAAGTGGTTGACCAAAGCTTCCCTAAAGTCCAATCTCAAAGAGTGTAGTATCGAGTCTCAACCAACCCCAGTCGGAACCGAAGTTAGTTATCTCACTACTTTCTAATGGCTAGGATGAGTCAATTAAGGTTCTAAAGGTCTGGTTAATGTTTTGATGACACCACGCGAATGCCAAATTTTTCCTCAAGTAAACATGAGGAACATCAGGACATCCAAAGTGTCACATTAACCGTAGCCATCATTTTAACCATTCCAGTATACGCCGGATAGTCGCGATGATCTATTGCTACTTACCTAAGGTACACTAGATCCGGGTGTAGGATCTTTCACAAAAAAAATACCCTTAAAAGAAGGAACAATTTGAAAACATAAATGATTTTTTTCTTAAGGTGACCTCTCTTTGCAGTCCCCAACAGAGTCGCCAGTTCTGTCATAAGGTGAACTGGACTTTTTGCGTTTTCGCTTTGTAAAGCAAATGTCGCGGTTAGCAAGAGTCGCCACCGACTTTTCTTTTATCCAATAAGGAAAGGCGGAAAAGAACAGGAAAGACCTTAATTAGATTTTGGGTTCGGGAGGTACATTATACAAAGGGAAGGTGTTAGCACCCTTTGTATCCATGGTTATCCATGGGCTCTTAAGTGCTTGATCACTTATGTTTGTCTGGAAAAAGTGTTTGTGAATTGCTTAAAAATATTTTGAAAAAAGAGTATAACTTTGTAATGATTCTTGTACGAATGTATACAAAGTATTTATCTCGTTTAATTTTGAAAGGTGTTTAGAAAAATATAACTTGGCAATGATTCTAGTACAAATGTATACCAAGTGGTGATTTTCTAATGGAGGTTTTGAAAAGTGTGAGGTGTGAAAAGTAGTTTAAGTTGTGAGCAAGCATTTAGGAGTTATACCTACCCAAGGTCTTTATGGGCATTTCCTATCCTTATGAGGGTAAAACTGTCCTTACTATTGAGGAGTAAGTAGTTTTATCCTTTGGATGTAAAGGGACATCGTAGGGTCATCGATTGGTCATTGAAGACAACATTTGTAAGGATACCTTAGCATTCGAAGGGACGATCATCATTTAACCGTAGGCTGCAACGAAGGGTCATCGAGGGACAAAATCGTATATTCGTAGGCAACATCCGAGGGACTATAATTTATCTTATAGGGACATGATGATTTAACCGAAGGGTCTTTGCTAAGTGTATCCCTACATTCGCGGGACATGACCATAATACCGTAATACCGTAAGGCAACAAAGAGTGGTCCAAGATCACATGTTCAAAGGCAATATTTTATAGTCAATTAGGTAATTGTAATCAATTAGGTAATTAGGATGAATCTCCACATTAAAATCAATTAGGTAATTAGGATGAATCTCCACATTAAAATCAATTAAATAATTAGGCTGAATCTCCACATTAAAATCAATTAAATAATTAGGATGAATCTCCACATGGGTATCCCACAAATAAAGTGGAATACCTAACAAGCTACCTTCTCCGGGAGTATGTGAACCCTTACAAAACTCAGCAAACAGGTTAGAATACCAAATCAGGGTGCAACCGATAATTGCACCAATTAAAAGGAACACAACGGTAGGACAGAATAGAGCAGAATAGAAAAATCATAGAATAAAACAGATCCGATAAGCATAGAACAGAACAGGAAAATCAGCGACTGTCACGTTCGCTGCTGCCTCGCCTAGGGAAGGCTTAGCGAACGCTCGCTACATGCACGCTTAGCGATGGGCTACCGAGCGCCTGCGGGTTTTGGTTTTGATAACAGTACAATTTCAGCAAGCTATGACCCTATGACATCCAATACAGAAATTACATGATTAAGCATTCAAGATATTCAGGCACACTTAAATTCACATGCAAAACTTAAGATATTTTTATAGATTCAGAGTTATAGATATATCCAAAACCAACAATGCTTAAAACCAACAGTACAACAGTAACAATTGACCCCAAACTCCATATAATATACCTATACTTAATCCGATTCAAAGCCATAATTCAGAAAGAAAGGAAATAGCATAACAATAACCAATTTATTTTTCTACATATCATTACAATGACATTCAAGATTAGCCCATGGTTCAAAAAGTTACAGAATAATTAAACCTATAATTTAAAGCCTAGTGTCGAAGGTGAGGCACAAATTGGTATTATTCTCTAGCTCAGCCAAGTGATTATGCATGAAAAGGATACCACATTTTCTCTGGGAGAAGCAATTTAAGCATTCTAAGAGAAACTTAAGAAATACTCAGCAATCTGCATAAAAATGCTCAGTAGACATCAAAGAGTAAAGGTAATAAGAAGAACTGTTACCCATGGTTTTAAACTACTTTCCACAAGAACGGCGACAGTAATTGTGACTACAAGTCTACAACCTATGCTTTTCAAGATCTCAACAACCACATCAAATCCAGCTATATCTGACTACAAAATTCTACATATCAAATATCATAACATAACCACCACAACTGTAATTAAAAACCTTACTTATATGATAACAAGATGTGCATAAAGTAAACCAGGGTGTTACAATTTGATTACATTACATGTTTTAACTGAACCAAAATAAAAAACATAACGAACAGGCTTTTCCTTTCTGTTTTACAGGTAAACCGAATGCTAAATTAAGCCTATAAATAAGAGACTCGTATGTCATCATTCATCAACTATGAAAATATGGAATACACAAAAATGCTCATCACCAATTCACCGCCACTATCACTAATTACTACCACAATAACTAATAACTAACATGTGCTTGTGATCAAAACCATAAACACATCCAACCAAGCCAACAACATATAAACAATTTCATCAATTACACCATATCTTGATAAAAACAAAAAATTGCCATTTAGATCTATGAAACACTGGCACATATATAGACACGACACACAGGACTAGTTGAATAATGCGGTAATGCGGAATACCAAACACACACCTTCAATCTGAAGTGTCAATGCTACATAGTCATGATCAATCATCATCATCATGATCACTCTCATCAATGAAATACCCAGCTTTCTTCCCTATCTTCTTCGTCTTGTTGTTGTCCAAACCCTCATCATCATTTCTGTTTCTCCCCAGCAACCTTTCACCCGCTTCATCATCCACGACAGAAGCCCAATTATCGTCAAACTGCTCCGCAGTAATCTGACCACCCTCCTCCTCCTCCTCATCACCTTCCTCCTCCCCATCCCTATCCCTCAGCCCACTAAATCCCCGTCGCGGCTTCTTAGGCTGAGGCCGCGGCCTTGGCCCCAACTAATTCTTAGGACACTCATACGACAAATGACCATGCCCCCCACACTCATAACACAAAGCAGTCTCAGTATTGTACACGCGCTTCCGAATAAACTCCGGAGCACGTCCATTATCAGCAGCAATAGAAGCAGTTAGAGTCCTTCCATTGAGAATCTTCTTATTCATCTCCGCCACGGCGTGATGGGCGTCATTACGAGAAACGAATTGGACAGACGCGACACCGCGACTTAGGCGCGTGTGACGGTCTTTGAGAACGGTTACACGCGCGATGCGGCCGAAAGTAGAGAAGAGCGTATGGAGATCGGAGTTTGTTAGGGAGTAATCTATATTAGAAACGTATAGCGTCGATTTTGATGGTGCTAAGGGTTCACCTGTTCCTCCTATTGATGATCCTTTGTTGTTCGGTTTTGATTGGGGTTGATTACTGGATGTGGTGTCGGTGGTGGTGTTGGGGGTTGAGGACGAAGCGCAGTAGCGGTAGTAGAAAACGTCGTCGTCTTCATCGTTGTCGCTGTGTTTTCGTTTGTGTTTCTTCTTGCTTGACATTTTTTTCGGTTCAGGTTTTTTGGTTCCGGCAACGGTGTTCGGTTTCCGGCGACGGAATTAGTTCTCCGATGCTTCTTTATTCTATAGAGGAAATCTGAGAGTGGAGAGATTCTATAATGCGTTTGAGAAACCCTAGATAAGTCAAGCGAAACTCCAAGCGGATCTGGACATGGATCCGGATATTTTGGATTGGTTTTATATATGGTTTTATCCATTCTTATTTTTTTATAAGCAGTACTATCCATATGTAAATGGACAACTTGCTCACCGCCAGAGTACTTGTAAAGATAGCATAAAACTAAAAATTATTATGTTTTAATATTTTTTTATTTAATTGGTCAGCCACCCATCTGCATATATAAATTTTAATAATTTTTTGTTAGTATGATGCTAGATTTTTTAAGACAAAAATTTCTAGTTCGTTAGATATACAATTTTATTATATTATTTTAGATTATATTTTAATATCTTAAGATAGAGTTATTGAAGTTTAGCAAAAATAGAATACAGGGAAATAGAAATTTTATTACTTTATTATTTGAATAATTAGCGATAAAAACAAAGTAAGTTTTTGATTCTGCTCATATAAAAGAGAAACAATACTGATGGAAAGTGATGAAAATTTTCATTCTGCTCATATTAAAGGGAACAATACTCGTAGAAAGTGATCAATACTAGTAGAAAGTGATGTAATTTTTTATTCCTCATATCTAAGGGAAAAAATGCTAATGAAAAGTGATTAAATGAAATAAAATAAAATAATAAAATTTTATTATACTGGATCTGATTTTAATTAACTCAAACAATGTAATCTTATTCTATTTCATCTCATATCACTTCATATCATCTCATTGCATCAATTTAAGCAAAACCTTAGTCTAATAACTTCAGTTTCACAACATTTAAAAACTCTTATGTAGAATTTGTCCAGAATTGAAGAGGACTCGTCTCTTACTAGAAACTCAACAATTAATTTGTTTTCAAAAGTAATGCTTTATTTATACGCTTAGATTATGTTTGGACATCTTAAAATGAAGATATAAGAATAAAAATGAACATAGTGAATCAACAAAATTAGAAGTACATACGATTAAAATGCATCAAAATCGATGACATCTTTTTAAATTTATTGAACTTTTCGCATTAGACTTTTTTCTATTGTATTATTTTTCAACATCATTTAATTTCTAGAACTCATGCATCCTATCCAAAAAAGCAAAGTTCTCACTCAGATGTTTCTTCCTTAAGACGTTCTCTCCATTCTACGAATGTTGGTGGTAGAGGACACCCTCGTTTCAAATAAGCTTGTATAAAATGCATCTTAGTAGCAATCTGTCTAATCAAGACAACCCGACCATTTAAATTATTTGGAGGGCAACTTAGCAGAGGGAAAACGATTTACGAAAAACTATGTCTTGTAAACTAAACTAAAACTCAGTCATATACATTTGATATAAGATGACTCATTTCAGAAAAATTCATCCACTTTATTGTCGTTGTGGGGACACCAATTTTACTAAGAATCAAAGGATTTTGAATAGCTTGTATTTGTGCATTAGTCATAGAGAGTCGCATGTAATTGTCGCACCTCAAAAAAAGATGATAATGTGATCCCTCGCGATAGGACGCGGAAAAAAAAATGTTGTTCGAAATAGAGTCGCCACCGAACTTTATTTATTCCAATGAAGGAATAGGAAAATATCGAGAAAACCTTTAGAAATAAGAATAATGGTCGTCGCAACCATATTCGGGTTCGGGAGTCGATTACGCAAGGGGAAGGTATTAGCACCCCTCACGTCCGTTGTACTCAACGGGAACCTTTTAGTCTGATTTTGCTATTTGACTGTTAATTGACTGTTTATCTGCTTGCTTCGAGTAATTAGAATTGATGATAGATGTGGGTGAAGACCTCAGGATGGGGGAAATGGGAGGTTTTTTATTAGTGTGCTCGCGAAGATACAGCAATCTCCTGCCTACGTATCCTTATGGTGCAATAAGGAAATCAGATCATTCGTAGTTCGGGCTACTACGAATATTGGTTGTGTTTTGTTTTGATGAACGACTGTGTAGGTCGGCGTTCTAACGGCTAAACACTGGCTTGTCTACTCTCGGTGGAGGCTCTAGCACTGGTTTGTTGTGCGCATTAGAAAGGATTGACAGTGTTCTTTTTGAAAGGGTTTTGGTCACGCGGGGGTGACGAGTTGAATTGACGTGTTTGGATTTGATTGGTTTCGATCGCTCGAGGGCGAGAAGTTAGGTTTGATTTGTTGATGATTTGAGGAACGACGAAAGATTGAGCAATATGGTGTACACCAATCGTTCAATTCTTTCGAGGAATAATAAGGCGTGCGCCTTCTATTCCCTTTTCGTTCGAATTGTTTTGAAAGTTTGTTTGTGGATGTTGAATACGCACGGTAGTGAGGCGTACGCCTCCTGCTTGCTTATTCAAAGAATAACGAGGCGTACGCTACCTATTCCCTTATCCAAGTTTATTTAACGTGTTTTAGTCGGAAGTCGATAATTTGTGCAATATGGCGTACGCCAATTATCCAAATAATCGAGAGACGGTGAGGCGTACGCCTCCCATCTTTTATCACCCGAGGTTTAAATTGTAAAAAGATATGTTTAGATATTGTATTCGATTTATGAAGATAGCTTGAATTTTGGGTTGGTAGGTTTGGATTTGTCGATGATTTGAGCAAGGTGGCGTACGCCAATTATTCAAATAATCAAGGAGTGGTGAGGCGTACGCCTCCCATTCTCTATTGAAGTTGTATAGTTTATTTTGTAAAATTGGGTTTGATATAAGAGGTGATTTGAGTTTATTCGATTGTGTTTTAAGTTTGATGACAAAAACTCGAGCAATGTGGCGTACGCCAATTATTCGAATAATCGAAAGATAGTGAGGCGTACGCCTCCTATTCTCTTATTTATCATAAATTTAGAATTAAATGTTTTAGAATTTGTAGTTGATTTGGAAAATGATTTGAATATGATGGTTGAAGTTTAGAAATAATTTGAATTTAGAACCTATGTTTGATTTGAAAAATTGATTTGAAATTATATGATTATTAGGGTTTTAATTGAATGACAAAAATCCGAGCAATATGGCGTACGCCAATTATTCGAATAATCGAGAGATAATGAAGCGGATGCTCACTATTCTCCTTTTCATTCAAAGATTAATTATTAAAAATAAAACTTTTAGAATTTATAATTAATTGGTGGAGTGATTTTAATTTTATGGAGTTTTAGGGTTTTAAATGAATGACGAAAATCCGAGCAATATGGTGTACGCCAATTGTTCGAATAGTCGAGAGATATTGAAGCGGAGGCTTACTATTCTCCTTTTCATTCAAAATTAAATTAAATAATTTTTAAGAGAATACTATTTAAATACGGTGAATTTGAATTTATTTAGAATTAATATACTTTTGGGAAAGACTATTTGGTATTGGACCAACGTCAAACTTATTTATTTGAAAATAAAGTAAATTATTTGTTGACGTTAACCATTAATCCACCATTTAACTAATTATAATATTATAACAAGATAAAAAGGAGAGTTGAAAATAGTAATCGAAACCGAACTAATAAATATTTCTAATATTAGTGTTATCTTAATTTTAATTAAAACAATCAAGAATAGCTCATAAACCAAGTAGACCAAATTGGAATGTTTGGGAAATAAATAAAAAGTTAGGCCCTAAACATTGGATCAAAGAAGGCCCAAGGGACTTAAAGTAGTGTTATTTTCGGGATGGGCCACAAGGCCCAAAATCCTCTCCTACTCAGCCAAGTGGTACCGCCGAGAAGAGAAAAGGGCGGCCTCGGTTTACCTACCGCCACGCGCATCATTGTTCATTGATAACATCATAAAGATTTTGGGAACATAATCTGACAGCACCCAAGTATCTATCATCAATAACATTAATTTACTCTTAATAATATTTTAAAAGAAGAAACAATCACCCCTTAAAGCAAAGAAATAAATCAAAATAATTTTGTCTCTCTCTCTTAAAACGACTCTTTATTCTTTCTGGAAAATATCCTCTCCCTATTAAATCGTGTGCATGGTCCCAATCCAAAACTGCAGAGAGAGAAAAAAAATTTGAAAGGAAACCGATGAACACCCTTCGGTGTTCATCCTCAAACAAACTTGGACTCGAACATGAAGTTCAAAACTTCCAACGTGACAAACGACCACAATCCCCTCAAACCTCCAAATCCTCGACGGGATCTAGAAAACAGTAGCGAATCGGAACCTCAAAGGAAAACCTAATCTTAGCTTCTAACCCGTTTTCTATATCACAATCAACAGCAGAAATTAACGAGTCAAAATACAAGGTCAAAGCACTTTAAAGCAAAATAAAAGGGAAAGATTCCGCCGGAGCATCGTAGCTCCGACGAAGACCTGACGGCCATGATTACCTTCAGTGAGTATGTATGACGTTGTCCCTCTTCTTTTGCTTGTTGTTTCAAGTTTCTTCCTTTTCTTTCTATCCTTCTGTATCCACTCCTTGTTTTCTGTCTGATTCTGACTTTCTCCTCTAATTGATTGTCATTTCCTTTTGCACGCGATTGAAGGGGTCAAGCATTTCAAACCCTGATTTTCAGTGTGAAAATCAGAGTTGAAATACAGAGTTTTAGCGGAGCTTTTCGGTGTAAGGTTCGTTTGGGATTTTAGCAGAGTGACGGTATTTTTCTTCTCTCCTTTTTCAATCGATTAGCTTTCCTTTTTATAGAGTGAAATGAGCTCCCCAAAATCGTGTGTGGATCCTTGGCAGATGGTGCAAAAAGGAATCATTCCGTTAGCATCAAATCTTTCTTTAGATTTTGGTGGGGACCAATGTAAATGTGGTAGGAAACGGATTTGATTGTGGTCCCAAGAAATCTCCAAATGCGTGGCCGTCTTCACTGAATCTCCCATCTAGTTTTTACTGCGGTGAAACCTTCAACAATTGAGGTAAGGAAATTGGTATTTACTGGCATATATTTTAACCTTAATTGATGACTTCTCAACTTCGATTCACAACACTTCTTCCGTTTTTGCTGATGTGAGGACTTAATACATTTAGGTATGAATTGCTGCTCAAGTATTTTCGAATCCTGTGAATCTTTCCCTTTGGTTTATCATAACAATTGTGTGCTTACAAGTCTTATGACCATTAAATTGTGCCATGTTTGATACTTGGTTTGGTATTTGGTAGGTGATCTGAATGATATTTAGGATGCTTGATGATACTTGTATGGATGTTAACCTTGTTGATGGCTGAGCTTGGATTGCTAGTCTGCTGTGTTTTACATGGTGGTAGTCATGATTGCTCTTGTGATTCTATTACCATGAGGTTAGTCATATGCTGAAAACCTGTTAACTTGGAATGTGATGTTGTTAGCTATTGTGTTAGAAGTTTGAATGAAATTTTGCTATGGTAATGATTATTTTTGTTTTGGATACTTTGCTTGTGCGTGAGCTGATTTGTGGGTTGCTATGCTTGGTGATGCAGTAGTGGTTTGTGCAGTTTTTAGATCGTATATTTGATCAAGGTTAGATGGTTTGGTAACAGGTTTCTTCTTGTCATGGTTCAGCATCTGTCATGGTTCTCTAATAATAGGTTCTATTGTAACAGGTTTTTTTTTTGAAGCATACCCTGGCACAGTTTTGGTTTGGAGCATTATGGCGTTTAAACCAATCCCGTCTTTAATTGATGATTCATAATGCAATGGTCCTGCCGCTATAGCTAAACCTTATATCCCAAAAAGGTGAATCTTTAAATGTATCCTCATTTCTCGATTGTTTAACATCTCTGCTACCGACCAAATCCCTATCCAATTATTAACATCAACATTCTGGAACTGAATCATCTGTCTTGGAGTTGTTAACCATCCTGCCATTGAAGGACAATCATGTTGCCAAGCTCTGCAACATGGCCTGCTGTGGGAGGAATACTCTGAACTTGCGTCTGTAGCCGTTTTTTGTTTTTTGGGTGTGACGGCTTGTTTTTGCTGTTTTGCCGTTCGGCAGCTTGTGACAGGTTTTCTTCTTTTGATCATAATCTCTTTGGGAAAATCCTTACTCATTGTTTCCTTGAATCCTGCAGGTTTCACTCATGATACCAAGTTTACTGCTTCTGGAAGTGTTTTGGTGAAGAGAGTGCATGGAGTTGTCGTGGTCAACTGTCATGATGTTTTAAGCTTATATACTTTTTTATTGTAATGTCCTCAAGTCTTT
Organism: Lathyrus oleraceus; assembly: GCF_024323335.1. Classification (NCBI taxonomy): domain Eukaryota; kingdom Viridiplantae; phylum Streptophyta; class Magnoliopsida; order Fabales; family Fabaceae; genus Lathyrus; species Lathyrus oleraceus. The sequence goes on from NC_066582.1 coordinate 371,824,300, forward strand.
AGATCATAGGCCATGGATGTGTGTAAATCATGAGGTCTACCAATATAACTGTAAACTATGCCCCTTACAAAATTTATTCTCAGAAGGATCGTGCCCATATGGAAAAAGAATGGTTTTGTACATCTAAATTTGTATTTTTTGATCAAAAGTAACATTATTATGAAGTCCATAGAAAAATGTTTCATTTTCTTTCTTATAGGAAATTTTCTCAAGTCAGGACCAGGAAATGCAAATCCTAGGCCATCCGTTAAATAGCTCTTTAGACGTGGCCCGAGATGAGTAGAAAAAAATGCTCATTTAATAAGAATGCTCGCCATGAGACGTGATGGACCATAATAATGCACCAATCTTGTAGGTCGGCCAAAAGGACTCGTTGATATGAATCAATTTGTACTTATGAACCAAATAATGCTTTTTATAATCTTGAATTAATGAGACGTGAGCCTTCGAGGCAACCTATGCATGGAGTAGATGATGTCATTGACTACAATGACATGTACCATGCTCAATGAATGAATAACAATAATATGCATCTTAATCCAGTGATCCACTTAATAAACAAAAGCTTCTTTGTGATTATACTAATCAGTTGATTATAGTGGATTAAATCTGTGTGTATAAGGTGAAATCACTTTGGAGGGTGGACTATAGTAGCTTTGAGTTTCAAGCGAACGATAATAAAATACTTGTGTTTTTATCTCTTTGTTATTAACTTTTAAGTGGTGTTCTTGAGTTGGTAAAAAACTTTTGTTTTATAAAACTCAATTCAAACCCCCTTTCTTATGTTTTTCACACCTTCGGGGTTTGTTTTAATTCTGACGGGGCTACCACTAGCAGATTGCTTACTAAGTGTGGGGGTGTTTTTCGTGACAGTCAAGAAAGATAACTTTGTGGCTTTCATAAGACTATTGGTGATTGCAATAGTCTTGCTACAGAATTCTGGGGTGTCCTTATGGGTTTGGAGCTTGCTTGGAAGAGAGATTTCAAGAACCTTATTGTTCAAGATGGCAAAAAGACAGTAGCAGATGCTCTCCAAGGGTCGCCTTTGAAGTCTAAACAAGGTTCGACTTTGGCTAGGCATATTCTTCTTCTCCTTCAGCATTTTAAAGAAGTGCATTCATTCACATTTTTAGAAAAACTATTAAGTTTGCTGATTTTTTAACCAAACTAGATTTGTCCAGTTTTGATGGTTGTATCTGATTCGATGATAATTTTTTTAGTAACGGTTCAAATGTCTATGAGACATGCTGCCTAATGTCTCCTCATTTTAGACCTTTGATCCGCCCATTTTACTAATAAATAAATATATATTTGATTAAACAAACTTAAAAAATTATTATTTTTATTATATGAGTTAAATAGTTTAAGTTTCAAATTCTGAAACGTCCCCAAAAAAAACTATTTACTTACATTCTGAATTTAAAAGAATATACATTTCAAATTCTGAGTTGTCACCAAGAAAAATTCTATCAATGAAAGCCCTAATCGTCACCAAAAATATATATTATATTTTATATTTCAAAGAATTTAAATTTCAAATTCTGAATTTATTACCATCAATTACATCTAAAATTATTAGTTTATTTTTCACAATATAAATTCATAATTTAAAAAACAAATACTTTTAAAATTACTGACTTAAATTTATTTATTTATCTTCTATTTTGCTAAAATTATATTTTTTTACTCTCCAATTTTTAAAACTAATATTTTGGTTCGCTATTGAACAACGCTGCATTATTTTTAGTTTTCAAAACTTTACTTTCATTAGAGAGGTACTTCATTTCAAAATTATTTTACCAAACAAAATTTATCTCAAAATAAACATCATTTTACTTTTTCAATATCAATTTCTTTCAGAATGCCATTAAATAATTAAAACTTCTTTCAAGTCATTATTTTCCTATACATTTATGATCATTTATAAAAACCTTAAACTATTCTTATTTTAGGATGGAATGAGTAAGCAATCAATAGACATTTATGAACTAAAAAAATATATCATTGTTTTTATAATTAATTTTATTTTTTATTTTATTTGTATTAAAATATTACAAATATATTAAAACAAACTTTTAGAATTTTTTTTCAAAATAACCATTATTTTCAAAAATAATTCCAAAATAACCAATTATTCAAAAATATTACCAAAATAATCAGGTTTGATAGAGGATGCGGCAGATGAATTGACGTACCCCCAATGCATGAAGAGGAGGCGCCAATAGCATTGACGCAAGCATTAGACTCCTCGTGAGGAGGCGCCAATGCTAGTGGCGCCTACATTGGGCCTCATGAGGAGGCGCCAATGTTAGTGGCGCCTATGTATGTTTGATTGGTGTATGCGCCAATTCATCTGGCGCATACACCCCCTGCTATTTTTTTTTTAATTATTAATATTTAATTTTTATTATTTAATAAAAAAGAAACAGTAATGACAAAAAATTTCATTGATGATGTAATAATTGGTTACATTGGACTGACAATAAACTAATGACCCGTCCGATTTAAACGTCCCCCTGTTCCACATCCCGGTGCGTTAGTTTATCTCCCAGGTCTTCCACGATTTTCTTGAGGTGTTTGGGGTCTTTGTGTGCTGACCTGATCGAGCGATGGTTGGTTGGAAGGTCTAACGGAAGTTCCAGCGGTATTTGATAGATGTGTCATCATTTGCTCCCATTATCCGGAGGGGCTCTGGCCAACGGCGCTTCCGTAATGGAGTTCCGTGCCCATGTCATCGTAGTTAGGGCGTTGTGGTTGAGTGAATTGGGGACGATATAGTTGCCCAAATTGGTTCATTGAGTCGTTTTGGAAACAAAGCAATGGTTTAAGGGGCGACTATAGTTAAACAATGGTTGGGTGTTATTGATGGGGGGCTACGATGAAGTGACCCAGATGAATCATCTGGGCTATAGACAGTTGTGGTTGTGGGGTTTGATTCTTGGTTTTGTGTTTGAGTGAGAGGTATGAATGGATTGCGACGTTGGATGGTTGGTTGTTGGGTGGTTGGCATGAACGGGTAGCGATGTTGGGTGTTTGGTTGTTGTGTGTATGTGGTTGGTTGATGTTAATGGTTGGTTGTTGGGTTTGGGTGGGTTCACATTGGTGTTGGGTGGTGAATTGTTGTGGGGCATACGATGACGAAGCATGTTGGCGTGGATCCATCAAATACCGCGGCTCAGATATAAATTGTTGAGTTGTTACCGATCTAAACCATGCCATATATTTTGTTGAGTCGGTCTTGCACCATGGATATCTGGTTCGTTCAAGATGTGTTGTCTTTGATTCCTCTATGGACGACACATGTCTTTTGCAAAGTCTCTCCAATCAGAATAATCCCATTGTGCATCAACCCTTTTTTGATGTCAATTCCCCAAACACGTGGGAGATTCTGGAATCTGTTGTAGCATTCAGAACTGCAGTTTGACCCGGTCACTCTGGTGCATTTCCACCATAGTGAATCGGATAACCGGTGTCTTCGTTGTCCAAACTGCAGCATCGTCATGGTTCACATCAAGATCCAGACCCAGACATGGCCTCCAGACAAACTGTAAAACAATACGAAACGATTAGATGGAAAATAATTTGAGAAGTATTTTTAAATTAAAATATAGTTGGGTAGGATTATTACATCGTCATGTCCAATGTGGTCCAATAGATTTCGATAGACTACAATAGCGTGTTTCAGACACCTGTTGTAGTTCATTCCCCTTACTGACCACCTAAGATAAAAAAGAAGTGAAAAATATTATTTACTATTAATTATAATATAAAATATAATTAACTAAATGGTGAATGGTAAAGTGTTAGACTTACTTGGTTGCAAACGGGAACACGAATGGGCGCTCATTTATCGGGGCGAGCGACGACATTCTTGACCAACCCCAAGCTTGAAGCAAATACGCACATGAAAAAAAATATAGGTATTCTTTTTTGTAGTTCTATACATTGCACTATATAGATGGGCCAATACAGCTGAACCCTAACTATAAGTGTTTACCTTATTAATGTTGCGTAATAAAGGTCAATACATTATATTTACAAAATTACCTGTACTTTCTGGAAACAAAAAATTATCAAATAAAATCATAATATAACACCAAGCTTTTATTATTTTCTCATACTCGGTTGAATCGTCGGGAATTACTATACTGGCATAATATTGTTTAAGGTATTTTAAACTTATACCTTGCCCCCTTGCTTGACCGGACGTGTCTCCCTCAGTTTCGTCGTCTAGCAAATGGGCACCCAATAATTCATTGCAGATATTGTTGTCTTGGTTAACTCGATCATTCACTGCCTTTCCATCTATACGGAGACCCAACAACATGTACACGTCCTCAAGTGTGACGGTACACTCACCAATCGGAAGGTGAAATGTGTGGGTCTCGGGTCTCCACCTCTCCAACAAAGTTAGAATGAACTTGTAGTCCACCGAGTACGAAACAATGTTGAGTAGATTTCCAAATCCACATCCTCTAATATATGGTTCTATTAAAGGATCGTGGGGTACATATTCATGTACACGACATCTAAACTGCTTCGGATCCTAATAATAAAAAAGTAAGAAAATGCAATTAGAAGAAGAAATACATAATCAACAAGCATAACTCTATAAGAAGTAAGAAAAACATAGATAACAAAGGTATAAGACTAAAAATAGAAAAAGTAAAAAGAGAGAGATGACATACAAATGTCGATATATTCTCGAGCGTGCCTCTATGTTCATCGCCCATAGTCAACAAAGACATGATTTGATTTTGCAAAGCTTGAGTGTGGTAGAGGAAACAAGTGTGGTAGAAGAATATAATTGAGTATTGATGAAGATGATTTGATATTGTTGATATGAGAGGCTATTTATAGATGAATGAGTGAGTAGGTTTGCAACCTAAGATGAATGTGATTGGTTGCATGGAATGGCAAGAGAAGACAAGGGAATGACAAACTTCAGAAAGCATGTGAGAGATAGCATGTGAGGAATCTCTTCTAGGCGCATGTGAAGAATCAACATGTAAGGGAAGATGCGCCATTCCTCTTGGCGCCTACATGTGATTCTTCACATGCAAGGAAGAGGCTCCCTTCCTCTTGGCGCCTTAGTGTAGGGCAATGGGAAGGGGCGCCCTTCCTAGTGGCGCATAAGACCAATTTTTGTGAAGAGGCACCCATCCTTTTGGCGCCCCAGTTACTTTATGGCGCCTAGGGAATGGGCGCCTAGGTGGGAATCTCAGGGCTCAGGCGCATGTGTGTTCTTGCCACTCTTTTCTCTGCATGGTTGATTCTTTCTACTACATGCATGGTCAAGTTTGTACAAACAATGACCAAGTTATCAATGCAACGACCAAGTTAGCAATGAAACATTATTTATGTTGTATGGATGAACAACTTAGCAATGCATTCAATTCCCTTAAAGATATCTACATATTTAATATTTCAACAAAATGTTTTCCACACAACATTACATGATCAGTGCCCATGTCGAAGGTGAAATATTTGATCATCAGTTGTTCGGTTTTTGTTTTCGAAACACAGAGGTAACTCGGTTTACAATAAATCGACGATCAAATTTTTCACATCTGAAACAAAGAATAGAAAAGAAATTGCAATGCAGTAATGTGGGCCAAATCATCTATAAAAATCCGATTTGGTTTGTAGAAAACCAGGTTAAATTTTATCAGAAGAAGATTCGAGATGATGATGATATTCAGCATATGTTTGTCAGTCACGAACAATCTGGTTAAAACGATATAGAGTTGTATATATTACCACATCAACAACAGGTGTCTCTGTACATTGATCAGTCACAAGTGTTTTGTGAGACTAATGACGGACAAGCTGAGGTGAATGTTCTAGATGACAAAGAAGAAGAATCTGAGATCATGGTTGATTCGATGGTGAACGCTGAAGAGGAAGAGGAGCCAATACCAACAAGTTATGTATACTGCCCACCCCAACAGATGACAAGGTTAAATTTGGGTTCAGATGAACCTTTAGCAGATGTATGGTACAATCCTTACGTGTAGATGGAAGGATCTTTGAATCAAGGAGACACATTTCGCACAAAAGAGGAATGTGTAAGAGCCATTAAGAAATTCCACATGCAACTATCAGCTGATTTCAGAGTTGACAGAACTGACGCATCGAGGTATAAAGTTTATTGTACGAATGAGCACTGCCTTTTTATGTTGTCAGCTTCGAACCGGAAGAGGAGCGAGTCTTGGGAGATTGGATCAATGGGTCCAGATCACACATGCATGCTGACAAACCCAATCCAGGATCATCGTAAATTAAGCTCTCAGCTAATATGTGATGAAATATTATCTGTTATTAGCGACAATCCATCATTAAAGGTGAGTACAATAATCTCGCATATTAGGGCAGAGTACGAGTACACTCCATCATATAGGAAGGCATGGATAGCTAGGACAAAATCTATTGAAAAAGTGTTTGGCAATTGGGAGGAGTCTTACAAACAACTTCCAAAATACTTGTTGGCTCTAAAACAATATGTGTAACACCCTTCTAAAATACCCCAAAATTTAATTAAAATAATAAACATATAACAATCAAAGTAATTATGCCCTTCAAGGGTGTCACACAATTATTCGCACCATTCACCAAAGTAGTTTGTCATGCTCATTTATTTATCAAATAAAACAGTTGCATAATACGCAGCGGATAAAGGTCAACTCAATCATGCAAAACATGTAGCATATTACATGTAAAATGGTCCAACAACCAACCACAAAACAATTAAAATATTCCCTCCCGATGTTACATCTATCAGAGCATGACGCACTAAGGAGACTACACTAGACTCCAAGCATTCGCTTCTACTCAACTCATTTCTCGTTACCTGAAAAATAGTTGTAAGGATGAGTTCCTCAATCGATATAATAAGCATTATACAATATTATGTCATGTTAAGTAATTTAACACATCAATCACCCTAATTGCAACATGCATTCAGTAACAACACATCAACTCAAACATCATGCTCAACAACAACATAAAACACAAGTATAATCTCAAATCATACTTAACAACAACACGAACACACGTATAATATTGGAATACATCCATTCATATTATACACCATACATATATTTATGCAATGAGACTCCACACGTGCGGTACCGACTATTCCTGAACATATAGTTCAAGCTCACCAATCAAAACCAGATACAGCTACTAAGCTCACTAGTCCCACTCATTTGAGACCTAGTGACTCACTCACTAATTCCTCACTATGGGAATTAGCTACAGCCCCAAAGGCTAGACTATGCACACTAATCATCTAGCATGCAACATCAACAACAATTCCACAATGATTCACTCACTAATTCCTCACTATGGGAATTAGCTACAGCCCCAAAGGCTAGACTATGCACGCTAATCATCTAGCAATGCAGCATCAACAACAATTCACAACGGACATAAGCTCACACTCTAAGCCGTACAACAGTCCATTCACAAATACAGGCATAATATATACATTCACATCATTATGCATGCCATCATACATAATCAACACATCATTATCACGTAAATCAATTAAACACAGTATTAGCACACTCTACTAATACCTATACTGCTCAAAACAGCGGGAAATAATCCCTACTATATCACACACTGATATAGGCAACCACCAATTAGGCACACCACATTTAACTTAACAATTTTTCCAATCTGCAACAGCGTTAACCGGTTAACGCCCTGGGTTAACCGGTTAACGCAGACAAGAACACGCTTTCTGGCCAAACTTAACAGTGTTAACCGGTTAACACCCTGGGTTAACCGGTTAACGCAACACAAACAGCAATATTTCCACAAATCACAACAGTGTTAACCGGTTAACGCCCTGGGTTAACCGGTTAACGCAAGCAAAACAGAACATTTCACAAATCAAAACAGTGTTAACCGGTTAACACCCTGGGTTAACCGGTTAACGCAAGACAGAAAGCTGTTCCTGCGCTAACACAAGGCAGAATGCATAATTCTCCGCATTTTCCGCCGTTGGAGGACTTCCGGACCTCCGATTCCAATTCCGTAAAAAGCTATACGTTCGGGAAAACACGACTCACACAAATACCGATTCAATTTCAGCTTTTAACACAGTTTATCCAACGTAATTTCAGCATTCACAAATCCCAATTAGGGTTAATTCAACGGTTTATCACTACCCATTACATATTATCCCATAATACCCATTAATCGACGATAAACCCCCCTTACCTGAGTTAATCCGGAGAATCTCAAGCTCCAAGCTCCTCTCTTCTCCAACCTTCTTCCTCTTGCTCTGCCTCTTGCCCTTTTCCTCTTTCAGCCGCTTCTCTGAGTTTCACGTGAAAACCTTATTTCCCAAATGAAACTCTTTTTCCTTATTCCAACTTATATATTTTCCAAATTATATTATTATTCCAATAATAATAATAATTCAGTAATTCCAAAATAGTAATAATAATAATAATCCAATTATCTAATTAAATTAATAAATGTATTATTAACTTAATTTAAATAAATATCATATTATTATCGGGGTGTTACAACTCTCCCCCACTAAAAGAGTTTTCGTCCTCGAAAACATACCTCAAGCGAACAACTCTGGGTAAGATTCCTTCATCTTACTCGCAAGTTCCCAAGTCACATTGCCACCTGCTGGTCCTCCCCAAGCTACCTTCACCAAGGCAATCTCTTTACCCCGCAACTGCTTCAACTCTCGATCCTCGATCCTCATAGGTGATGTTTCAACAGTCAGGTTATCTCTCACCTGTACATCATCTACTTGGACTACATGCGACGGATCATGAATGTACCTCCTCAACTGAGACACATGAACAACCTCATGCAAATTCGCAAGCGACGGCGGTAAAGCGATACGATAGGCTACTTCCCCTATCCTCTCCAAAATCTGATAAGGACCAATAAATCGAGGTGTCAACTTCTTCGACTTCAAAGCTCGACCAACTCCAGTTATCGGAGTAACACGAAGAAACACATGGTCTCCCTCTCGGAACTCAAGTGACTTCCTCCTCTTGTCGTGACAACTCTTCTGACGACTCTGAGCAATTCTCATCTTATCCTGAATCATCTTAATCTTTTCCGTAGTTTGTTGAATAATCTCCGGTCCAACCACAACACTCTCACCGGACTCATACCAACATAAAGGCGTCCGACATCTCCTACCATACAAAGCTTCAAACGGTGCCATACCAATACTCGAATGAAAACTATTGTTGTAGGTAAACTCAATCAAAGGTAAATAACAATCCCAAGCGCCTCCCTTTTCCAAAACACAAGCTCTCAAAAGATCCTCTAATGACTGAATCGTCCTCTCAGTCTGACCATCAGTCTGCGGATGATATGCAGAACTCAATCTCAGCTTAGTTCCCAAAGCCCTCTGCAAACCTTCCCAGAATTTCGATGTAAATCTAGGATCTCTGTCCGAAACAATACTAGACGGAATACCATGCAACTTACGATCTTCTCAATATACAACTCGACTAATCTCTCTAACGGATAATCCATTCTGATGGGAATGAAATGAGCCGACTTCGTCAATCTATCCATAATCACCCAAATAGCTTCAAAATTCTTACTTGTCCTCGGTAAACCAGAAACAAAATCCATACTGATACTATCCCACTTCCACTCTGGAATAGCCAACGGTTGCATTAGCCCAGACGGCTTCTGATGCTCAATCTTTGACTTCTGACACGTCAAACAGGAATAAACAAAACTCGCAATTTCTCTTTTCATTCCCGGCCACCAAAATAACTTCTTCAAATCATGATACATTTTCGTAGCTCCAGGATGAATACTCAAACCACTACGATATCCTTTCTCTAGAATACTCTTCTTAAGTTCGGCAACATCCGGAATACACACCCGATTACCAAATTCAAAACACCATTCCCATCAACTCTGAATTCACCACCTTGACCTTGATTCACTAAAGTCAACTTATCCACCACAAGCATATCGGATTTCTGACCCTCTCTTATCTCATCCAAAATATCACTCGTTAACTTCAACATTCCCAATTTAACACTATTGTGAGTACTCTCACACACCAAACTCAAGTCTCGAAACTGCTCAATCAAATCCAATTCCTTAACCATTAACATAGACATATGCAATGATTTCCGACTCAATGCATCAGCCACTACGTTTGCTTTACCCGGATGGTAATTCAAACTAAAGTCAAAATCCTTCAGAAATTCTAACCATCTCCTTCTGTCTCATATTCAGCTCTTTCTGATCAAACAAATACTTTAAACTTTCATGGTCACTGAAAACTTCAAATCTTGACCCGTACAAGTAATGCCTCCATAACCTCAGAACAAAACCACAGCTACCAACTCTAAATCGTGCGTCGGATAGTTCCTCTCATGAATCCTCAGCTGCCTCGAAGCATAAGCTACAACCTGCTTACTCTGCATCAACACACCACCCAAACCCAACAATGAAGCATCACAGTCAACTTCAATTGATTCCGACGAACTCGGTAATATCAGAATAGGAGCACTAGTTAACCTTCTCTTTAACTCTTGGAAACCTTCTTCACATTTTGAGTCCCAAACAAACGCTTGCCCCTTTCCAGTCAACATCGTCAACGGTAACGCCAACTTAGAAAATCCCTCAATGAACTTCCCATAATAACCTGCAAGTCCAAGAAAACTCCTTATCTCCGAAACTGACTTCGGAGCTTCCCAGTTAGATACCGCTTCTATCTTAGAAGGATCAACCGCAACACCACCTCTTGAAATCACATGACCAAGAAAACTCACCTCTTCTAATCAAAATCCACACTTAGACAGTTTAGCAAATAACTTCTTTTCTCGTGGAACTCCTAAAACCACTCTCAATTGCTCAGCGTGCTCTTCTTCAGATTTCGAATCCACCAAAATGTCATCAATAAACACCAACCAGTTCATACCCAAGATAACATCAATCTGCACCAGTGGAAGACACACTAGGTCCATCCCAAAGTCTCTACCAAAAATACTCAAAGGACATTTTAAACAAACTGAAGTAGTAGTCATTGAACCCTTCGCAGGAGCATCAATCACCATACTTCCATGCATTCAGATATCTCTAATTTAAGTTTCACAGCACAATCCAAAGATATGGTTTTAGGAGTTTATTGACGATATTTTGGTGTATTCGAAATCTGAAGAAGAGCATGCTGAACATTTGAGAGTGGTTTTAGGAGTTCTACGAGAAAAGAAGTTATTTGCTAAACTGTCTAAGTGTGAATTTTGGTAAGAAGAGGTTAGTTTTCTTGGTCATGTGGTTTCAGGAGGTGGTATTGCTGTTGATCCTTCTAAGATAGAAGCGGTATCTAAGTGGGAAGCTCCGAAGTCAGTTTCTGAGATAAGGAGTTTTCTTGGACTTGCAGGTTATTATAGGAAATTCATTGAGGGATTTTCTAAATTGGCGTTACCGTTGACGATGTTGACTAGAAAGGGGCAGGCGTTTGTTTGGGACTCAAAATGTGAAGAAGGTTTCCAAGAGTTAAAGAGAAGATTAACTACTACTCCTATTCTGATATTACCAAGTCCGTCAGAACCATTTGAGGTTTACTGTGATGCTTCATTGTTGGGTTTGGGTGGTGTTTTGATGCAGAATAAGCAGGTTGTAGCTTATGCTTCGAGACAACTGAAGGTTCATGAGAGGAACTATCCGACGCACGATTTATAGTTGGCAGTTGTGGTATTTGTTCTGAAGTTATGGAGGCATTACTTGTACGGGTCAAGATTTGAGGTTTTCAGTGACCATAAAAGTTTAAAGTATTTGTTTGATCAGAAAGAGCTGAATATGAGACAGAGGAGATGGTTAGAGTTTCTGAAGGATTATGACTTTGGTTTGAATTACCATCCGGGTAAAGCAAACGTAGTGGCTGATGCATTGAGTCGGAAATCATTGCATATGTCTATGTTAATGGTTAAGGAATTGGATTTAATTGAGCAGTTTAGAGACTTGAGTTTGATGTGTGAGAGTACTCACAATAGTGTTAAATTGGGAATGTTGAAGTTAACGAGTGGTATTCTGGATGAGATTAGAGAGGGTCAGAAATCCGATGTGCTTTTGGTTGATAAGTTGACGCTAGTGAATCAAAGTCAAGGTGGTGAATTCAGAGTTGATGAGAATGGCCATATCTCATGACTCCTTTGGCCAAATTTGATGGGGTTTTTTCCTACAATCTCCATTTAATCCCCTCTTTCCAAAAATTCATTCATCATTCACCAAAACCTTGCCAATCAAAATGGCATTTTTAGCCTTGACTTTTATTCATTCAAGTATGACCAAGGGTTGACTTTTTGAACTAAGGCTTTTCAGCATAATTGGCCATTTGGGAATTGTGTGGCATGGCATTTGAGACTTGTTTTGAGGCCCATTTTCGTGGCAGACCATACACCCTCCATATGCCTATGTTCAAAGTTAGCAATTTTGCAAATCTCTCCATTTGAACTAATCAAGTTTACCACTCCTTAAACCAAAGTTAAACAGACCAATATAAGGCATTTTTCTGTCACAAACCAACCCTAGCCACAGCCTTTACACATCAGAATTTCTCATTCTCTCACTTTGGCATTTTTGCTCCTTTTGCATTTTCTGCCAAAATCTCCATAACCCTCGAGCGTCCCTTGTTTCCTTCATCATATGGACTTCATTTGAGAGCCCTTTGCAACCTCAAATCCTTGCTGGAACCACAGCATCAAGCTCTGTCTTCTTCAAGCTTCACACATGGCAGTTCTGAGCATGGACCATACCCAGCATCTTTGAGCTCGAAACCTTCAATCATTCAGCTTCTTGAAGCTTGTGGGGTAACTGTTTCAGACTTGTGGAGCTAAACAACAATCACACACGACTGTTCTTCAAATCAAGTGAGTTTTTCAACTTCTTTGCTTTTCCAAATCATGCTATATATCATGTAGATCTCCTTTTGCTGATTGTTTTGAGCTATGAGTTTTCGAAAATGGTTAGATATTTCTGAAGATATGTCAATTTGAAAGTTAATGTTCATGGATGTTTTTGCTTATTGCCTCTTATTTAGTTTGTTTAAATGATAATGGATGTTGGATTATGCTTATTTTTGGTCTGCTGATGAGATTGGTGTGCTCGATTTTAGTTTCTGGGGAATTTGTTCATGATCGATTTTGCATGTTGATGATGATACCCTGTTGTTTAAACCCTTGTCCTGCCCAGAAATTTGCATGAATTGTGTTGCTCTGTTGTATGATATTGCATGAAGTTTACTATATCAATGCCATGCCGTTTATTTAATGCTGTTGGATTTCATGTTATGATGTTGAAGATGATGAAGTTGCATTGATTCATGGCCAAACCCTAACTGCATGTGAGCCCAGAAAACATGAACACAATTGGCTGTTGTTGTTTGAATTTTCGTATGCTGTACTGTTACATTGAGAAACAACCAATCACATTATTTCATTCCATGCACTAAAACGCAGCGTTCTGTTTAGTGATGGCCAGAATTACGACCATGCCACTGGTCAACCTTGTTTGACCTACTAATCCATGTTATTTGTTCATGTTTGGTTCCAATTGTTACTCAACTTACAAAATCCATTTTTCACTCATTTTACATCCAAAAATCTTGAAATTTTTTGCATAATGATCACATGAATGTCTACTTTTTTATCATTATTTTTCCAGATTTTTTGGATCATTGGTTTTTAAATGGCCTTAGGGTTTGTGTAATGTGACCATATCTTGTACATGTTGCCAAAACCATTGTGAAATGATCATGTTAAATCCATTTGAGCTGAATTTTTTTGTGCATAATCTACACTCATCCATGCTTATATTGGTATAAATTTCATGATTTTATCATATGTGGATTGAGAGCTATAATTTTTTGAAGTAAGGTGTTACATTTGGTGTCACACCATGAATATGCAATTTGCTGATTTTTGTTCACATGCTTTATGACCTCCAATTGACCCCAAATTTTGCATGATCCCTCTCTTATGTGTCTAGTTGACTTGTGATTTTTTGTGGAATTATTTGAGCCATTTCCTATTTGTTTGTGATTTTTCTTTCCTGCCTAGTCAATTGGTGACTTTGTGTGACACTTCTTGCCATTTCATTTGGGAAATTCTCATGCCTTATTGTATGATCATGAAATTTCATATGTGCATACTAGACATCTTGAGCATTGCATTGGTGTTAATCCCATCCATTTCTCATCTGTTTTCATTTTGCTATGATTTTTTTGAAGTTGACCCATGATTGTTGACCTTCCTTGTGCTTACTTGAAATTGTGTTGACTTCTTGATTTTAATTGGCTGCCTTCCACTTGTCCAAATGCAATGAAATTTGACATGGTTACCATGCTAGGTGTTAGGATTGAACATGATTTATTTGATGATTTTGGAAATTGTTTGAGTTGACTTTTGATGCAAGTCATTCTGTTGACTTCTTTGTGCTTTCATTTGCCATGCCTTGCCTCCTTTGGTTTGTGAAATGATAATGATGCATGATATGAATATGAATCCAATTGTGCTTGCTTCCTAAATGTTTGAACTTGATTATGGTTGACTTTCCTTTGCTGTTTTGACTTTTTCATTTGTCTTTGACCCTAGGCTTGTCCTAGGGGTCTCCTGGCTTATGTTTGAGCTCATTGTTTCAGGTTAAGCATCAATGCTTCAAAGATCATACAAATGTGGTTGAGTTTGATTACATATCATATGCTAACCTTTGTTTTGTAGGTTTGACTCATGTGTTTGAGTCTTGTGCTTTGCACAATTGATCATCTGTTTTGTCTGTGGATTCAATTCCTTTTGCTTTGACTTGTGAATTGTTTACTGATTAGTTTGACTTTTTCAGGTACCCTTAGTTGCTTAAGTTCTCTGAACTTGCTTTGCTTTGCTTTTTAGCAACTTGCTTGAGGTATAATCTCTTTTACTTCATGTAGTCTGGAGACCCGGCTTGTTATTTGGCCGGGAAAACTGTCTGAAGTCCTCCTTAAGAGGCAATGCTTGTGTATGTTTAAATTGTCCTTGTATAGAGTCAAAGTCCTTCAAGTAAGGCAATTGGTAGATCAAAGGGATAAGTAACTTATCCCCTACTATTCAGTGAGTCTTCTCCTTGCTCCCATT
The DNA here is from genome assembly GCF_024323335.1 of Lathyrus oleraceus. Classification (NCBI taxonomy): domain Eukaryota; kingdom Viridiplantae; phylum Streptophyta; class Magnoliopsida; order Fabales; family Fabaceae; genus Lathyrus; species Lathyrus oleraceus. Next base: position 371,839,422 of record NC_066582.1, read on the forward strand.
GCATGGTTGTAGCATTGAGATCAATACCCAAGATCTTAGAGTCATACTTGTGGAAAGAGCTCCATCTTTCTGAGCTCCCACACCTTCTTATATTCAATACTCTCCCTGATCAGGGATAAGAGTGATGAGGCACACCCCTCATATCCTTTCATCTGCTTCACCTTGGCTCTCAATGTCAAGGTTAAGAGTACCTTCACCCCATTCCAGAGGTTTGTTTGTTGAGGTTGATATGACCCCTCGACTAAAACCTAACCCTTGTGTGAGCCTTTTGTATGCATATAGTGTGTGCTTCCTGTGATTGTGTTTTGCTTGCTTTGCCTCTTAGGTTTAGCTTAGACTTGCCCTTGCGCAAGATAGGTTGTGCTTGACTTGCTTCCTGTGCAAGTCAGGTGTGTGTGGCTTGCTTCCTGTGCAAGCCATGCTTAGGATAGTTTGGCCCTTGTGCCATTTAGCTAGAAACCATAACTTAGGGTTGATTTTGCATGACAACATCTAGGCTCGAGTCGTAGTCTCCCTAGAGTTGTGTCTCCCTCTGTTATCTGGTTAGGCTAAATCCTTGTCCCTGCGTAGGGGAACTACATCGCCCTGATCTTCACACCAGATGAAGTATGTAGGCAGGAGATTGAGCTGATCTCTCCGGGCGCCTTTTCTTTTCTTTTGTGTGAGTTGTCTGACCTTTGCTAGGCTCGAGTCCTTGACTCCTTAGCATTTGCTGTCTGTTTGTTGTGTTGTTCTGGTTGGAAGCCGATGTAAGTCCATCGAGTGGCATTTGGGTTCCAGTGTGTGTGTTTAGGTTCGGATGCTGACATAAGTCCAGTGATTGGCAGTCGGGCTCCACGTTTGCCTGTGTCTTGTTTGTTTGTGTGCGTGTCAACCGAGCTACGAATGCTCTGATTCTTCTCTCGTCCGAGAAGATACGTATGCATAGGATGCGATATCCTAGCGAGCATGTGTCGTTTCCCCAGTCCGAACTACTTCGACTCTGATGTCTATGCCTGATAGACTAAGTAGGCCCAGGATGCGATATCCTGCCGAGTCAGTTTCAGTCAGTTTCTTGCGTCTCTTTCAGCCAGTGTGTGTGAGTATTTGAGCAGTGTTTTAGCAACCAATTTCCTTCCTTTTGTGCGTGGATCCCGTAGAGTACTACGGATGCGTAGGGGTGCTAATACCTTCCCTTCGCATAACCGACTCCCGAACCCATTCTCTTTGGTCGCGAGACCATGTTCTTTCCTAGGTTTACTTCGAGCGTTTCCTTTCCCTCTTTTGGGATAAATAACGCACGGTGGCGGCTCTGTTGTTTCTTTTCTTCCCGCCGGTTTTTCGCGTGATGCGACAGCTGGCGACTCTGCTGGGGAGAGAGAGAAGTTGACCTATGCTGGTCCATCTTCCCTGAGCGAGTCTCTCCTAGCGCTCTCTAGGATTAGGGTTTTGGTTGCTTTGTGTTGTGTGTATTTATTGCTTTCATTAATCGTATATTTCATTTATTGATTGCATTGATTGTGTGCATTAATGTTTGCATTCATATTCATCATTTGTTGCTGTCTGGCTGGTTGTCTGCTTTCTCTGTGTGGGTGGGTGTCAGTCGAGGTAAAAGGTCCAATACCCAGACCATGAGTGAAAATCTAGGATGATTAGGAATAGAGTGATTCATGGGAAGCGGGTGGTGTTGCGCCACTTAGCGGAACATTGATATCACGAGCAGTTCAGACCCTGGTGGGGTACTGTCGTTACATACTTCCGGTGTGTATATGATAGTATTCTGCGAAAGGTTATTTATGCTGCGTTTCTCTCAGCTTTACCCTGGCCTAGACTACACCCGTGAGTGGGGAAGGGTTGATCTTTATTACAGGTACTGTTGGTGACTTTGGTTCTGTTGGTGACTCTAGTTCAGACGACAGTGTTCAGTTGACCTTAAGTTGGATTTGGGTTCCGAATTTTGACTGAAGCTTCGACCTAGTGATCAGAATCGCACAACCAGCCAGTCCAGTCTACATCATTTGCATCATAGCATATTTATTTTTCAAAAGAAACGCAATGAAAAAAATTGAAAAAAAAATCAAGAAAAAAAATCAAATCAAAAAAAAAGAAAAAGAAAAGAAAAAAAAACTAATCTCTGCATGCATATCATTTCTCAGGTACATTCCCGAGCTTGACTACTGATAGAGATGGCAACAGTCTCAGAGCCGAAGCGGAAGACCTGTTCCTACAGTTTCCATCGTGAGCCGTTGACTCCGCTGATTGAGTTGGGTAGTCTCGTGACAAATGACCGCCTGAAGAATTTTGTCGGACAGTTTGGGGATCTCCTGACAGTACTGAAGACAGTAGTGGATCCGGTGCCTCTGCAGACACTCCTTCAGTTCTATGATCCAGAGCTCAGATGCTTTACATTCCAAGATTATCAGCTAGCACCTACTCTCGAGGAGTACTCTATTCTGATGAATGTCCCGGTTCAGCATCAGACTCCCTTCTTGGACGTCCCAAAGGAGGTTGACTTTAGATTGATTGCCAGAGCTCTCCGGTTGAGTGTTGAGGAGGTTGGTGAGAATTGGAAGCCCTGTGGGGAAGTAGTGGGTCTGCCATTGAAGTTTATGTTGAGGATTGCCAGAAATGAAGCAGAAAAGGGGAATTGGGAAGTTTTTCACGCCCAGCTTGCTGCCATGATCTATGGGATTATCCTATTTCCCAGTATGCCTAATTTCATCGACCACACTGCTATCAGTATTTTCATCAGAGGGAATCCAGCCCCGACCCTTCTAGCTGATACCTACTATGCCATCCACAGTAGGCATGGTAAGGGAGGAGCCATCAGATGCTGCTTACCTCTCCTGTTCAAATGGTTCATGTCTCTCCTGCCAGCCAGTGGACCATTTGTGGATACCCAGAGCACTCTGAAGTGGACTCAGAGGGTCATGTCGCTCACTTCCTACGACATCAGGTGGCAGTCGTACCGGATGGATGTGAAGAATGTTATCATGAGTTGTGGTGAATTCCGGAACGTGCCACTCGTGGGAACCAAAGGCTGTATCAATTATAATCCAGTTCTCTCCCTTCGCCAATTGGGGTTTGTTATGAGTAGAAGACCACTTGAAGCTGAAGTAGCTGAGAGTGTGTATTTTGAGAAGAAGGATGACCCTGTTAAATTGGAGCAGATTGGAAGAGCCTGGAGATCTGTTGGGGTGAAGGATGGATCCGTCTTAGGGAAGAAGTTTGCCATTGCAATGCCCAATTACACCGATTGGGTAAAGAAGAGAGTGGAAACTTTGCTGCTACCCTACGACAGGATGGAGCCGTTGCAAGAGCAACCACCCTTGGTTCTTGTTGATAGTGTGCCTGCCGAGCACTATAAGCAAGCTCTGATGGAAAGTCGCCGTCTAAGAGAGAAGGAACAAGACACTCAGATGGAGTTATACAAAGCTCAAGCTGATAAACTGCACTTGGCCCATCAACTCAGGGAAGTGCAAGGAGAGGATGCTAGCAGAGCAAGGGGTAAGAAGAGATCATATGAGGAGATGGAGTCCATGGTAGATGCAGAACATAGGGAATGTCTGAGGCTGCAGAGAGCAGAAGTCAACTATCAGAAGAAGATCAGAGATCTAGAGAAGCAACTCAAAGACAAAGACGTTCAGTTGAGGAAAGAGATGGAGCTGAGACAGAAATCAGAGGATTATCTTGGAGGAGAAGTCTTGGAGCTGAGAAGACAGTTGAAAGAGAAGATTACCCCTCTACCAGAATGTTCAGAATGCTCACTATTGATAGACCAGTGTCATTACCTGAAGACCCTCATTCCAGAAAACCGTCTGCCGTAGACTGTATCTTTGTTTGTTTTTGTTGGGAATCACCTCCAGGCTTGTTGGATGGGATTCATTTGCTTGTACTCCGTCTCTGGATCTTTTTGTTGAGAATCACCTCCAGGCTTGTTGGATGGGATTCATTTCTTTGTACTCTGTTTGTGCGAATATTCTGTTGACTCGGTTATAATGACCTTTTTACCCTTATGATTAGATAAGGTTGTCAGTATTTCCCTGGTGTTCTCATTTTTCCCTGTATCTGTTTTGTTCTCTTGTTGCTGCAGGTTGCCATCTTTTGAGGATGGGTCAGGCTCTTTGAATGCCTGAGAAATGAGCATATCATGTGCATCATGCATCATTAAACATCATACTCATATCATTTGCATAACAGGTGTTCTTGTGCCGTCTTCTCACTTTGATTCCTGTGTCCAGGCAGGATAGCTGATCAAAGGCCGCACCGCTACTCAACGCGACTCAACCATCAACGCAATATGGATCAAGTACAAGCTGAGTTAGCTGAGATGAGGGCTAACATGGCCCAATTCATTCATATGATGCAAGGGGTTGCGCAAGGACAAGAGGAAATCCGAGCCATGGTTCAGAGGCAAGAAGCTGTTATTCCACCAGTCAATCCACCTCTGCAAGAAGGAAATCCAGTTCCCGACACTCCTGCTGTTGCTGTTCCCGTCAACAACTATGCTGAAGGTGAAGAGTTGAGGGGTATCCGAGTCAACGGTCAACCTATTGCTCCAGATGCTGCTAATGCCAGAGTCATCCAAGCTCCGACCCGTAACAGAATTCCGATTGTCGACAGACAAGAGGATATGTTCACCTTACTCAGTGAAGACGAAGATATTTTGGGCAGAAATGATGCGAGAGATCGTAAAGTTGAGGCCCTTGCTGAGAAGATCAGGGCAATGGAATGTCAAAACTCCCTCGGTTTTGATGTTATAAACATGGGATTAGTTGAAGGTCTGAGAATCCCGTACAAGTTCAAGGCACCGTCATTTGACAAATACAACGGTACCTCCTGCCCTCGCACCCATGTGCAGGCATACTACAGAAAGATATCCGCATACACTGATGATGAGAAGATGTGGATGTATTTCTTCCAAGACAGCCTATCTGGGGCGTCTTTGGATTGGTATATGGAGTTGAAGCGGGATTCCATCAGATGCTGGAGAGATCTGGGTGAGGCGTTCCTCAGACAGTATAAGCATAATATGGACATGGCTCCGACCAGGACTCAGCTGCAGAGTCTTTGCCAGAAGAATAATGAAAGTTTTAAGGAGTACGCCCAGAGGTGGCGTGAACTAGCTGCGAGAGTTCAACCCCCTATGCTGGAAAGGGAGTTGACTGACATGTTCATCAGTACTCTGCAAGGTGTATATATGGACCGGATGGGAAGCTGCCCATTCGGAAGTTTTTCTGACGTCGTCATCTGCGGCGAGAGAACTGAAAGTCTAATCAAAGCTGGGAGGATTCATGATGCGGGTTCTTCTTCTTCGAAGAAACCCTTCTCTGGGGCACCTCGCCGTAGAGAAGGAGAGACCAATGCTGTGCAACACAGAGGGGGTGTGTACAGAGCCAATGCCAACCGAGAGCAATATCGTCCAGTGGCTGCAGTGACTATTCCTGCACCTCAACCTCGTCCACAACAACAAAGGGTTCAACAACCGCAACAGCAACAACAACAACAACGTCCCTATCAACAGAGACAGAGGTTGAATCCTGACAGAAGATTTGACCCATTGCCCATGACGTACGCCGAATTGTTACCCGAACTACTCCGGTTAGGGTTTGTGGAATTGCGTACAATGGCTACTCCAACAGTGCTGCCTCCTGGCTATGATGCGAACGTTAGATGTGATTTTCATTCTGGGGCACCAGGCCACCATACTGAAAGATGCCGGGCTTTGCAACACAAGGTTCAAGACCTGATTGATGCTAAGGCAATCAATTTCTCTCCAGTGCCAAATGTAGTGAACAATCCTATGCCTCAGCATGGAGGACATAGGGTGAACAATGTTGAAGATGGAGAAGATGAAGACTTGGTTGTCAGTGTTGAAGATGTTCAGACTTCTCTATTTGTTGTGAAGGACCGTTTGCTGAGGGGGGGTGTTGACCCAGGTTGTAATGAAGACTGTTTGGGCTGTTCAGAAGCTGATAATGGTTGTGACCAGCTGAAGGCTGGTATTCAAAAATTGATCGATGAGGGCTGTCTCCAGTTCAGCCGGGCCGTTAAGGATGATGGGGCAGTGTCTACTGTCACCATATTTTACAAGCCGTCTGAAGGACGAGGGCGTGGGACTGTCAGTGCACCCACAACAAACAATGCTCCAGTTACCATTCCAGCTTCGGTAACCATTAGTGCACCTACTACTATTGTTGCGCCTGGCAGAAGGCAGATTGAAAATAGTAGAGCTGTGCCATGGAGATACGACAATGCCTATCGCAATGATAGAAGGGCTGGTAACCAGACAAGACCAGCTGTGCAAACACCTGTTACTATCAGTATTCCTGTGAGAACTCCCGCGGTTGCAAGTCCGGTAGTGGGCAATGTTGGAGGGCCAGGAGGTTTCACCAGGAGTGGACGGCTGTTCGCTCCTCAGCCTTTGAGGGATGGCAATGCTGAGGCAACTGCAAGAGCTAAGGGAAAACAAGCTGTGGTTGACGAGGAACCGGCTCAGAAGGAGGCTGAGGGTTCTTTTCAGAAAGATGTTGAGGAGTTCATGAAGATAATTAAGAAGAGTGATTACAAGATTGTAGATCAGCTCAACCAGACTCCGTCAAAGATTTCGATACTCTCTTTGCTGATGTGTTCTGAGGCACATCGGGACGCTTCGCTGAAGATGCTAAACATGGCGTACGTCCCGCAAGAGATATCCGTCAACCAGTTGGAGGGTGTGCTAGCCAACGTGAGTACCAGGCACGGTGTAGGTTTCACTGACCTAGACCTAACGCCTGAGGGTCGCAATCATAACAAAGCCTTGCACATCACTATGGAGTGCAAAGGTGCTGTTTTATCTCACGTGCTGGTGGACACCGGGTCGTCCCTGAATGTCCTGCCCAAGCAAATCCTGAAGAAGATCGATGTCGAGGGAGTTGTGCTCACTCCCAGTGACCTTATTGTGCGTGCTTTCGACGGATCCAAACGGTCTGTGTTTGGTGAAGTCACCTTGCCGGTTAAGATAGGTCCGGAGGTGTTCGACATCGTGTTCTATGTGATGGACATTCAACCTGCTTATAGCTGTTTGTTGGGACGTCCTTGGATTCACGCCGCTGGGGCAGTCTCGTCGACTCTCCACTAAAAACTCAAGTATGTCTGGAACGGTCAGATTGTGACCGTATGTGGCGAAGAAGAGATTCTGGTGAGTCATTTATCCTCATTCAAATATGTTGAGGTGGATGGCGAGATCCACGAAACCCTGTGCCAGGCATTTGAGACTGTGGCGCTTGAAGGGGTAGCTTGTGCTGAGCAGAGGAAGCCTGGTGCTTCAATATCATCGTACAAGCAGGCCAAAGAGGTGGTTGACTCCGGCAGAGCTGAAGGCTGGGGCAAGATGGTTGACTTGCCAATCAAAGAAGACAAATTCGGCATTGGGTACGAGCCTCTCCAAGCAGAGCAGAACGAACAAGCAGGTCCGAGTACCTTCACCAGCGCTGGGCTGATGAACCATGGGGATGTCTTTGCTACTGATGGCGAAGACAGTGATCGTGATTTGGATGTCTGGGTCCGCCCTTGTGCACCAGGCGAGTTTATCAACAATTGGACGGCTGAAGAAGTGGTCCAAGTTACTCTACTGACAGAGTAATTTTCTTTGTTTTTTTCATTTTGCATGAAAACCCTACGTTCTGCCCAGGGCGTAGTGGTTCATTGTAGGGCCACATCATGTTCACAATGTTTATAAATGAAGGACGTTTTTTCAATCAAATTTTGAGATCTTTGTCTTTCTATTTTTGGTTTTTCACTTTTTCAAAACAATAAAAATGGCAATGTTCTAGATGACAAAGAAGAAGAATTTGAGATCATGGTTGATTCGATGGTGAACGCTGAAGAGGAAGAGGAGCCAATACCAACAAGTTATGTATACTGCCCACCCCAACAGATGACAAGGTTAAATTTGGGTTCAGATGAACCTTTAGCAGATGTATGGTACAATCCTTACGTGCAGATGCAAGGATCTTTGAAACAAGGAGACACATTTCGCACAAAAGAGGAATGTGTAAGAGCCATTCAGAAATTCCACATGCAACTATCAGCTGATTTCAGAGTTGACAAAACTGACGCATCGAGGTATAAAGTTTATTGTCCGAATGAGCACTGCCTTTTTATGTTGTCAGCTTCGTACCGGAAGAGGAGCGAGTCTTGGGAGATTGGATCAATGGGTCCAGATCACACATGCATGCTGACAAACCCAATCCAGGATCATCGTAAATTAAGCTCTCAGCTAATATGTGATGAAATATTATCTGTTATTAGCGACAATGCATCATTAAAGGTGAGTACAATAATCTCGCATATTAGGGCAGAGTACGAGTACACTCCATCATATAGGAAGGCATGGATAGCTAGGAGAAAATCTATTGAAAAAGTGTTTGGCAATTGGGAGGAGTCTTACAAACAACTTCCAAAATACTTGTTGGCTCTAAAACAATATGCTCCCGGAAAAATTGTCAAGCTGGAAACAAATTGTCCGCCTATACACCAGATGGTACGTGTGCTATTGGAAATAAAATATTTCACCGTCTATTCTGGGTGTATCAACCAGGTATCATAGGTTTTTCTTTCTGTAAACCAATTATACAAACTGATGGTACATGGTTGTACGGAAAATACAAAGGAACGTTACTGATGGTAATGGCACAAGATGGGAACATCAATATTTTTTCAATCGTCTTTGCCCTAGTTAAAGGGGAGACTGCTGAGGGATGAAGTTTTTTCCTAAGAAATCTCTGATTGCATGTTGCACCTCAGCCTAACTTATGTTTGATCTCCGACAGACACCCTTCAATCATCAGTGCATATAATAACATTGACAACGGCTGGCAAAATCCTCCTTCGACGCATGTGTTATGTAATAGACATATTGCTCAGAATTTCATGCGGGAAATCAAAGATAAGACGTTGCGGAAGAAGGTTGTCAATGTAGGTTATGCATTATCAGAACCTTCTTTCAAACACTACCGCAAGGAAATAAGATTGTCAAACGAAGATGCGATACGGTGGATCCATGGTATTCCTTTGGAGAAGTGGACTAGGGAATACGACAAGGATCAACGTTGGGGCCACATGACAACAAATCTTGTGGAATCAATGAACTCTGTCTTCAAAGGCATCCGTAACCTACCAATAATCGCTTTGGTGCATGCTAGATATTTCAGGCTAAGGGCGTTGTTTGAAACCAGACGCTTAAAATGGAGTTCAGTGTTGCAATCTGGACAGTTGTTCAGTGATGCTTCGATGAAATTCATCAGACATGAAGCTGCCAAAGCAAACACACATGTGGTTACGGTCTTTGACCGAAGTAAAGGTTAGTTTAGTGTTGTCGAGTCCATGGATCACAATGAGGGCATGCCGATGGGACAGTACAGAGTCGAACTAGATAGAGGTTAGTGCGACTGCAGAAAGTTCCAAGCCTTTCGTACCCCCGCTCCCATGTCCTTGCGGCATGCTCAAAGGTTCGAAGGGATCCATCATACTTGTTATCTGAAGTTTACAAAGTCGTCAGTCTTTCAAATGTTTATAAAATTAGTTTTTTCGTAGTGGCAAAAGAGGATTATTGGCCAGAATATCAAGGCGACATCGTCTGGCACAACGAAGTTATGCGAAGGAAGAAAAAGGGTCGCCCAAACAGCATCCGAATTTGAACCGAAACGGATACGGCGAACAAAATGGTTAGACTATGTAGTTCATGCCGTCAACCAGGTCACAATCGTAATAACTGTCCTAGTGTTAGAATGAGCATAACCAGATATATTTACATGTACATCTATTGCAATATATGAAAAATTAAATTTATTTCATATCAGACGTCTGTCACGAAAGTACCATTGCATAAACAGTAACACATATAATTATAACAAATACAAGAACTATGCAATTACAACCAGCAAAACAATTTGAACATGTAATGCATCATCCTACGAGCGTCTTGGTCTGTCTTAATATCCACCAATTCGCGTAATTCTTCGTGTTGGTTGAACGTGGACACAAGCCATTGTATTCTTCTAATCCGTTCACCCTCTCCAATTTCTCCCTCTAACCAACTCTACAACGTCCGATTAAGACGTTCAAACATATTTGTGTTCCAAGGTCGAATCTGTACCGGAGCCGCAACGGCAGAAAATATTACATCAGCACTTTGTTTTTGAATGTATGCAGACATTGTTGAAACAGGGAAAATTGAAATTGATGGTGGTTGAATTGTATTAGGAGATGAGTTTGAGTGAAAAATATTGCATCCAATGCGTGGTATTTATAGAGACGGACAAAACATGTGGGCGCTTGAGGGATTGACGCCCACATGACCATGACATGCAGCCAGATGAATTAGCGCCCACACAACCAAATGCACCTAGGCGCCACTAGCATTGACGCCTCCTCATGAGGCCCAATGTAGGCGTCACTAGTATTGGCGCCTCCTCATGAGGAGCGTAATGCATGCGCCAATGCCAGTGGCGCCTCCTCGTGAGGAGCGCAATGCATGCGCCAATGCTATTGACGCCTCCTCTTTATGCATTGGGGGTGCCCCAGTTCATCTGACGCATCCTCTACCAAACCTGGTTATTTTGATAATTTTTTTAAATAATTAGTTATTTTGAAAAAAAAAAATAATTATTATTTTGAAAAAAAATTCCAAACTTTTACCTACTTCCTCTTCAAGAACACCCATATTAATCCTATTTGAATCTGCTCAAACTTCAACAAAATTCAAGAAACCGATATCCTGAATTTCACAAAACTCCCAATATCTTTATATCTGAGTACAATTATCGTACTATGTAATCAAGCTTCATGTTAATCCTATTCATAGAGGATATGAACTCTACTATTTTCATTAACTTGTGCCATAAGACAATGATTCAATTAGTAAAAAATATGAGCATACAAAAGTATATAGATAATCATGAATATGGTATCTATCGGTTATATATAACTGTCAACTGAATATGGTTTCAGAGTTATAGATATATCCAAAACCAACAATGCTTAAAACCAACAGTACAACAGTAACAATTGACCCCAAACTCCATATAATATAACTATACTTAATCCGATTCAAAGCCATAATTCAGAAAGAAAGGAAATAGCATAACAATAACCAATTTCTTTTTCTACATATCATTACAATGACATTAAAGATTAGCCCATGGTTCAAAAAGTTACAGAATAATTAAACCTATAATTTAAAGCCTAGTGTCGAGGGTGAGGCACAAATTGGTATTATTCTCCAGCTCAGCCAAGTGATTATGCATGAAAAGGATACCACATTTTCTCTGGGAGAAGCAATTTAAGCATTCTAAGAGAAACTTGAGAAATACTCATCAATCTGCATAAAAATGCTCAGTAGACATCAAAGAGTAAAGGTAATCAGAAGAACTGTTACCCATGGTTTTAAACTGCTTTCCACAAGAACGGCGACAGTAATTGTGACTACAAGTCTACAACCTATGCTTTTCAAGATCTCAACAACCACATCAATTCCAGCTATATCTGACTACAATATTCTACATATCAGATATCATAACATAACCACCACAACTGTAATTAAAAACCTTACTTATATGATAACAAGATGTGCATAAAGTAAACCAGGGTGTTACAATTTGATTACATTACATGTTTTAACTGAACCAAAACAAAAAACATAACGAACAGGCTTTTCCTTTCTGTTTTACAAGTAAACCGAATGTTAAATTAAGCCGATAAATAAGAGACTCGTCTGTCATCATTCATTAACTATGAAAATATGGAATACACAAAAATGCTCATCACCAATTCACCACCACTATCACTAATTACTACCACAATAACCAATAACTAACATGTGCTTGTGATCAAAACCATAAACACATCCAACCAAGCCAACAACATATAAACAATTTCATCAATTACACCATATCTTGATAAAAACAAAAAATTGCCATTTAGATCTATGAAAAACTGGCACATATATAGACACGACACATAGGACTAGTTGAATAATGCGGTAATGCGGAATACCAAACACACACCTTCAATCTGAAGTGTCAATGCTACATACTCATGATCAATCATCATCATCATGATCACTCTCATCACTGAAATACCCAGCTTTCTTCCCTTTCTTCTTCGTCTTGTTGTTGTCCAAACCCTCATCATCATTTCTGTTTCTCCCCAGCAACCTTTCACCCGCTTCATCATCCACAACAGAAGCCCAATTATCGTCAAACTGCTCCGCAACAATCTGACCACCCTCCTCCTCCTCCTCATCACCTTCCTCCTCCCCATCCCTATCCCTCAGCCCACTAAATCCCCGCCGCGGCTTCTTAGGCTAAGGCCGCGACCTCGGCCCCAACTGATTCTTAGGACACTCATACGACAAATGACCATGCCCCCCACACTCATAACACAAAGCAGTCTCAATATTGTACACGCGCTTCCGAATAAACTCTGGAGCACGTCCATTATCAACAGCAATAGAAGCAGCTAGAGTCCTTCCATTGAGAATCTTCTTATTCATCTCCGCCACGGCGCGTTGGGCGTCATTACGAGAAACGAATTGGACAAACGCGACACCGCGGCTTAGGCGCGTGTGACGGTCTTTGAGAACGGTTACACGCGCGATGCGGCTGAAAGTAGAGAAGAGCGTATGGAGATCGGAGCTTGTTAGGGAGTAATCTAGATTAGAAACGTATAGCGTCGATTTTGATGGTGCTAAGGGTTCACCTGTTCCTCCTATTGATGATCCTTTGTTGTTCGGTTTTGATTGGGGTTGATTACTGGATGTGGTGTCGGTGGTGGTGTTTGGGGTTGAGGACGAAGCGCAGTAGCGGTAGTAGAAAACGTCGTCGTCTTCATCGATGTCGCTGTGTTTTCGTTTGTGTTTCTTCTTGCTTGACATTTTTTTCGGTTCAGGTTTTTTGTTTCCGGCAACGGCGTTCGGTTTTCGGCGACGGTATTAGTTCTCCGATGCTTCTTTAATCTATAGAAGAAATCTGAGAGTGGAGAGATTCTATAATGCGTTTGAGAAACCCTAGAGAAGTGAAGCGAAACTCCAAGCGGATCTGGACATGGATCCAGATATTTTGGATTGGTTTTATATATGGTTTTATCCATTCTTATTTTTTTATAAGCAGTACTATCCATATGTAAATGGACAACTTGCTCACCGCCAGAGTACTTGTAAAGATAGCATAAAACTAAAAATTATTATGTTTTAATATTTTTTTATTTAATTGGTCAGCCACCCATCTGCATATATAAATTTTAATAATTTTTTGTTAGTATGATGCTAGATTTTTTAAGACAAAAATTTCTAGTTCGTTAGATATACAATTTTATTATATTATTTTAGATTATATTTTAATATCTTAAGATAAATAGAGTTATTGAAATTTAGCAAAAATAGAATAGAGTGAAATAGAAATTTTATTACTTTATTATTTGAATAATTAGCGATAAAAACAAAGTAAGTTTTTGATTCTGCTCATATAAAAGAGAAACAATACTGATGGAAAGTGATGAAAATTTTCATTCTGCTCATATTAAAGGGAACAATACTCGTAGAAAGTGATCAATACTAGTAGAAAGTGATGTAATTTTCTATTCCTCATATCTAAGGGAAACAATGCTAATGAAAAGTGATGAAATGAAATAAAATAGAATAATAAAATTTTATTATACTGGATCTGATTTTAATAAACTCAAACAATGTAATCTTATTCTATTTCATCTCATATCACTTCATATCATCTCATTGCATCAATTTAAGCAAAACCTTAGTCTAATAACTTCAGTTTCACAACATTTAAAAACTCTTATGTAGAATTTGTCCAGAATTGAAGAGGACTCATCTCTTACTAGAAACTCAACAATTAATTTGTTTTCAAAAGTGTTGCTTTATTTATACGCTTAGATTATGTTTGGACATCTTAAAATGAAGATATAAGAATAAAAATGAACATAGTGAATCAACAAAATTAGAAGTACATACGATTAAAATGCATCAAAATCGATGACATCTTTTTAAATTTATTGAACTTTTCGCATTAGACTTTTTTCTATTGTATTATTTTTCAACATCATTTAATTTCTAGAACTCATGCATTCTATCCAAAAAAGCAAAGTTCTCACTCAGATGTTTCTTCCTTAAGACGTTCTCTCCATTCTACGAATGTTGGTGCTAGAGGACACCCTCGTTTCAAATAAGCTTGTATAAAATGCATCTTAGTAGCAATCTGTCTAATCAAGACAACCCGACCATTTAAATTATTTGGAGGGCAACTTAGCAGAGGGAAAACGATTTACAAAAAACTATGTCTTGTAAACTAAACTAAAACTCAGTCATATACATTTGATATAAGATGACTCATTTCAGAAAAATTCATCCACTTTATTGTCGTTGTGGGGACACCAATTTTACTAAGAATCAAAGGATTTTGAATAGCTTGTATTTGTGCATTAGTCATATAGAGTCGCATGTAATTGTCGCACCTCAAAAAAAGATGATAATGCGATCCCTCGCGATAGGACGCGGAAAAAAAATGTTGTTTGAAACAGAGTCGCCACCGAACTTTATTTATTCCAATGAAGGAATAGGAAAATATCGAGAAAACCTTTAGAAATAAGAATAATGGTCGTCGCAACCATATTCGGGTTCTGGAGTCGATTACGCAAGGGGAACGTATTAGCACCCCTCACGTCCGTTGTACTCAACGGGAACCTTTTAGTCTGATTTTGCTATTTGACTGTTAATTGACTGTTTATCTGCTTGCTTCGAGTAATTAGAATTGATGATAGATGCGGATGAAGACCTCAGGATGGGGGAAATGGGAGGTTTTTTATTAGTGTGCTCGCGAAGATACAGCAATCTCCTGCCTACGTATCCTTATGGTGCAATAAGGAAATCAGAGCATTCGTAGTTCGGGCTACTACGAATATTGGTTGTGTTTTGTTTTGATGAACGACTGTGTAGGTCGGCGTTCTAACGGCTAAACACTGGCTTGTCTACTCTCGGTGGAGGCTCTAGCACTGATTTGTTGTGCGCATTAGAAAGGATTGACAGTGTTCTTTTTGAAAGGGTTTTGGTCACGCGGGGGTGACGAGTTGAATTGACGTGTTTGGATTTGATTGGTTTCGATCGCTCGAGGGCGAGAAGTTAGGTTTGATTTGTTGATGATTTGAGGAATGACGAAAGATTGAGCAATATGGTGTACACCAATCGTTCAATTCTTTCGAGGAATAATAAGGCGTGCGCCTTCTATTCCCTTTTCGTTCGAATTGTTTTGAAAGTTTGTTTGTGGATGTTGAATACGCACGGTAGTGAGGCGTACGCCTCCTACTTGATTATTCAAAGAATAACGAGGCGTACGCCACCTATTCCCTTATCCAAGTTTATTTAACGTGTTTTAGTCGGAAGTCGATAATTTGTGCAATATGGCGTACGCCAATTATCCAAATAATCGAGAGACGGTGAGGCGTACGCCTCCCATATTTTATCACCCGAGGTTTAAATTGTAAAAAGATATTTTTAGATATTGTATTCGATTTATGAAGATAGCTTGAATTTTGGGTTGGTAGGTTTGGATTTGTCGATGATTTGAGCAAGGTGGCGTACGCCAATTATTCAAATAATCAAGGAGTGGTGAGGCGTACGCCTCCCATTCTCTATTGAAGTTGTATAGTTTATTTTGTAAAATTGGGTTTGATATAAGAGGTGATTTGAGTTTATTCGATTGTGTTTTAAGTTTGATGACAAAAACTCGAGCAATGTGGCGTACGCCAATTATTCGAATAATCGAAAGATAGTGAGGCGTACGCCTCCTATCCTCTTTATTATAATAAATTTAGAATTAAATGTTTTAGAATTTGTAGTTGATTTGGAAAATGATTTGAATATGATGGTTGAAGTTTAGAAATAATTTGAATTTAGAACCTATGTTTGATTTGAAAAATTGATTTGAAATTGTATGATTATTAGGGTTTTAATTGAATGACGAAAATCCGAGCAATATGGCGTACGCCAATTATTCGAATAATCGAGAGATAATGAAGCGGATGCTCACTATTCTCCTTTTCATTCAAAGATTAATTATTAAAAATAAAACTTTTAGAATTTATAATTAATTGGTGGAGTGATTTTAATTTTATGGAGTTTTAGGGTTTTAAATGAATGACGAAAATCCGAGCAATATGGCGTACGCCAATTGTTCGAATAGTCGAGAGATAGTGAAGCGGAGGCTTACTATTCTCCTTTTCATTCAAAATTAAATTAAATAATTTTTAAGAGAATACTATTTAAATACGGTGAATTTGAATTTAGTTAGAATTAATATACTTTTGGGAAAGACTATTTGGTATTGGACCAACGTCAAACTTATTTATTAGAAAATAAAGTAAATTATTTGTTGACGTTAACCATTAATCCACCATTTAACTAATTATAATATTATAACAAGATAAAAAGAAGAGTTGAAAATAGTAATCGAAACCGAACTAATAAATATTTCTAATATTAGTGTTATCTTAATTTTAATTAAAATAATCAAGAATAGCTCATAAACCAAGTAGACCAAATTGGAATGTTTGGGAAATAAATAAAAAGTTAGGCCCTAAACAATGGATCAAAGAAGGCCCAAGGGACTTAAAGTAGTGTTATTTTCGGGATGGGCCACAAGGCCCAAAATCCTCTCCTACTCAGCCAAGTGGTACCGCCGAGAAGAGAAAAGGTTGGCCTCGGTTTACCTACCGCCACGCGCATCATTGTTCATTGATAACATCATAATGATTTTGGGAACATAATCTGACAGCACCCAAGTATCTATCATCAATAACATTAATTTACTCTTAATAATATTTTAAAAGAAGAAACAATCACCCCTTAAAGCAAAGAAATAAATCAAAATAATTTTGTCTCTCTCTCTTAAAACGACTCTTCATTCTTTCTGGAAAATATCCTCTCCCTATTAAATCGTGTGCATGATCCCAATCCAAAACTGCAGAGAGAGAAAAAAAATTTGAAAGGAAACCGATGAACACCCTTCGGTGTTCATCCTCAAACAAAACAGGACTCGAAGATAAAGTTCAAAAATTCCAACGTGACAAACGACCACAATCCCCTCAAACCTCCAAATCCTCGACGGGATCTAGAAAACAGTAGCGAATCGGAACCTCAAAGGAAAACCTAATCTTAGCTTCTAACCCGTTTTCTATATCACAATTAACAACACAAAATTAACGAGTCAAAATACAAGTTCAAAGCACTTTAAAGCAAAATAAAAGGGAAAGATTCCGCCGGAGCATCGTAGCCCCGACGAAGACCTGACGGCCATGATTACCTTCGGTGAGTATGTATGACGTTGTCCCTCTTCTTTTGCTTGTTGTTTCAAGTTTCTTCCTTTTCTTTCTATCCTTCTGTATCCACTCCTTGTTTTCTGTCTGATTCTGACTTTCTCCTCTAATTGATTGTCATTTCCTTTTGCACGCGATTGAAGGGGTCAAGCTCTTCAAACCCTGATTTTCAGTGTGAAAATCAGAGTTGAAATACAGAGTTTTAGCGGAGCTTTTCGGTGTAAGGTTCGTTTGGGATTTTAGCAGAGTGACGGTATTTTTCTTCTCTCCTTTTTCAATCGATTAGCTTTCCTTTTTATAGAGTGAAATGAGCTCCCCAAAATCGTGTGTGGATCCTTGGCAGATGGTGCAAAAAGGAATCATTCCGTTAGCATCAAATCTTTCTTTAGATTTTGGTGGGGACCAATGTAAATGTGGTAGGAAACGGATTTGATTGTGGTCCCAAAAAATCTCCAAATGCGTGGCCGTCTTCACTGAATCTCCCATCTAGTTTTTACTGCGGTGAAACCTTCAACAATTAAGGTAAGGAAATTGGTATTTACTGGCATATATTTTAACCTTAATTGATGACTTCTCAACTTCGATTCACAACACTTCTTCCGTTTTTGCTGATGTGAGGACTTAATACATTTAGGTATGAATTGCTGCTCAAGTATTTTCGAATCCTGTGAATCTTTGCCTTTGGTTTATCATAACAATTGTGTGCTTACAAGTCTTATGACCATTAAATTGATGCCATGTTTGATACTTGGTTTGGTATTTGGTAGGTGATCTGAATGATATTCAGGATGCTTGATGATACTTGTATGGATGTTAACCTTGTTGATGGCTGAGCTTGGATTGCTAGTCTGCTGTGTTTTACATGGTGGTAGTCATGATTGCTCCTGTGATTCTATTACCATGAGGTTAGTCATATGATGAAAACCTGTTAACTTGGAATGTGATGTTGTTAGCTATTGTGTTAGAAGTTTGAATGAAATTTTGCTATGGTAATGATCATTTTTGTTTTGGATGCTTTGCTAGTGCGTGAGCTGATTTGTGGGTTGCTATGCTTGGTGATGCAGTAGTGGTTTGCGCAGTTTTTAGATCGTATATTTGATCAAGGTTAGATGGTTTGGTAACAGGTTTCTTCTTGTCATGGTTCAGCATCTGTAATGGTTCTCTGATAATAGGTTCTATTGTAACAGGTTTTTTTTTGAAGCATACCCTGGCACTGTTTTGGTTTGGAGCATTATGGCGTTTAAACCAATCCCGTCTTTAATTGATGATTCATATACAATGGTCCTGCCGCTATAGCTAAACCTTATGTCCCAAAAAGGTGAATCTTTAAATGTATCCTCATTTCCAAGTGTAGGCTAAGAGATACTCTCAACTGTGTTTAGCATGTTAGTTTTCTCGAATGTTTAACATCTCTGCTACCGACCAAATCCCTATCCACTTATTAACATCAACATTCTGGAACTGAATCATCTGTCTTGGAGTTGTTAACCATCCTGCCATTTAAGGACAATCATGTTGCCAAGGTCTGAAACATGGCCTGCTGTGGGAGGAATACTCCGAACTTGCGTCTGTAGCCGTTTTTTGTTTTTTGGGTGTGACGGCTTGTTTTTGCTGTTTTGCCGTTCGGCAGCTTGTGACAGTTTTTCTTCTTTTGATCATAATCTCTTTGGGAAAATCCTTACTCACTGTTTCTTTGAATCCTGCAGGTTTCACTCATGATACCAAGTTTACTGCTTCTGGAAGTGTTTTGGTGAAGAGAGTGCATGGAGTTGTCGTGGTCAACTGTCATAATGTTTTAAGCTTATATACTTTTTTATTGTAATGTCCTCAAGTCTTTAGATCATAGGCCATGGCTGTGTGTAAATCATGAGGTCTACCAATATAACTGTAAACTATGCCCCTTACAAAATTTATTCTCAGAAGGATCGTGCCCATATGGAAAAAGAATGGTTTTGTACATCTAAATTTGTATTTTTTGATCAAAAGTAACATTATTATGAAGTCCATAGAAAACTGTTTCATTTTCTTTCTTATAGGAATTAAAAGACATTGAATCTAAATCCTCAGGAAATTTTCTCAAGTCAGGACCAGGAAATGCAAATCCTAGGCCATCCGTTAAATAGCTCTTTAGACGTGGCCCGAGATGAGTAGAAAAAAATGCTCATTTAATAAGAATTCTCGCCATGAGACGTGATGGACCATAATAATGCACCAATCTTGTAGGTCGGCCAAAAGGACTTGTTGATATGAATCAATTTGTACTTATGAACCAAATGATGCTTTTTATAATCTTGAATTAATGAGACGTGAGCCTTCGAGGCAACCTATGCATGGAGTAGATGATGTCATTGACTACAATGACATGTACCATGCTCAATGAATGAATAACAATAATATGCATCTTAATCCAATGATCCACTTAATAAACAAAAACTTCTTTGTGATTATTCTAATCAGTTGATTATAGTGGATTAAATCTATGTGTATAAGGTGAAATCACTTTGGAGGGTGGACTATAGTAGCTTTGAGTTTCAAGCGAACGATAATAAAATACTTTTGTTTTTATCTCTTTGTTATTAACTTTTAAGTGGTGTTCTTGAGTTGGTAAAAAACTTTTGTTTTATAAAACTCAATTCAAACCCCCTTTCTTATGTTTTTCACACCTTCGGGGTTTGTTTTAATTCTGACGGGGCTACCACTAGCAGATTGCTTACTAAGTGTGGGGGTGTTTTTCGTGACAGTCAATAAAGATAACTTTGTGGCTTTCATAAGACTATTGGTGATTGCAATAGTCTTGCTACAGAATTCTGGGGTGTCCTTATGGGTTTGGAGCTTGCTTGGAAGAGAGATTTCAAGAACCTTATTGTTCAAGATGGCAAAAAGACAGTAGCAGATGCTCTCCAAGGGTCGCCTTTGAAGTCTAAACAAGGTTCGACTTTGGCTAGGCATATTCTTCTTCTCCTTCAGCATTTTAAAGAAGTGCATTCATTCACATTTTTAGAAAAACTATTAAGTGTGCTGATTTTTTAACCAAACTAGATTTGTCCAGTTTTGATGGTTGTATCTGATTCGATGATAATTTTTTTAGTAACGGTTCAAATGTCTATGAGACATGCTGCCTAATGTCTCCTCATTTTAGACCTTTGATCCTCCCATTTTACTAATAAATAAATATATGTTTAATTAAACAAACTTAAAAAATTATTATTTTTATTATATGAGTTAAATAGTTTAAGTTTCAAATTTTGAAACGTCCCAAAAAAAAACTATTTACTTACATTCTGAATTTAAAAGAATATACATTTAAAATTCTGAGTTGTCACCAAAAAAAATTCTATCAATGAAAGCCCTAATCGTCACCAAAAATATATATTATATTTTATATTTCAAAGAATTTAAATTTCAAATTCTGAATTTATTACCATCAATTACATCTAAAATTATTAGATTACTTTTCACAATATAAATTCATAATTTAAAAAACAAATACTTTTAAAATTACTGACTTAAATTTATTTATTTATCTTCTATTTTGCTAAAATTATATTTTTTTACTCTCCAATTTTTAAAACTAATATTTTGGTTCGCTATTGAACAACACTGCATTATTTTTAGTTTTCAAAACTTTACTTTCATTAGAGAGGTACTTCATTTCAAAATTATTTTACCAAACAAAATTTATCTCAAAATAAACATCATTTTACTTTTTCAATATCAATTTCTTTCAGAATGCCATTAAATAATTAAAACTTCTTTCAAGTCATTATTCTCCTATACATTTATGACAATTTATAAAAACCTTAAACTATTCTTATTTTAGGATGGAATGAGTAAGCATTCAATAGACATTTATGAACTAATAAAATATATCATTGTTTTTATAATTAATTTTATTTTTTATTTTATTTGTATTAAAATATTACAAATATATTAAAACAAACTTTTAGAATTTTTTTTCAAAATAACCATTATTTTCAAAAATAATTCCAAAATAACCGATTATTCAAAAATATTACCAAAATAATCAGGTTTGATAGAGGATGCGGCAGATGAATTGACGTACCCCCAATGCATGAAGAGGAGGCGCCAATAGCATTGACGCATGCATTAGACTCCTCGTGAGGAGGCGCCAATGCTAGTGGCGCCTACATTGGGCCTCATGAGGAGGCGCCAATGTTAGTGGCGCCTATGTATGTTTGATTGGTGTATGCGCCAATTCATCTGGCGCATACACCCCCTGCTATTTTTTTTAATTATTAATATTTAATTTTTATTATTTAATAAAAAAGAAATAGTAATGAAAAAAAAATTCATTGATGATGTAATAATTGGTTACATTGGACTGACAATAAACTAATGACCCGTCCGATTATAATGTCCCCCTGTTCCACATCCCGGTGCGTTCGTTTATCTCCTAGGCCTTCCACGATTTTCTTGAGGTGTTTGGGGTCTTTGTGTGCTGACCTGGTCGAGCGATGGTTGGTTGGAAGGTCCAACGGAAGTTCCAGCGGTATTTGATAGATGTGTCATCATTTGCTCCCAATATCCGGAGGGGCTCTGGCCAATGGCGCTTCCGTAATGGAGTTCGGTGCCCATGTCGTCGTAGTTAGGGCGTTGTGGTTTAGTGAATTGGGGACGATATAGTTGACCAAATTGGGTCATTGTGTCGTTTTGGAAACAAAGCAATGGTTTCTAGGGCGACTATAGTTAAATAATGGTTGGGTGTTATTGATGGGGGGCTACGATGAAGTGACCCATATGAATCATCTGGGCTATAGACAGTTGTGGTTGTGGGGTTTGATTCTTGGTTTTGTGTTTGAGTGAGAGGTATGAATGGATTGCGACGTTGGATGGTTGGTTGTTGGGTGGTTGGCATGAACGGGTTGCGATGTTGGGTGTTTGGTTGTTGTGTGTATGTGGTTGGTTGATGTTGTATGGTTGGTTGTTGGGTTTGGGTGGGTTCACATTGGTGTTGGGTGGTGAATTGTTGTGGGGCATACAATGACGAAGCATGTTGGCGTGGATCCATCAAATACCGCGGCTCAGATACAAATTGTTGAGTTGTTACCGATCTAAACCATGCCATATATTTTGTTGAGTCGGTCTTGCACCATGGATATCTGGTTCGTTCAAGATGTGTTGTCTTTGATTCCTCTATGGACGACACATGTCTTTTGCAAAGTCTCTCCAATCAGAATAATCCCATTGTGCATCAACCCTTTTTTGATGTCAATTCCCCAAACACGTGGAAGATTCTGGAATCTGTTGTAGCATTCAAAACTGCAGTTTGACCCGGTCACTCTGGTGCATTTCCACCATAGTGAATCGGATAACCGGTGTCTTCGTTGTCTAAACAGCAGCATCGTCATGGTTCACATCATGATCCAGACCCAGATATGGCCTCCAGACAAACTGTAAAACAATACGAAACGATTAGATGGAAAATAATTTGAGAAGTATTTTTAAATTAAAATATAGTTGGGTAGGATTATTACATCGTCATGTCCAATGTGGTCCAATAGATTTCGATAGACTACAATAGCGTGTTTCAGACACCTGTTGTAGTTCATTCCCCTTACTGACCACCTAAGATAAAAAAGAAGTGAAAAATATTATTTACTATTAATTATAATATAAAATATAATTAACTAAATGATGAATGGTAAAGTGTTAGACTTACTTGGTTGCAAACGGGAACACGAATGGGCACTCATTTATCGGGGCGAGCGACGACATTCTTGACCAACCCCAAGCTTGAAGCAAATACGCACATGAAAAAAAATATAGGTATTCTTTTTTGTAGTTCTATACATTGCACTATATAGATGGGCCAATACAGCTGAACCCTAACTATAAGTGTTTACCTTATTAATGTTGCGTAATAAAGGTAAATACATTATATTTAAAAATTACCTGTACTTTCTGGAAACAAAAAATTATCAAATAAAATCATAATATAACACCATGCTTTTATTATTTTCTCATACTCGGTTGAATCGTCGGGAATTACTATACTGGCATAATATTGTTTAAGGTATTTTAAACTTATACCTTGCCCCCTTGCTTGACCGGACGTGTCTCCCTCAGTTTCGTCGTCTAGTAAATGGGCACCCAATAATTCATTGCAGATATTGTTGTCTTGGTTAACTCGATCATTCACTGCCTTTCCATCTATACGGAGACCCAACATCATGTACACGTCCTCAAGTGTGACGGTACACTCACCAATCGGAAGGTGAAATGTGTGGGTCTCGGGTCTCCACCTCTCCAACAAAGTTAGAATGAACTTGTAGTCCACCGAGTACGAAACAATGTTGAGTAGATTTCCAAATCCACATCCTCTAATATATGGTTCTATTAAAGGATCGTGGGGTAAATATTCATGTACACGACATCTAAACCGCTTCGGATCCTAATAATAAAAAAGTAAGAAAATGCAATTAGAAGAAGAAATACATAATCAACAAGCACAACTCTATAAGAAGTAAGAAAAACATAGATAATAAAGGTATAAGAATAAAAAAAGAAAAAGTAAAAAGAGAGAGATGACATACAAATGCCGATATATTCTCGAGCGTGCCTCTATGTTCATCGCCCATAGTCAACAAAGACATGATTTGATTTTGCAAAGCTTGAGTGTGGTAGAGGAAACAAGTGTGGTAGAAGAATAGAATTGAGTATTGATGAAGATGATTTGATATTGTTGATATGAGAGGCTATTTATAGATGAATGAGTGAGTAGGTTTGCAACCTAAGATGAATGTGATTGGTTGCATGGAATGGCAAGAGAAGACAAGGGAATGACAAACTTCAGAAAGCATGTGAGAGATAGCATGTGAGGAATCTCTTCTAGGCGCATGTGAAGAATCAACATGTAAGGGAAGATGCGCCATTCCTCTTGGCGCCTACATGTGATTCTTCACATGCAAGGAAGAGGCTCCCTTCCTCTTGGCGCCTTAGTGTAGGGCAATGGGAAGGGGCGCCCTTCCTAGTGGCGCATAAGACCAATTTTTGTGAAGAGGCACCCATCCTTTTGGCGCCCCAATTACTTTATGGCGCCTAGGGAATGGGCGCCTAGGTGGGAATCTCAGGGCTCAGGCGCATGTGTGTTCTTGTCACTCTTTTCTCTGCATGGTTGATTCTTTCTACTACATGCATGGTCAAGTTTGTACAAACAATGACCAAGTTATCAATGCAACGACCAAGTTAGCAATCAAACATTATTTATGTTGTGTGGATGAACAACTTAGCAATGCATTCAATTCCCTTAATGATATCTACATATTTAATATTTCAACAAAATGTCTTCCACACAACATTACATGATAAGTGCCCATGTCGAAGGTGAAAAATTTGATCATCAGTTGTTCGGTTTTTGTTTTCGAAACACAGAGGTAACTCGGTTTACAATAAATCAACGATCAAATTTTTCACATCTGAAACAAAGAATAGAAAAGAAATTGCAATGCAGTAATGTGGGCCAAATCATCTATAAAAATCCGGTTTGGTTTGTAGAAAACCAGGTTAAATTTTATCAGAAGAAGATTCGAGATGATGATGATATTCAGCATATGTTTGTCAGTCACGAACAATCTGGTTACAACGATATAGAGTTGTATATATTACCACATCAACAACAGGTGTCTCTGTACATTGATCAGTCACAAGTGTTTTGTGAGACTGATGACGGACAAGCTGAGGTGAATGTTCTAGATGTCAAAGAAGAAGAATCTGAGATCATGGTTGATTCGATGGTGAACGCTGAAGAGGAAGAGGAGCCAATACCAACAAGTTATGTATACTGCCCACCCCAACAGATGACAAGGTTAAATTTGGGTTCAGATGAACCTTTAGCAGATGTATGGTACAATCCTTACGTGCAGATGCAAGGATCTTTGAAACAAGGAGACACATTTCGCACAAAAGAGGAATGTGTAAGAGTCATTAAGAAATTCCACATGCAACTATCAGCTGATTTCAGAGTTGACAGAACTGACTGTAGCACCTCAAATTTGCACCTATCATTGTACATACCATCTCATATTAGGTCATAGCATATCATGGTCCATTGCATAGCATTGCATTGTCCCCAGTTGCCTCAAGAGCAAGCAAGTCAAGAATTAGGTCAAACTGACCAGGAGATCAGTCAACCAAGCAAGCAAGTGTGTTTCTCAAGGAGCCAAGGCCCTAGGGTTTGTCCCAACAAGTTCACATGACTTGGAGGTCCTTTTGAAGTGTTTAAGTCAAGGGTTGGATGTTCAGAGGTCATCAATTCATGCACAATCAGTCAATTAGGTCAAAGACAGTCAACAGTCAGTCAAAGCAGTGGATGGTGGCCATTCTTGTGGAATTTGGGCACCATGATCAATAATCAAGAGTTCATATGACTTGGGACATCATTTGGAATCAAGGTCTCAAGGAATTAGGGTTTGAAATTCATCAGAAGTGCTTCAGTCATCCAAAACCCTAGAAAGTCAAAGTTGGTCAACTGTGGATTTAATCAGTGGTTTTGATGGATGGAAATGGTTTGAGGGAGCTTATTCATGTCCCAATAGGCCTCATGTATCGTGGCAATCAATATCATTGAAGAATTTGAAGCCAGTCAGAAAATTTCCAAAAATAGAAACTGGACCTGTAATTTTAACTGCCAAAAATGGAAACTTCTTGATCCTCAACTTGCATCATGATACAAGCTTCAAATGAATTTTTGCCCAACATGAAAGTTGAAGATCTTGTTCTCCCATTTTCAAAAAGTCCAAGAACTCTCAAATCCCATGAATGGTTTGCAAGATATGGTCAAATCATTTTCACATTTTCATGAACTTCAAAAGGCCATATCTCATGATTCCTTTGGCCAAATTTGGTGGGGTTTTTTCCTACAAACTCCATTTAATCCTCTCTTTCCAAAAATTCATTCATCATTCACCAAAACCTTGCCAATCAAAATGGCATTTTTTGACTTGTTTCATTAAAATTCAAGTTTGACCAAGGTTTGACTTTTTGATTTAGCAATATTTAACACTTTTGGCCAATTGGGATTCATTTTAGATGTTATTTGCAACATGTACCAAGCCCAAACTCGGGCAGACTTACACCCCCATTTGCATTTTTGGCCAAATTAGCAAAATGTGCATTTCACTTCATTTAAGCTAATCCTTCTTAGCACTTCTTAAACCAATGTTAAACAGACCACATATAAGCAATTTTCTGGCCATTTGTAACCCTAGCCACAGCCTTTGCACATCAGAATTTCTCATTCTCTCACTTTGGCATTTTTGCTCCTTTTGCATTTTCTGCCAAAATCTCCATAACCCTCGAGCAGCCATTGGTTTTTCATCACCTAGCCATCATTGTAAGCTCATTCCAAGTGTAAAACACCAGCTGGAAGCTCCTTTTGAACTCTGTTTTCTTCAAGCATCAGCCATGGCAAGTGTGGATTCAAGGTGGAATTGAGTTGCTCGAGCTGATTTTCTTCAAGTTTCCTCCAACATCAACCAAGATCTCCACCTGTTTGAGCTTGCATCACTCAAAATACAACTGTTCCTCGATTTTCTTCATAAACAAGTAAGGTTTCGACCTTCACCATTTACTATGCCATGCCATGTTTAAGATAGGTCTTTGAATGCTGAACACACTGCAACTTGTCTCACTTGAAATGATTATGATATGGCTGAGAAATCTAGGTTTACATTTTTATGTTCAAACTTGTTTTTGTGGATTTCTCTTTTATGAGCTCGAATTGATGATGATGATTGTTATATTATGCTTGTGCTTGGTTTGCTGAAGCTATTGATATGCTTGTTGCCAATTTTTGGGCACACTTGTTCTTCATGATTTTGATGAAGGTGATGAATGTCCACTGTAGCCAATGAAACCCTAAGCCATTCCCAGTTTGTTCCTATTTTTTTTTCTGTATCGTGTATGGCTGTTGTTTACATGGTGATTGCATGAACTATATCATTGCCATGCTATTTGTAAATTTTGGTTGAAATTCGTTGGTGATGCATGATGAAGATGAACATTGCTGTTAAACCCTAGCCTTTTTTCCAGAACAATGAACATCGATTGGCCTCTGTACTGTTTCATTGAAAACTGGCCAATCAGAACATTTGATTGCCTTTGCCTATGCACGGTCGTTTTGCTAAATGAAGCCCAATATTACCAATATGCCACTCGGACCAAATTAAATCCAATTAATCCACTTTAATTTCAATGAATATTCCATTTGATCATCACATCTTTGAAAAATCACAATTTGTTCATTTCAATTCCAAATCCAGTGGGGTTTTTTGCATTATAATCATGAGATTGTCTAGTTTTTTATCATTATTTTTAATAATTTTTTGGATCATTGGTTTTTAAATGGCCTTAGGGTTTGTGTAAGGTGACCAAAAATGATACATGTTGCCAATCCTTTTGTGAAATGATCATGTTGCATCCTTTTGATCTGAAATTTTTTGTGGTTATTCTACACACATTCATGTTTATTTTGGTATAAAGTTTGTGGATTTCTCATTTGTGGTTTGTGTGATATGATTTTTTGAAGTAAGGTGTTATATTTGGTGTCACACCATGAATGTGCAATTTGCTGATTTTTGTTTACATGCTTCATGACCTCCAAATGATCCAATTTTTTGCATGATCCCTCTCTTATGTGTCTAGTTGACTTGTGATTTTTTGTGGAATTATTTGAGCCATTTTCTATTTGTTTGTGAATTTTCTTCCCTGCCTAGTCAAATGTTGACTTTGTGTGACATACCTTGCCATATCATTTGGGAAATCCTCATGCTTTATTGTATGATCATGAAATTTCATATGTGCATACTAGACATCTTGAGCTTTGCATTGGTGTTAATCCCATACATTTCCCATCTGTTTTCATTTTGATATGATTTTTTGAAGTTGACCCATGATTGTTGACTTTCTTTGTGCTTACTTGAAATTGTTCTGACTTCTTGATTTTATTTGACTATCTTCCCATGATCCAATTGAGATAAAATTTTGTATGCATGCTATGTTATGGATTGTGATTGAGTATGAATTATTTCATGATTTTTGGAATTGATTATGTTTGCTTTTGAGCTTGGTCTTGCTGTTGACCTTTTGTGTGCTCCCTCTTGTCATGTTTTGACTTCTTTGGTCTACAAAATGATAATGATGCATGATATGAGTTTGGATCCAATTGTGCATGCTTCTTAAATGCTTGAACTTGACTTTGGTTGACTATTGTTTGCTGTTTTGACTTTCCTTTTTGTTTTTGACCCTAGGCTTGCCCTAGGGGTCTTTTGGACTTATGTTGAGTTCATCTGTTTCAGGTTGAGCATCAATGCTTCAAAGAAACCATACAATTTTGTTTGAGCTTTGGTTATATATTATGTACTAACCTTTGTTTTGTAGGTGGTATGACTCATATGAGTTTGGTTTTGTGCTTTGGCACTTCTGATTATTGTTAACTGTTTGTTTCATTTCCTTCTGATTTGAACTGTTGACTTGTTTACTGATTAGTTTGACTTTTTCAGGTACCCTTTAGTTGCTTTATTTGCTTGCTTTGCTATTTAGCAATTGCTTTTGAGGTATAATTACTCTCTCTTCATGTAGTCTGGAGTCCCGGTCTGTTATTTGACCGGGCAAACTGTCTGAAGTCCTCCTTAAGAGGCCATGCTTGTGTGTGTTTAAAATTGTCCCAAGCAGGAAAAGTCCTTCAAGTAAGGCAATTGGTGGATATAAGGGATAAGTAGCCTATCCCCCACTATTCAGTGAGTCTTCTCCTTGCTCCCATTACATGGTTGTAGCATTGAGATCAAAACCCAAGATCTATCGAGTCAATAATGTGGAAAGAGCTCCATCTTTCTGAGCTCCCACCCTTTCTGATGTGCTCTCCCTGATCAGGGATAGAAGCAATGAGGCACACCCCTCATCTCCTTTCATCTGCTTCACCTTAGCCTCTCAATGGCAAGGTTAAGAGCGACATTTACCTATTACAGTGGACTTTCATAGTCAAACCCTCTTGTGTGAGCCCCCTTGTTTGGCTATAGAGTGTGCTGTTTGATTCTCATTGATTGATTGATTGCTTCATATGCACCTGTTTGCTTGTATATTATGAATTTATCATCATCAATTGCCATTAATGCATGAGCATCTCTTTTGTCTGTGTGACATTGTCGTTGTTGTTTACCCATTGAGGACAATTGTAAGTCCATTGCTTTGGCATTTGCTCCTATGATATGGAAGTGAGTATAAGCCCATCACTTTGGCCACTCATCTTATCTCTGTTTTGCTTTCTTTGTTTATGAGAGGATACAATTGTAAGTCCCACAAGTTGGCAGTTGTTTTCCCATCACATGGGCCACTTATCTTATCTTTGCTTGTTGCATTGTTGTATGTGAGGATACAATTGTAAGTCCCACAAGTTGGCATTTGTTTTCCTAGGATCATACTGTGTATGTCAGAGTAAGCCCATACAAGTTGGCATCTGACATCCATGTTTTGCTTTCTTTGTTTATGAGAGGATGCAATTGTAAGTCCCACAAGTTGGCATTTGCTTTCCTATGATCATGTGTGGAATTAACCTAAGTCCCACAAGTTGGCAGTTGATTTCCATATTTCATTCATGTTTTTTTCCTTTTGGGGAGATTAGTGTAAGACCATTGAGTGGCCTCTGATATCCATTTCTGTTTTAGGAGATTGGTGTAAATCCAGCTATTGGTATCCGATATCCGCTTTTGTTTGTGAGATTGGAGTAAGACCATTGAGTGGCATCCGGTATCATTTGTTTGTTTGCTTTATTATTAATTGCCCATTCCAAAGGACACACTTGAATCATCTTCTATATGATCTCAAGAAGTGAACCTCCTGAGAAGTTTTTACTTTCCATCCTCATCCATTCATCCTCATTATGTCCTAGAACCTTTTCACACTTTGATCTTAAACTTGACATAGACATTGTGCAAACTTCTTCATGTTTTCAAGCTAAAAACCTGGACTCAAGTCTTTGACTTTTTTCAAACTCCATTTCATAATACTTCTCTGAATCAATCCTAATCATACTTTGACTTCATTTTCATAATCACAATCAATTAACTTCACCCATTCACTTGTTTTGGCTTTGTCCATTAATCTTTTCATGCATTAGCCATAGGTTTCAATTATCATTGTGGTTGATGTAAACCTCACCTTATCTTTAGTGAGTCGACAGTAAGACTTCCGTACTGAAAACAGGGTTAACCCCTCTAGTACGTCGAAGCTATCCTCGCATGGTGGATGTTGGTTTTGGTCGAGTGTTCTCCCATTGATAATGAAAAGCCTCAGTGCTATTGTTTAAAATTGAATCCACCAACTTTTGGAAATCTTTTAGCCGAACTACGGCGTTTTGATCCTTACCTTTGATGGAAGGTACGTAGGCAGCGGGTTCATCCGCTCAAACCCAATAAAAATTGTATATTCTTTTCTCATCATCCCAATCATGTCTGCACAATGTGTATGTCATAACAAATAATAATTCAGTACAACAAGTGTGAAAAGGGCTCCCTAGGAGTACCTAGGACGTAGTGGGTGCCTAACACCTTCCCATTGTGTAACTTACCCCTTACCCAGAATCTCTGATCTTTTATTAGTTTTCTACGTGTAAAACTTCTTAGGCTTTTGTTCGCTTTTTAGCCAGTCCTTTGGATAAATAAAAGTGCGGTGGTGACTCGAAATTTCATTGTATGCTTTGCTTATGGTTTAATCGATAAATCATATAGCGACGAATACACCGCTACAGAAAAGTGGCGACTCCACTGGGGATTACAAAAATCCTTGGCGGTAGTGCCTACTTTTCACCTTTGTTGTGCTATATTGTTATTTGTTATTCGACTTATTCTTGTACAATTTGGGATCACTGTATTGATTGTAATGTGTGAATTGCTTGATATACAATTGCTGTTTGCTTGGTGATCTGTGAGATGAGTTCTGTACCCGAACTCGAGTGCACTCTAGGATAGGAGAATGGCATAGTCTTGTTGACTGGTGTGGAGTATTCCTTAGCCAGTTGACTTGCGAGCCCATTCACTTGGTGGAGGTCATGTTGAACTAA
Organism: Lathyrus oleraceus; assembly: GCF_024323335.1. Classification (NCBI taxonomy): domain Eukaryota; kingdom Viridiplantae; phylum Streptophyta; class Magnoliopsida; order Fabales; family Fabaceae; genus Lathyrus; species Lathyrus oleraceus. The sequence continues at coordinate 371,870,839 of NC_066582.1, forward strand.
TAATGTCACACAAGTTATTTGTGGTTAGGCATTATTCTTTCAATCATGTGCCGCAGAAGCCAAGGACCTTAGTTTACCAAACCCATCTTGGCCTATTTTTAGGACCGTAGTGCGGAGGTCGTTCAGATGTCAGTTCTGATACGATTGTCACGCGATACTACACTCATAAGAGTTTCTCTTGAGAATATTCTTGGAATACGAGTATTCGTTCCTCCGATAATATTCGAAAGATGGAACGATGATTATGGGAACCTCTGATAGAACATGTCTGGCAGGTGTAAACCCTAGTACACTCCTTTTGGGTGATTCTTAACCAAAACTCCATGCTCGTGACTCTCAACAAACCCGTGATTCGTGGTTGAGTCGTTCAAACATTGTTAATATCAATGGATCCCGGATCAGGTGTAAAACCTAAATCCACCAAAGCGGCTGGTTGATATTAAGAATGTTAGAACCGGTTCATGTACCGTTAATATCAATGGAACTTGGGTGTCGATAAGGTGAAAACCTAAATCCACCAAAATGGATGATTGATATTAGGGATACATAGAGCTTTCCCACGATCTTTGTTTGGTGTGCTTTGATTGATCCTTGAGTGTGTTTGTTGCATTCATGCATTCACGCATTCATCCGCATTCATGTCATCAGAAAAAGAAAATTTTCAAGGAACCTAAAGGGTTATTTTGGCAAAATTTTCAGACATGGAAAGACCAAAGAGACATACAAAGAAGTACAGCTTCAGACAGCCCGACGTAAAAGAGTTAAGGAATCTGACATCATATGTATTAGATCCCTTGGGTTTCAAAGCTCGCTATGGGAAGCTTCTGCCTCTGCTCACCACTCAGGTTGACGAAGGGTTGATGAGTACCTTGGCTCAGTTCTACGATCCGTTGCATCATTGCTTCTTATTTCCAGACTTCCAGTTATTGCCGACTTTGGAAGAATACTCTCATCTTATTGGGATTCCGATTTTGGATCAAGTGCCGTTCAGTGGCTTAGAGGATATTCCATCTGCTCGAGAGATTGCTAGTCTGTTGCACATAGATGAAGACCTGATTAGAGCTAATCTGACTACCAAAGGCGGAATTCAAGGTTTTCCTTCCGAGTTCCTCATTGCCCAAGCCACTTTCTATGGGAAGGCCATGAGTGAGGATGCCTTTGAGGCTCTGTTTGTGCTACTCATCTATGGATTGGTGCTGTTTCCCAACTTCGACAAGTTCGTGGACATGAACGCCATTAGGATCTTTTCAGTCCTTAATCCAGTTCCGACCTTGTTGGGTGATGCATATGTCTCCATGCACCTAAGGAATATGAAGAATGGAGGAGTTATTGTCTGCTGTTTACCCCTGCTGTACAAGTGGTTTATTTCGCACTTGCCGCAGACAGTTGCTTTCAAGGAGAACAAGGGATGTCTACGGTGGTCCCAGAGACTCATGTCTCTCACCAATGATGATATCACCTGGTATGATCGCGTGTATGATACCGTCCAGATCATCGATTCTTGTGGTGAATTCCCCAATGTGCCTCTTCTTGGTACATGTGGTGGGATCAGCTACAATCCTATTCTCGCATGTCGTCAGCTTGGGTTCCCCCTAAAGGATAAACCTAATAACATTCTGTTAGAAGGAGTGTTCTTTCAGGAGGGTAAAGATCCCCAAGGCCTGAAAGCCAGATTTGTCCGTGCTTGGCGCAGTATTCGCAAGAAGAGTAGGAATGAATTGGGTCCAAAGAACTGCATTGCTTTGGAGCCATACACCTCTTGGGTCAGACAGAGAGCTGCCACCTACCTAATGCCGTACGATCATCCGAGACCTACACCGTTGGATGTGGCTGGGCCTTCAACCCTCCCTACCCAACGTGTAGAGGAGTTGAGAGAAGAGGACCTTTCGCGTGCTTGGATCCGTGAAAGGGAGGAATTGCTGCAACAGCTCAAGGAGAAAGATGCTATGATTGAATTTCTCGAGCACCGAGTGATCGACGATCCGAACGACACTTGGACTTCTCTGCTTCCTCAGTCATCCAAATTCTGGAAGAGGAGGTATGATCAACTTGCAAAAGAGAAAGCTGACATGGAGGCTGCCTATGAGAGAGAGATTAAGAAGTTGTGCACTTCTCGTCTTCCAGCATCCCGAGCTTCTAGGGATCCATAGGATGTCATTTACCTTTTCTCTTTGTAATGAATCAAAAATGCTGTATTTCTTTGTCTCAAAATATATTGAATGAAATATTTCCATGAGCATTTAAAATGTTTAAATATTCAAAATATTGCAAAAAATACCCTAAGGGTTCCTTGAAAACAAAGCATTTGCACAAGCATTGCATGCATCATACTCATCTCATTTGCATAACAGGTGTTCTCAGGCCGTCTTCTCACTTTGATTCCTGTGTCCAGGCAGGATAGCTGACCAAAGGCCGCACCGCTACTCAACGCGACTCAACCATCAACGCAACATGGATCAAGTACAAGCTGAGTTGGCTGAGATGAGGGCTAACATGGCCCAATTCATTCACATGATGCAAGGGGTTGCGCAAGGTCAAGAGGAAATCCGAGCTATGGTTCAGAGGCAAGAAGCTGTTATTCCACCAGTCAATCCACCTCTGCAAGAAGGAAATCCAGTTCCTGACGTTCATGCTGCTGCCATTCCCGTCAACAACTACGCTGAAGGTGAAGAGTTGAGGGGTATCCGAGTCAACGGTCAACCTATTGCTCCCGATGCTGCTAATGCCAGAGTCATCCAAGCTCCGGCCCGTAACAGAGTTCCGATTGTCGACAGACAAGAAGATATGTTTACCTTACTCAGCGAAGACGACGACATTTTGGGCAGAAATGATGCGAGAGATCGTAAAGTTGAGGCCCTTGCTGAGAAGATCCAAGCAATGGAATGTCAAAACTCCCTTGGTTTTGATGTTACTAACATGGGATTGGTTGAAGGTCTGAGAATCCCGTACAAATTCAAGGCACCGTCATTTGACAAATACAACGGTACCTCCTGCCCTCGCACCCATGTGCAGGCATACTACAGAAAAATATCCGCATACACTGATGATGAGAAGATGTGGATGTATTTCTTCCAAGATAGCCTGTCTGGGGCATCCTTGGATTGGTATATGGAGTTGAAGCGGGATTCCATCAGATGCTGGAGAGATCTGGGTGAGGCGTTCCTCAGACAGTATAAGCATAACATGGACATGGCTCCGACCAGGACTCAGCTGCAGAGTCTTTGTCAGAAAAACAATGAAAGCTTTAAGGAGTACGCCCAGAGGTGGCGCGAGCTAGCTGCGAGAGTTCAACCCCCTATGCTGGAAAGGGAGTTGACTGACATGTTTATCAGTACTCTGCAAGGTGTGTATATGGACCGAATGGGAAGCTGCCCATTCGGAAGTTTTTCTGACGTCGTCATCTGTGGCGAAAGAACTGAAAGTTTGATCAAAGCTGGGAGGATTCATGACGTAGGTTCTTCGTCGTCCTCGAAGAAACCCTTCTCTGGGGCACCTCGCCGTAGAGAAGGAGAGACCAATGCTGTGCAACACAGAGGGGGTGTGTACAGAGCCAATGCAAATAGAGATCAGTATCGTCCAGTGGCTGCAGTGACTATTCCTGCACCTCAGCCTCGTCCACAACAACCAAGGGTTCAACAACCACAACAACCACAACAACAACAACGTCCTTACCAACAAAGACAGAGGTTGAATCCTGACAGAAGATTTGACCCTTTGCCTATGACGTACGCCGAATTGTTACCCGAACTACTCCGGTTAGGGTTTGTAGAATTGCGTACAATGGCTACTCCAACAGTGCTGCCTCCCGGCTATGATGCAAATGTCCGTTGTGATTTTCACTCTGGGGCACCAGGCCACCACACTGAAAGATGTAGGGCTTTGCAGCATAAGGTCCAGGACTTGATCGATGCTAAGGCGATCAACTTTTCTCCAGTGCCAAATGTAGTGAACAATCCTATGCCTCAGCATGGAGGACATAGGGTAAACAATATTGAAGAGGGAGAGGCTGAAGACTTGGTTGTCAACGTTGAAGATGTTCAGACTTCTCTACTTGTTGTGAAGGGCCGTTTGCTGAAGGGGGGTGTTGACCCGGGTTGTAATGAAGACTGTGTGGGTTGTTCAGAAGCTATTAATGGTTGTGACCAGCTGAGGGTTGGTATCCAAAGACTGATTGATGAGGGTTGTCTCCAGTTCAGCCGGGCCGTTAAAGACAAGGGGTCAGTATCTACTGTCACCATATTCTACAAGCCGTCTGAAGGACGAGGGCGTGGGGCTGTCAGTGCACCCACAACGAGCAATGCTCCGGTTACCATCCCTGCTCCGGTAACCATCCGTGCACCAGCTACTATTGTTGCGCCTGGCAGAAGGCAAGTTGAAAATAGTAGGCCAGTTCCCTGGAGTTATGACAACGCCTATCGCCATGATAGGAGGGCCGGTAATCAGACAAGACCAGCTGTGCAAGCGCCAGTTACAATCAGTGCTCCTGTGAGAACTCCCGCGGTTGCAAGTCCTGTGGTGGACAATGTCGGTGGACCAGGAGGTTTCACCAGGAGTGGACGACTGTTTGCTCCTCAGCCTCTGAGAGATGCTAATGCTGAGGCATCTGCAAGAGCTAAGGGCAAACAAGCAGTGGTTGACGAAGAACCAGCTCAGAAGGAGGCTGAGGGTTCTTTTCAGAAGGACGTTGAGGAGTTTATGAAGATTATCAAAAAGAGTGACTACAAGATTGTGGATCAGCTCAACCAAACTCCGTCAAAGATTTCGATACTCTCTTTGCTGATGTGTTCTGAGGCACATCGGGACGCTTTGCTGAAGATGCTGAACATGGCATATGTCCCGCAAGAGATATCCGTCAACCAGTTGGAGGGTGTACTAGCCAACGTGAGCACCAGGCATGGTGTAGGTTTCACTGACCTAGACCTAACGCCTGAGGGTCGTAATCATAACAAAGCCTTGCACATCACTATGGAGTGCAAGGGTGCTGTTTTATCTCACGTGCTAGTGGACACCGGGTCGTCCTTGAATGTCCTGCCCAAGCAGATATTGAAGAAGATTGATGTCGAGGGAGTCGTGCTCACTCCCAGTGACCTTATTGTGCGTGCTTTCGATGGATCCAAGCGGTCTGTGTTTGGTGAAGTCACTTTGCCAGTTAAGATAGGTCCGGAGGTGTTCGACATAATCTTCTACGTGATGGACATTCAGCCTGCTTATAGCTGTTTGTTGGGGCGTCCGTGGATACACGCAGCTGGGGAAGTCTCGTCGACTCTCCACCAAAAGCTCAAGTATGTCTGGAACGGTCAGATTGTGACTGTCTGTGGCGAAGAAGAGATTCTGGTGAGTCATCTCTCCTCATTCAAGTATGTTGAGGTAGATGGCGAGATCCATGAAACCCTGTGCCAGGCATTTGAAACTGTGGCGCTTGAAGGGGTAGCTTGTGCTGAGCAGAGGAAGCCTGGTGCTTCGATTTCGTCGTACAAGCAAGCCAAGGAGGTGGTTGACTCCGGCAGAGTTGAAGGCTGGGGCAAGATGGTTGACTTGCCAGTCAAAGAAGACAAATTCGGCATTGGGTATGAGCCTCTCCAAGCAGAGCAGAGCATACAAGCAGGTCCGAGTACCTTTACCAGCGCTGGGCTGATGAATCATGGAGATGTCTTTGCTACTGATGGTGAAGACAGTAATTCTGATTTGGATGTCTGGGTCCGCCCTTGTGCACCAGGCGAATCTATCAACAACTGGACGGCCGAAGAAGTGGTCCAAGTTACTCTACTGACAGAGTAATTTTCTTTTGTTTTTTCATTTTGCATGAAAACCCTACGTTCTGCCCAAGGCGTAGTGGTTCATTGTAGGGCCGCACCATGTTCACAATGTTTATAAATGAAGGACGTTTTTTCAATCAAATTTTGAGATCTTTGTCTTTCTTTTTCGATTTTTCACCTTTTTCAAAAAAAATAATAAAAATGGCAATGTTTTTGTTTTTGTGACTTTATTGAAATCTTTTTCTAAAAACAAAACATTAAACATGCAGAAGTGATATTTTGGCATCCACTGTGAGCGACTCTGTTATGGCTCAGTATGATTTCGACAATCCCATCTACCAAGCTGAAGAGGAGAGTGAGGAAGACTGTGAACTCCCTGCAGAATTGGTCAGACTACTGAAGCAAGAGGAAAGGGTCATCCAACCTCATCAGGAGGATTTGGAAATTGTTAATCTGGGTACCGAGGACGCCAGAAGAGAGATCAAGATTGGGGCTGCTTTAGAAGACTCTGTCAAGAGGAGGCTAATTGAGATGCTAAGAGAATATGTGGAGATATTCGCCTGGTCATACCAAGATATGCCTGGGTTGGATACAGACATTGTGGTGCATCGGTTACCTCTCAGAAAAGAGTGTCCGTCGGTCAAGCAGAAGCTTCGCAGAACTAGTCCTGATATGGCTGTCAAAATCAAGGAAGAGGTTCAGAAGCAGTGGGACGCAGGTTTTCTGGCTGTTACTAGTTACCCGCCGTGGGTTGCCAACATCGTTCCCGTGCCGAAGAAGGATGGCAAAGTCAGAATGTGTGTCGACTACCGGGATTTAAACAGGGCAAGTCCAAAAGATGATTTCCCATTACCTCACATTGATGTATTGGTTGATAATACGGCTCAATCCTCAGTATTCTCTTTCATGGACGGTTTCTCAGGCTATAACCAGATCAAGATGGCGCCCGAGGACATGGAAAAGACGACATTCATTACACCTTGGGGCACATTTTGCTACAAAGTGATGCCATTTGGGCTGAAGAATGCCGGTGCTACCTATCAGAGGGCAATGACGACTCTCTTTCATGACATGATGCACAAAGAAATTGAAGTGTACGTGGATGATATGATTGCGAAGTCGCAGACAGAAGAGGAGCACCTGGTTAATTTGCAGAAGTTGTTTGACAGATTGGTCAAGTTCAAGCTGAGGCTGAATCCGAACAAGTGTACGTTTGGGGTGAGATCAGGGAAGCTGCTAGGCTTCATTGTCAGTGAGAAAGGGATTGAGGTTGATCCAGCAAAGGTCAAAGCTATTCAAGAGATGCCTGAACCAAAGACGGAAAAGCAAGTCCGTGGGTTTTTAGGGAGGTTGAACTACATTGCAAGGTTCATATCTCATCTAACGGCTACGTGTGAACCAATTTTCAAACTGCTCAGAAAAAATCAGGCAATCAAGTGGAATGATGATTGTCAGAAAGCTTTTGACAAAATCAAAGAATACTTACAAAACCCTCCAATCCTGATTCCTCCAGTACCAGGGAGACCACTGATAATGTACCTTTCAGTCACCGAGACTTCGATGGGGTGTGTATTGGGTCAGCATGACGAGTCTGGTCGAAAAGAGCATGCCATATACTACCTAAGCAAAAAGTTTACCGACTGTGAAACAAGATATTCACTGCTCGAGAAAACTTGCTATGCTTTGGCCTGGGCTGCTCGCCGACTAAGGCAGTATATGTTGAACCATACTACTCTGTTGATTTCTAGGATGGATCCAGTCAAATACATCTTTGAGAAGCCAGCTCTCACCGGACGTGTTGCCCGTTGGCAGATGATTCTAACAGAGTATGACATTCAGTACACGTCGCAGAAGGCCATCAAAGGTAGTATTTTGTCCGACTATCTTGCCGAACAACCAATTGACGACTATCAGCCTATGATGTTTGAATTCCCTGATGAAGACATCATGTATTTGAAAATGAAAGACTGTGAAGAGCCGCTTGTTGAGGAAGGACCGGATCCTGATGACAAGTGGACACTGATGTTTGATGGGGCTGTGAATATGAACGGTAACGGTGTTGGGGCAGTATTGATCAATCCCAAAGGTGCTCACATACCTTTCTCTGCCAGATTGACTTTCGACGTCACCAACAATGAAGCTGAGTATGAGGCTTGTATCATGGGGATAGAAGAAGCCATTGATCTGAGGATCAAAACACTTGACATTTTTGGAGATTCTGCTCTAGTGATCAATCAGGTCAATGGAGATTGGAATACAAACCAGCCACATTTGATTCCGTACAGAGATTACACCAGAAGAATACTGACGTTCTTCAAGAAGGTGAAGTTGTATCATGTCCCCCGGGATGAGAATCAGATGGCTGATGCTTTGGCTACTTTATCCTCTATGATAAAGGTTCATTGGTGGAATCATGTGCCGCATATTGCTGTGAATCGACTCGAGAGGCCTGCGTATGTGTTTGCAGCCGAGTTAGTTGTTGCGATTGATGAGAAGCCGTGGTACTATGATATCAAGAACTTCCTCAAGACTCAAGAATATCCTGAGGGTGCGTCGAAGAATGATAAGAAGACCCTGAGAAGGCTGGCCGGAAGCTTTTATCTGAATCAGGATGATGTGCTGTACAAGAGGAACTTTGACATGGTCTTGCTCAGATGCGTGGATAGACACGAAGCAGACATGTTGATGCAAGAAGTGCACGAGGGTTCGTTTGGTACCCATGCTGGTGGTCATGCAATGTCGAAGAAATTGCTGAGAGCCGGTTATTATTGGATGACTATGGAGTCCGATTGCTTCAAATATGCTCGGAAGTGCCATAAGTGTCAAATTTATGCTGATAAGGTGCATGTACCACCCAGCCCGTTGAATGTCATGAATTCGCCTTGGCCGTTCGCCATGTGGGGCATTGACATGATTGGGAAGATCGAACCAACTGCTTCTAATGGACATCGCTTCATCTTGGTTGCGATTGATTACTTCACCAAATGGGTAGAAGCAGCTTCTTTTGCTAGTGTCACCAAACAAGTGGTTGCCCGGTTCATCAAGAAAGAAATCATCTGTCGTTATGGAGTCCCTGAGAGAATCATCACTGACAATGGTTCAAATCTCAATAACAAGATGATGAAAGAACTTTGCAGAGATTTCAAGATCGAACATCACAATTCTTCTCCCTATAGACCAAAGATGAATGGTGCTGTAGAGGCGGCTAACAAGAACATCAAGAAGATTGTGCAGAAGATGGTCGTTACGTACAAGGATTGGCATGAGATGTTGCCTTTCGCTTTGCATGGATACCGTACCTCAGTACGTACGTCGACCGGGGCAACCCCCTACTCCCTTGTGTATGGTATGGAAGCAGTCCTACCAGTTAAGGTGGAGATCCCTTCTCTGAGGGTATTATTGGATGTTAAGCTGGACGAAGCCGAGTGGATTCGTACAAGGTTTAATGAGTTAAGCCTTATCGAAGAAAGACGGTTGGCAGCTGTTTGCCATGGGCAGTTATATCAGAGAAGGATGAAGCGAGCCTTTGATCAGAAAGTGCGTCCTCGGACATTTCAAACTGGCGATCTAGTTTTGAAGAGGATCCTTCCTCCCGGTACAGATAACAGGGGCAAGTGGACTCCTAATTACGAAGGTCCATATGTTGTGAAGAAGGTTTTCTCCGGTGGAGCCTTGATGCTTACAACAATGGATGGTGAAGACTTTCCTTCCCCTGTCAACTCAGATGTAGTCAAAAAATACTTCGCATAAATTGACCCGCTGGACAAAAAGAATAAAAGAGTCCAGGCAAAAATGGGCATCCCGGCGAACCAAAAAAAAACAGAAAGAAAAGGTTCGGGCAAAAGTTAGGGATAAAAATAAAAAAAACTGTACACCCGGTAAGTCGAAAACCCGCAAGGGCGGCTTAGGCAAAAATGGGTATCCCGGTGGATTGAGAACCCGAAAGGGCGATCCAGCCAAAAGAGGGATTAAAGCGAAGACTACAGTCTGAGTTATCTGTACTTCGTCATGCTTCGTCAGCTGCCATCTCGAAGGATGTGATCGGTCCAGTCAGTCTTCTCAGAAAGCAAGGAATTGGGAGGAAACTGATGATCTATGAGTTATAACAGAGTTGGGAAACAGTGGATGCTGTGTTCACATTGCCATTAGGATAGTCTATTTTCCTTTTGTGCGCAATTACCTCTTTCTAGGAATTGCTTCCCAATGTATTTGCCTTTTCAGGCACACTTTCAATCAATAAAAGTCGTTATTCAGATAAATTGCTCTCTTGTTTTTACTTTTACTGTTTTGTTTGCAAAAACGTCCGAATTTTTGATAAACATTGCATCTAAAAACATGAAGGCTACACAATGACGTGCAGAAAGATTAAAACATTTGAAAATCATTTTGAATGTTGAGGACACTTGAGCGTATCTTGTCCATGTACTCCCTGGGGCATCTGTTGTTCCGTTTTGCAGGTCGTCACCTGTGAGTATTTTCCCCAGTAAGGTCGTCACCTGTGAGCATTCCCCAGCAGTGCTTTCCCCAGACAGGGTTATTCTCCTAGCTATGGATTGTTTAAGCCTTCCCCAGCGAAGCAATTAGTTCTCCAGCAGAGTTCATCCTCTAGTGGATTGGACAGGTTTCAGTAGCAGGTCGATACCTGCATCCCCAGCTGAGTTTTTTTTCTACTTGTGAATTGTGTGGGTCGTCCCCGGCAGAGTAACAGATATTCCCCGAAGCAGAGTTCATCATACTTGAGGTTTGTATGAGCCTTATCCCCAGAGAGTTGCCTGGTTTATCGTCCCCCAGCGGAACGGTTATTTCCTCAGCAGAACAGTTATTTCCCCAAGCGGAGTTTTTGTGGATTGATTGGGCCGTCCCCAGCAGTTTACCTTTGTTTTCCCTAGCAGAGTTGCTTTTTTACTCCCCAGCGAGTTGCCTTGTTTTCCCCTAGTGGAGTTGTATTGTTGGTTCCCCAGCAGTTGTATTGTCCCCCCAGTGGATTTATCTTGAAGATTCCTCAGCACAGTCGTCCTGTGTATCTCCCCCCGCAGAGTTCTCATCATATCGCATTGCATATAGTAAATCATTGCATCCTCAAACCGCGTAGCATTTCCATTCCAGATGGAGCATTACGCCATAGAAAAGTTCAAACATATGCATTCATGTGTTCGAAACCGCATCAGACTGTATCCCCGGCAGAGGCAGGATCATTTTTATTCAACGTCAACACAGCAAATCAACTGCAGTTGCTTCGACAGCATTCAGAATTGATTATCCCCACAGAGGTTTATTTCCTCACCCGATGGTGACAGAAAGTTTGTTTCTCCCCAGCGAGACCCCCAGCAAGTGGTCAGCCTTGCTTTGACATATCTAAGATGTCGTTCTTGTGATACCAGTAAGTGTCATGTCAGCGCCCGCGTGTGTTCTATCATTCTTTTTGGTGTCGGTAAGCGCCATTGCTTCGGTGTCGGTAAACATCGAGTTCCACCCAGTCATCTGTAAATGTCTGGTCATTTTTGGTGTCGGTAAACACCATTATTTCGGTGTCGGTAAACATCGAGTCTCACCCAGTCATCGGTAAATGTCTGGTCATTTTTGGTGTCGGTAAACGCCATTGTTTCGGTGTCGGTAAACATCGAGTCTTTCTCTCAGTCATCGGTAAATGTCTGATAAATCCCCAGCTAGAATTCCCCAGTAGAGTCATCTGTAAATGTACTATCTGGTTTCCAGTTGCGAATATTCGTTTGTCTCTCCCCAATAAATTTCTCATTCCCAGTCATCGGTAAATGTCTGGTCATTCTTTTTGATGTCGGTAAACATCATCTTTCGATGTCGGTAAACATCGAGTCTCATCCCAGTCATCGGTAAATGTCTGGTCATTCTTTGTTCTCTTGTTAACAAAATCAAGATCCCCAGAAGTCGTCGGTAAACGTCTTGTCTGGTTCCGCCACAAAAATTTTGTTCCTCTCCCAGCAGAGATGTCATCGGTAAATGGCCCAGTTTTTCTTCGATATCGGTAAATATCGAGTTCCCAGTTGCAGTAGCCATCGGTAAATGGCCTTGTTAAAATCGACATCGGTAAATGTCAAGATGCTCTGAAGCCACCATCGGTAAATGGTTTTGCTTCCTTTCTACATCAAACTATTTCCCAGCAGCCATCGGTAAATGGTCTGGCTGAAGTTGATATCGGTAAATATCAAGTTTTAACCATCGGTAAATGGTTTTTGATTTTTAGAATTTTTTTTCCCAGCAGCCATCGGTAAATGGTCTGGCTGAAGTTGATATCGGTAAATATCAAGGTCCCAGCTTTAACCATCGGTAAATGGTTATGTTTTTCAGAAGTTTGTTTTCCCCCAGCCGCCATCGGTAAATGGTCTAGCTGAAGTTGATATCGGTAAATATCAAGGTTCCAGTTTTCCAACCATCGGTAAATGGTTTTGCTTTTCTGAAGTTGTCATGCAGTTTGTCATCGGTAAATGACGTGGTTCTTCTTGTATTATATCCAGTCGGTGCAAATTTCTACGGTTCTTTGGTATTCAATCCCTGTTTACCCTGAAAGTCTGACAGCCACTGCTATCATCCGTTCGGGTTCCCAGCTGATTGAATAGGGGCAGCTGTAGCACCTCAAATTTGCACCTATCATTGTACATACCATCTCATATTAGGTCATAGCATATCATGGTCCATTGCATAGCATTGCATTGTCCCCAGTTGCCTCAAGAGCAAGCAAGTCAAGAATTAGGTCAAACTGACCAGGAGATCAGTCAACCAAGCAAGCAAGTGTGTTTCTCAAGGAGCCAAGGCCCTAGGGTTTGTCCCAACAAGTTCACATGACTTGGAGGTCCTTTTGAAGTGTTTAAGTCAAGGGTTGGATGTTCAGAGGTCATCAATTCATGCACAATCAGTCAATTAGGTCAAAGACAGTCAACAGTCAGTCAAAGCAGTGGATGGTGGCCATTCTTGTGGAATTTGGGCACCATGATCAATAATCAAGAGTTCATATGACTTGGGACATCATTTGGAATCAAGGTCTCAAGGAATTAGGGTTTGAAATTCATCAGAAGTGCTTCAGTCATCCAAAACCCTAGAAAGTCAAAGTTGGTCAACTGTGGATTTAATCAGTGGTTTTGATGGATGGAAATGGTTTGAGGGAGCTTATTCATGTCCCAATAGGCCTCATGTATCGTGGCAATCAATATCATTGAAGAATTTGAAGCCAGTCAGAAAATTTCCAAAAATAGAAACTGGACCTGTAATTTTAACTGCCAAAAATGGAAACTTCTTGATCCTCAACTTGCATCATGATACAAGCTTCAAATGAATTTTTGCCCAACATGAAAGTTGAAGATCTTGTTCTCCCATTTTCAAAAAGTCCAAGAACTCTCAAATCCCATGAATGGTTTGCAAGATATGGTCAAATCATTTTCACATTTTCATGAACTTCAAAAGGCCATATCTCATGATTCCTTTGGCCAAATTTGGTGGGGTTTTTTCCTACAAACTCCATTTAATCCCCTCTTTCCAAAAATTCATTCATCATTCACCAAAACCTTGCCAATCAAAATGGCATTTTTTGACTTGTTTCATTAAAATTCAAGTTTGACCAAGGTTTGACTTTTTGATTTAGCAATATTTAACACTTTTGGCCAATTGGGATTCATTTTAGATGTTATTTGCAACATGTACCAAGCCCAAACTCGGGCAGACTTACACCCCCATTTGCATTTTTGGCCAAATTAGCAAAATGTGCATTTCACTTCATTTAAGCTAATCCTTCTTAGCACTTCTTAAACCAATGTTAAACAGACCACATATAAGCAATTTTCTGGCCATTTGTAACCCTAGCCACAGCCTTTGCACATCAGAATTTCTCATTCTCTCACTTTGGCATTTTTGCTCCTTTTGCATTTTCTGCCAAAATCTCCATAACCCTCGAGCAGCCATTGGTTTTTCATCACCTAGCCATCATTGTAAGCTCATTCCAAGTGTAAAACACCAGCTGGAAGCTCCTTTTGAACTCTGTTTTCTTCAAGCATCAGCCATGGCAAGTGTGGATTCAAGGTGGAATTGAGTTGCTCGAGCTGATTTTCTTCAAGTTTCCTCCAACATCAACCAAGATCTCCACCTGTTTGAGCTTGCATTACTCAAAATACAACTGTTCCTCGATTTTCTTCATAAACAAGTAAGGTTTCGACCTTCACCATTTACTATGCCATGCCATGTTTAAGATAGGTCTTTGAATGCTGAACACACTGCAACTTGTCTCACTTGAAATGATTATGATATGGCTGAGAAATCTAGGTTTACATTTTTATGTTCAAACTTGTTTTTGTGGATTTCTCTTTTATGAGCTGGAATTGATGATGATGATTGTTATGTTATGCTTGTGCTTGGTTTGCTGAAGCTATTGATATGCTTGTTGCCAATTTCTGGGCACACTTGTTCTTCATGATTTTGATGAAGGTGATGAATGTCCACTGTAGCCAATGAAACCCTAAGCCATTCCCAGTTTGTTCCTATTTTTTTTCTGTATCGTGTATGGCTGTTGTTTACATGGTGATTGCATGAACTATATCATTGCCATGCTATTTGTAAATTTTGGTTGAAATTCGTTGGTGATGCATGATGAAGATGAACATTGCTGTTAAACCCTAGCCTTTTTTCCAGAACAATGAACATCGATTGGCCTCTGTACTGTTTCATTGAAAACTGGCCAATCAGAACATTTGATTGCCTTTGCCTATGCACGGTCGTTTTGCTAAATGAAGCCCAATATTACCAATATGCCACTCGGACCAAATTAAATCCAATTAATCCACTTTAATTTCAATGAATATTCCATTTGATCATCACATCTTTGAAAAATCACAATTTGTTCATTTCAATTCCAAATCCAGTGGGGTTTTTTGCATTATAATCATGAGATTGTCTAGTTTTTTATCATTATTTTTAATAATTTTTTGGATCATTGGTTTTTAAATGGCCTTAGGGTTTGTGTAAGGTGACCAAAAATGATACATGTTGCCAATCCTTTTGTGAAATGATCATGTTGCATCCTTTTGATCTGAAATTTTTTGTGGTTATTCTACACACATTCATGTTTATTTTGGTATAAAGTTTGTGGATTTCTCATTTGTGGTTTGTGTGATATGATTTTTTGAAGTAAGGTGTTATATTTGGTGTCACACCATAAATGTGCAATTTGCTGATTTTTGTTTACATGCTTCATGACCTCCAAATGATCCAATTTTTTGCATGATCCCTCTCTTATGTGTCTAGTTGACTTGTGATTTTTTGTGGAATTATTTGAGCCATTTTCTATTTGTTTGTGAATTTTCTTCCCTGCCTAGTCAAATGTTGACTTTGTGTGACATACCTTGCCATATCATTTGGGAAATCCTCATGCTTTATTGTATGATCATGAAATTTCATATGTGCATACTAGACATCTTGAGCTTTGCATTGGTGTTAATCCCATCCATTTCCCATCTGTTTTCATTTTGATATGATTTTTTGAAGTTGACCCATGATTGTTGACTTTCTTTGTGCTTACTTGAAATTGTTCTGACTTCTTGATTTTATTTGACTATCTTCCCATGATCCAATTGAGATAAAATTTTGTATGCATGCTATGTTATGGATTGTGATTGAGTATGAATTATTTCATGATTTTTGGAATTGATTATGTTTGCTTTTGAGCTTGGTCTTGCTGTTGACCTTTTGTGTGCTCCCTCTTGTCATGTTTTGACTTCTTTGGTCTACAAAATGATAATGATGCATGATATGAGTTTGGATCCAATTGTGCATGCTTCTTAAATGCTTGAACTTGACTTTGGTTGACTATTGTTTGCTGTTTTGACTTTCCTTTTTGTTTTTGACCCTAGGCTTGCCCTAGGGGTCTTTTGGACTTATGTTGAGTTCATCTGTTTCAGGTTGAGCATCAATGCTTCAAAGAAACCATACAATTTTGTTTGAGATTTGGTTATATATTATGTACTAACCTTTGTTTTGTAGGTGGTATGACTCATATGAGTTTGGTTTTGTGCTTTGGCACTTCTGATTATTGTTAACTGTTTGTTTCATTTCCTTCTGATTTGAACTGTTGACTTGTTTACTGATTAGTTTGACTTTTTCAGGTACCCTTTAGTTGCTTTATTTGCTTGCTTTGCTATTTAGCAATTGCTTTTGAGGTATAATTACTCTCTCTTCATGTAGTCTGGAGTCCCGGTCTGTTATTTGACCGGGCAAACTGTCTGAAGTCCTCCTTAAGAGGCCATGCTTGTGTGTGTTTAAAATTGTCCCAAGCAGGAAAAGTCCTTCAAGTAAGGCAATTGGTGGATATAAGGGATAAGTAGCCTATCCCCCACTATTCAGTGAGTCTTCTCCTTGCTCCCATTACATGGTTGTAGCATTGAGATCAAAACCCAAGATCTATCGAGTCAATAATGTGGAAAGAGCTCCATCTTTCTGAGCTCCCACCCTTTCTGATGTGCTCTCCCTGATCAGGGATAGAAGCAATGAGGCACACCCCTCATCTCCTTTCATCTGCTTCACCTTAGCCTCTCAATGGCAAGGTTAAGAGCGACATTTACCTATTACAGTGGACTTTCATAGTCAAACCCTCTTGTGTGAGCCCCCTTGTTTGGCTATAGAGTGTGCTGTTTGATTCTCATTGATTGATTGATTGCTTCATATGCACCTGTTTGCTTGTATGTTATGAAATTATCATCATCAATTGCCATTAATGCATGAGCATCTCTTTTGTCTGTGTGACATTGTCGTTGTTGTTTACCCATTGAGGACAATTGTAAGTCCATTGCTTTGGCATTTGCTCCTATGATATGGAAGTGAGTATAAGCCCATCACTTTGGCCACTCATCTTATCTCTGTTTTGCTTTCTTTGTTTATGAGAGGATACAATTGTAAGTCCCACAAGTTGGCAGTTGTTTTCCCATCACATGGGCCACTCATCTTATCTTTGCTTGTTGCATTGTTGTATGTGAGGATACAATTGTAAGTCCCACAAGTTGGCATTTGTTTTCCTAGGATCATACTGTGTATGTCAGAGTAAGCCCATACAAGTTGGCATCTGACATCCATGTTTTGCTTTCTTTGTTTATGAGAGGATGCAATTGTAAGTCCCACAAGTTGGCATTTGCTTTCCTATGATCATGTGTGGAATTAACCTAAGTCCCACAAGTTGGCAGTTGATTTCCATATTTCATTCATGTTTTTTTCCTTTTGGGGAGATTAGTGTAAGACCATTGAGTGGCCTCTGATATCCATTTCTGTTTTAGGAGATTGGTGTAAATCCAGCTATTGGTATCCGATATCCGCTTTTGTTTGTGAGATTGGAGTAAGACCATTGAGTGGCATCCGGTATCATTTGTTTGTTTGCTTTATTATTAATTGCCCATTCCAAAGGACACACTTGAATCATCTTCTATATGATCTCAAGAAGTGAACCTCCTGAGAAGTTTTTACTTTCCATCCTCATTCATTCATCCTCATTATGTCCTAGAACCTTTTCACACTTTGATCTTAAACTTGACATAGACATTGTGCAAACTTCTTCATGTTTTCAAGCTAAAAACCTGGACTCAAGTCCTTGACTTTTTTCAAACTCCATTTCATAATACTTCTCTGAATCAATCCTAATCATACTTTGACTTCATTTTCATAATCACAATCAATTAACTTCACCCATTCACTTGTTTTGGCTTTGTCCATTAATCTTTTCATGCATTAGCCATAGGTTTCAATTATCATTGTGGTTGATGTAAACCTCACCTTATCTTTAGTGAGTCGACAGTAAGACTTCCGTACTGAAAACAGGGTTAACCCCTCTAGTACGTCGAAGCTATCCTCGCATGGTGGATGTTGGTTTTGGTCGAGTGTTCTCCCATTGATAATGAAAAGCCTCAGTGCTATTGTTTAAAATTGAATCCACCAACTTTTGGAAATCTTTTAGCCGAACTACGGCGTTTTGATCCTTACCTTTGATGGAAGGTACGTAGGCAGCGGGTTCATCCGCTCAAACCCAATAAAAATTGTATATTCTTTTCTCATCATCCCAATCATGTCTGCACAATGTGTATGTCATAACAAATAATAATTCAGTACAACAAGTGTGAAAAGGGCTCCCTAGGAGTACCTAGGACGTAGTGGGTGCCTAACACCTTCCCATTGTGTAACTTACCCCTTACCCAGAATCTCTGATCTTTTATTAGTTTTCTACGTGTAAAACTTCTTAGGCTTTTGTTCGCTTTTTAGCCAGTCCTTTGGATAAATAAAAGTGCGGTGGGGACTCGAAATTTCATTGTATGCTTTGCTTATGGTTTAATCGATAAATCATATAGCGACGAATACACCGCTACACTGACGCATCGAGGTATAAAGTTTATTGTCCGAATGAGCACTGCCTTTTTATGTTGTCAGCTTCGTACCGGAAGAGGAGCGAGTCTTGGGAGATTGGATCAATGGGTCCAGATCACACATGCATGCTGACAAACCCAATCCAGGATCATCGTAAATTAAGCTCTCAGCTAATATGTGATGAAATATTATCTGTTATTAGCGACAATCCATCATTAAAGGTGAGTACAATAATCTCGCATATTAGGGCAGAGTACGAGTACACTCCATCATATAGGAAGGCATGGAAAGCTAGGACAAAATCTATTGAAAAAGTGTTTGGCAATTGGGAGGAGTCTTGCAAACAACTTCCAAAATACTTGTTGGCTCTAAAACAATATGCTCCCGGAACAATTGTCAAGCTGGAAACAAATTGTCCGCCTATACACCCGATGGTACATGTGCTGTTGGAAATAAAATATTTCACCGTCTATTCTGGGTGTATCAACCAGGTATCATAGGTTTTTCTTTCTGTAAACCAATTATACAAACTGATGGTACATGGTTGTACGTAAAATACAAAGGAACGTTACTGATGGTAGTGGCACAAGATGGGAACATCAATATTTTTTCAATCGTCTTTGCCCTAGTTGAAGGGGAGACTGCTGAGGGATGAAGTTTTTTCCTAAGAAATCTCTGATTGCACGTTGCACCTCAGCCTAACTTATGTTTGATCTCCGACAGACACCCTTTAATCATCAGTGCATATAATAACATTGACAACGGCTAGCAAAATCCTCCTTCGACACATGTGTTATGTAATAGACATATTGCTCAGAATTTCATGCGGGAAATCAAAGATAAGACGTTGCGGAAGAAGGTTGTCAATGTAGGTTACGCATTATCAGAACCTTTTTTCAAACACTACCGCAAGGAAATAAGATTGTCAAACGAAGATGCGGTACGGTGGATCCATGGTATTCCTTTGGAGAAGTGGACTGGGGCATACGACAACGGTCAACGTTGGGGCCACATGACAACAAATTTTGTGGAATCAATGAACTCTGTCTTCAAAGGCATCCGTAACCTACCAATAATCGCTTTGGTGCATGCTACATATTTAGGGCTAAGGGCGTTGTTTGAAACCAGACGCTTAAAATGGAGTTCAGTGTTGCAATCTGGACAGTTGTTCAGTGATGCTTCGATGAAATTCATCAGACATGAAGCTGCCAAAGCAAACACACATGTGGTTACGGTCTTATACCGAAGTAAAGGTTGGTTTAGTGTTGTCGAGTCCATGGATCACAATGAGGGCATGCGGATGGGATAGTACAAAGTCGAAATAGATAGAGGTTAGTGCGACTGCAGAAAGTTCCAAGCCTTTCGTACCCCCGCTCCCATGTCCTTGCGGCATGCTCAAAGGTTCGAAGGGATCCATCATACTTGTTATCTGAAGTTTACAAAATCGTCAGTCTTTCAAATGTTTATAAAATTAGTTTTTTCGTAGTGGCAAAAGAGGATTATTGGCCAGAATATCAAGGGGACATCGTCTGGCACAACGAAGTTATGCGAAGGAAGAAAAAGGGTCGCCCAAACAGCATCGGAATTCGAACCGAAATGGATACGGCGAACAAAATGGTTAGACTATGTAGTTCATGTCGTCAACTAGGTCATAATCGTAATAACTGTCCTAGTGTTAGAATGAGCACAACCAGATAAATTTACATGTACCTCTATTGCAATATATGACAAATTAAATTTATTTCATATTAGACGTCTGTCCCGAAAGTACCATTGCATAAACAGTAACACATATAATTATAACAAATACAAGAACTATGCAATTACAACCAGCAAAACAATTTTGAACATGTAATGCATCATCCTACGAGCGTCTTGGTCTGTCTTAATATCCACCATTTCGCGTAATTCTCCGTGTTGGTTGAACGTGGACACAAGCCATTGTATTCTTCTAATCCGTTCACCCTCTTCAGTTTCTCCCTCTAACCAACTGTACAACGTCCGATTAAGATGTTCAAACATATTTGTGTTCCAAAGTCGAATCTGTACCGGAGCCGCAACGGCAGAAAATATTACTTCAGCACTTTGTTTTTGAATGTATGCAGACATTGTTGAAACAGGGAAAATTGAAATTGATGGTGGTTGAATTGTATTAGGAGATGAGTTTGAGTGAAAAATATTGCATCCAATGCGTGGTATTTATAGAGACGGACAAAACATGTGGGCGCTTGAGGGATTGACGCCCACATGACCATCACATGCAGCCAGATGAATTAGCGCCCACACAACCAAATGCACCTAGGCGCCACTAGCATTGACGCCTCCTCATGAGGCCCAATGCAGGCGCCACTAGTATTGGCGCCTCCTCATGAGGAGCGCAATGCATGCGCCAATGCTAGTGGCGCCTCCTTGTGAGGAGCGCAATGCATGCGCCAATGCTATTGACGCCTCCTCTTTATGCATTGGGGGTGCCCCAGTTCATCTGACGCATCCTCTACCAAACCTGGTTATTTTGATAATTTTTTTAAATAATTAGTTATTTTGAAAAAAAAATAAAAATAATTATTATTTTGAAAAAAAATTCCAAACTTTTACCTACTTCCTCTTCAAGAACACCCATATTAATCCTATTTGAATCTGCTCAAACTTCAACAAAATTCAAGAAACCGATATCCTGAATTTCACAAAACTCCCAATATCTTTATATCTGAGTACAATTATCGTACTATGTAATCAAGCTTCATGTTAATCCTATTCATAAAGGATATGAACTCTACTATTTTCATTAACTTGTGCCATAAGACAATGATTCAATTAGTAAATAATATGAGCATACAAAAGTATATAGACAATCATGAATATGGTATCTATCAGTTATATATAACTGTCAACTGAATATGGTTTCAGAGTTATAGATATATCCAAAACCAACAATACTTAAAACCAACAGTACAACATTAACAATTGACCCCAAACTCCATATAATATAACTATACTTAATCCGATTCAAAGCCATAATTCAGAAAGAAAGGAAATAGCATAACAATAACCAATTTCTTTTTCTACATATCATTACAATGACATTCAAGATTAGCCCATGGTTCAAAAAGTTACAGAATAATTAAACCTATAATTTAAAGCCTAGTGTCGAGGGTGAGGCACAAATTGGTATTATTCTCCAGCTCAGCCAAGTGATTATGCATGAAAAGGATACCACATTTTCTCTGGGAGAAGCAATTTAAGCATTCTAAGAGAAACTTGAGAAATACTCATCAATCTGCATAAAAATGCTCAATACACATCAAAGAGTAAAGGTAATCAGAAGAACTGTTACCCATGGTTTTAAACTGCTTTCCACAAGAACGGCGACAGTAATTGTGACTACAAGTCTACAACCTATGCTTTTCAAGATCTCAACAACCATATCAAATCCAGCTATATCTGACTACAATATTCTACATATCAAATATCATAACATAACCACCACAACTGTAATTAAAAACCTTACTTATATGATAACAAGATGTGCATAAAGTAAACCAGGGTGTTACAATTTGATTACATTACATGTTTTAACTTAACCAAAATAAAAAACATAACGAACAGGCTTTTCCTTTCTATTTTACAGGTAAACCGAATGCTAAATTAAGCCGATAAATAAGAGACTCGTCTGTCATCATTCATTAACTATGAAAATATGGAATACACAAAAATGCTCATCACCAACTCACCACCACTATCACTAATTACTACCACAATAACTAATAACTAACATGTGCTTGTGATCAAAACCATAAACACATCCAACCAAGTCAACAACATATAAACAATTTCATCAATTACACCATATCTTGATAAAAACCAAAAATTGCCATTTAGATCTATGAAACACTGGCACATATATAGACACCACACACAGGACTAGTTGAATAATGCGGTAATGCGGAATACCAAACACACACCTTCAATCTGAAGTGTCAATGCTACATAGTCATGATCCATCATCATCATCATGATCACTCTCATCACTGAAATACCCAGCTTTCTTCCCTTTCTTCTTCGTCTTGTTGTTGTCCAAACCCTCATCAACATTTCTGTTTCTCCCCAACAACCTTTCACCCGCTTCATCATCCACAACAGAAGCCCAATTATCGTCAAACAGCTCCGCAGCAATCTGACCACCCTCCTCCTCCTCCTCATCACCTTCCTCCTCCCCATCCTTATCCCTCAGCCCACTAAATCCCCGTCGCGGCTTCTTAGGCTGAGGCCGCGGCCTTGGCCCCAACCGATTCTTAGGACACTCATACGACAATTGACCATGCCCCCCACACTCATAACACAAAGCAGTCTCAGTATTGTACACGCGCTTCCGAATAAACTCCGGAGGACGTCCATTATCAGTAGCAATAGAAGCAGTTAGTGTCCTTCCATTGAGAATCTTCTTATTCATCTCCGCCACGGCGCGTTGGGTGTCATTACGAGAAACGAATTGGACAAACGCGACACCGCGGCTTAGGCGCGTGTGACGGTCTTTGAGAACAGTTACACGCGCGATGCGGCCGAAAGTAGAGAAGAGCGTATGGAGATCGGAGTTTGTTAGGGAGTAATCTAGATTAGAAACGTATAGCGTCGATTTTGATGGTGCTAAGGGTTCACCTGTTCCTCCTATTGATGATCCTTTGTTGTTCGGTTTTGATTGGGGTTGATTACTGGATGTGGTGCCGGTGGTGGTGTTGGGGGTTGAGGACGAAGCGCAGTAGCGGTAGTAGAAAACGTCGTCGTCTTCATCGCTGTCGCTGTGTTTTTGTTTGTGTTTCTTCTTGCTTGACATTTTTTTCGGTTCAGGTTTTTTGTTTCCGGCAACGGCGTTCGGTTTCCGGCGACGGAATTAGTTCTCCGATGCTTCTTTAATCTATAGAGGAAATCTGAGAGTGGAGAGATTCTATAATGCGTTTGAGAAACCCTAGAGAAGTGAAGCGAAACTCCAAGCGGATCTGGACATGGATCCGGATATTTTGGATTGGTTTTATATATGGTTTTATCCATTCTTATTTTTTTATAAGCAGTACTATCCATATGTAAATGGACAACTTGCTCACCGCCAGAGTACTTGTAAAGATAGCATAAAACTAAAAATTATTATGTTTTAATATTTTTTTATTTAATTGGTCAGCCACC
This sequence comes from Lathyrus oleraceus, assembly GCF_024323335.1. Lineage (NCBI taxonomy): Eukaryota > Viridiplantae > Streptophyta > Magnoliopsida > Fabales > Fabaceae > Lathyrus > Lathyrus oleraceus. The sequence continues at coordinate 371,894,133 of NC_066582.1, forward strand.
CATCTGCATATATAAATTTTAATAATTTTTTGTTAGTATGATGCTAGATTTTTTAAGACAAAAATTTCTAGTTCTTTAGATATACAATTTTATTATATTATTTTAGATTATATTTTAATATCTTAAGATAAATAGAATTATTGAAATTTAGCAAAAATAGAATAGAGTGAAATAGAAATTTTATTACTTTATTATTTGAATAATTAGCGATAAAAACAAAGTAAGTTTTTGATTCTGCTCATATAAAAGAGAAACAATACTGATGGAAAGTGATGAAAATTTTCATTCTGCTCATATTAAAGGGAACAATACTCGTAGAAAGTGATCAATACTAGTAGAAAGTGATGTAATTTTTTATTCCTCATATCTAAGGGAAACAATGCTAATGAAAAGTGATGAAATGAAATAAAATAGAATAATAAAATTTTATTATACAGGATCTGATTTTAATTAACTCAAACCATGTAATCTTATTCTATTTCATCTCATATCACTTCATATCATCTCATTGCATCAATTTAAGCAAAACCTTAGTCTAATAACTTCAGTTTCACAACATTTAAAAACTCTTATGTAGAATTTGTCCAGAATTGAAGAGGACTCATCTCTTACTAGAAACTCAACAATTAATTTGTTTTCAAAAGTAATGCTTTATTTATACGCTTAGATTATGTTTGGACATCTTAAAATGAAGATATAAGAATAAAAATGAACATAGTGAATCAACAAAATTAGAAGTACATACGATTAAAATGCATCAAAATCGATGACATATTTTTAAATTTATTGAACTTTTCGCATTAGACTTTTTTCTATTGTATTATTTTTCAACATCATTTAATTTCTAGAACTCATGCATCCTATCCAAAAAAGCAAAGTTCTCACTCAGATGTTTCTTCCTTAAGACGTTCTCTCCATTCTACGAATGTTGGTGGTAGAGGACACCCTCGTTTCAAATAAGCTTGTATAAAATGCATCTTAGTAGCAATCTGTCTAATCAAGACAACCCGGCCATTTAAATTATTTGGAGGGCAACTTAGCAGAGGGAAAACGATTTACGAAAAACTATGTCTTGTAAACTAAACTAAAACTCAGTCATATACATTTGATATAAGATGACTCATTTCAAAAAAATTCATCCACTTTATTGTCGTTGTGGGGACACCAATTTTACTATGAATCAAAGGATTTGGAATAGCTTGTATTTGTGCATTAGTCATATAGAGTCGCATGTAATTGTCGCACCTCAAAAAAAGATGATAATGCGATCCCTCGCGATAGGACGCGGAAAAAAAAATGTTGTTCGAAACAGGGTCGCCACCGAACTTTATTTATTCCAATGAAGGAATAGGAAAATATCGAGAAAACCTTTAGAAATAAGAATAATGGTCGTCGCAACCATATTTGGGTTCGGGAGTCGATTACGCAAGGGGAAGGTATTAGCACCCCTCACGTCCGTTGTACTCAACGGGAACCTTTTAGTCTGATTTTGCTATTTGACTGTTAATTGACTCTTTATCTGCTTGCTTCGAGTAATTAGAATTGATGATAGATGTGGATGAAGACCTCAGAATGGGGGAAATGGGAGGTTTTTTATTAGTGTGCTCGCGAAGATACAACAATCTCCTGCCTACGTATCCTTATGGTGCAATAAGGAAATCAGAGCATTCGTAGTTCGGGCTACTACGAATATTGGTTGTGTTTTGTTTTGATGAACGACTGTGTAGGTCGGCGTTCTAACGGCTAAACACTGGCTTGTCTACTCTCGGTGGAGGCTCTAGCACTAGTTTGTTGTGTGCATTAGAAAGGATTGACAGTGTTCTTTTTGAAAGGGTTTTGGTCACGCGGGGGTGACGAGTTGAATTGACGTGTCTGGATTTGATTGGTTTCGATCGCTCGAGGGCGAGAAGTTAGGTTTGATTTGTTGATGATTTGAGGAACGACGAAAGATTGAGCAATATGGTGTACACCAATCGTTCAATTCTTTCGAGGAATAATAAGGCGTGCGCCTTCTATTCCCTTTTCGTTCGAATTGTTTTGAAAGTTTGTTTGTAGATGTTGAATACGCACGGTAGTGAGGCGTACGCCTCCTACTTGCTTATTCAAAGAATAACGAGGCGTACGCCACCTATTCCCTTATCCAAGTCTATTTAACGTGTTTTAGTCGGAAGTCGATAATTTGGGCAATATGGCGGACGCCAATTATACAAATAATCGAGAGACGGTGAGGCGTACGCCTCCCATATTTTATCACCCGAGGTTTAAATTGTAAAAAGATATGTTTAGATATTGTATTCGATTTATGAAGATAGCTTGAATTTTGGGTTGGTAGGTTTGGATTTTTCGATGATTTGAGCAAGGTGGCGTACGCCAATTATTCAAATAATCAAGGAGTGGTGAGGCGTACGCCTCCCATTCTCTATTGAAGTTGTATAGTTTATTTTGTAAAATTGGGTTTGATATAAGAGGTGATTTGAGTTTATTCGATTGTGTTTTAAGTTTGATGACAAAAACTCGAGCAATGTGGCGTACGCCAATTATTCGAATAATCGAAAGATAGTGAGGCGTACGCCTCCTATCCTCTTTATTATCATAAATTTAGAATTAAATGTTTTAGAATTTGTAGTTGATTTGGAAAATGATTTGAATATGATGGTTGAAGTTTAGAAATAATTTGAATTTAGAACCTATGTTTGATTTGAAAAATTGATTTGAAATTGTATGATTATTAGGGTTTTAATTGAATGACGAAAATCAGAGCAATATGGCGTACGCCAATTATTCGAATAATCGAGAGATAAAGAAGCGGATGCTCACTATTCTCCTTTTCATTCAAAGATTAATTATTAAAAATAAAACTTTTAGAATTTATAATTAATTGGTGGAGTGATTTTAATTTTATGGAGTTTTAGGGTTTTAAATGAATGACGAAAATCCGAGCAATATGGCGTACGCCAATTGTTCGAATAGTCGAGAGATAGTGAAGCGGAGGCTTACTATTCTCCTTTTCATTCAAAATTAAATTAAATAATTTTTAAGAGAATACTATTTAAATACGGTGAATTTGAATTCATTTAGAATTAATATACTTTTGGGAAAGACTATTTGGTATTGGACCAACGTCAAACTTATTTATTAGAAAATAAAGTAAATTATTTGTTGACGTTAACCATTAATCCACCATTTAACTAATTATAATATTATAACAAGAGAAAAAGAAGAGTTGAAAATAGTAATCGAAACCGAACTAATAAATATTTCTAATATTAGTGTTATCTTAATTTTAATTAAAACAATCAAGAATAGCTCATAAACCAAGTAGACCAAATTGGAATGTTTGGGAAATAAATAAAAAGTTAGGCCCTAAACATTGGATCAAAGAAGGCCCAAGGGACTTAAAGTAGTGTTATTTTCGGGATGGGCCACAAGGCCCAAAATCCTCTCCTACTCAGCCAAGTGGTACCGCCGAGAAGAGAAAAGGTTGACCTCGGTTTACCTACCGCCACGCGCATCATTGTTCATTGATAACATAATAAAGATTTTGGGAACATAATCTGACAGCACCCAAGTATCTATCATCAATAACATTAATTTACTCTTAATAATATTTTAAAAGAAGAAACAATCACCCCTTAAAGCAAAGAAATAAATCAAAATAATTTTGTCTCTCTCTCTTAAAACGACTCTTCATTCTTTCTGGAAAATATCCTCTCCCTATTAAATCGTGTGCATGGTCCCAATCCAAAACTGCAGAGAGAGAAAAAAAATTTGAAAGGAAACCGATGAACACCCTTCGGTGTTCATCCTCAAACAAACCAGGACTCGAACATGAAGTTCAAAACTTCCAACGTGACAAACGACCACAATCCCCTCAAACCTCCAAATCCTCGACGGGATCTAGAAAACAGTAGCGAATCGGAACCTCAAAGGAAAACCTAATCTTAGCTTCTAGCCCGTTTTCTATATCACAATCAACAACACAAATTAACGAGTCAAAATACAAGGTCAAAGCACTTTAAAGCAAAATAAAAGGGAAAGATTCCGCCGGAGCATCGTAGCCCCGACGAAGACCTGACGGCCATGATTACCTTCGGTGAGTATGTATGACGTTGTCCCTCTTCTTTTGCTTGTTGTTTCAAGTTTCTTCCTTTTCTTTCTATCCTTCTGTATCCACTCCTTGTTTTCTGTCTGATTTTGACTTTCTCCTCTAATTGATTGTCATTTCCTTTTGCACGCGATTGAAGGGGTCAAGCTCTTCAAACCCTGATTTTCAGTGTGAAAATCAGAGTTGAAATACAGAGTTTTAGCGGAGCTTTTCGGTGTAAGGTTCGTTTGGGATTTCAGCAGAGTGACGGTATTTTTCTTCTCTCCTTTTTCAATCGATTAGCTTTCCTTTTTATAGAGTGAAATGAGCTCCCCAAAATCGTGTGTGGATCCTTGGCAGATGGTGCAAAAAGGAATCATTCTGTTAGCATCAAATCTTTCTTTAGATTTTGGTGGGGACCAATGTAAATGTGGTAGGAAACGGATTTGATTGTGGTCCCAAAAAATCTCCAAATGCGTGGCCGTCTTCACTGAATATCCCATCTAGTTTTTACTGTGGTGACACCTTCAACAATTGAGGTAAGGAAATTGGTATTTACTGGCATATATTTTAACCTTAATTGATGACTTCTCAACTTCGATTCACAACACTTCTTCCGTTTTTGCTGATGTGAGGACTTAATACATTTAGGTATGAATTGCTGCTCAAGTATTTTCGAATCTTGTGAATCTTTGCCTTTGGTTTATCATAACAATTGTGTGCTTACAAGTCTTATGACCATTAAATTGATGCCATGTTTGATACTTGGTTTGGTATTTGGTAGGTGATCTGAATGATATTCAGGATGCTTGATGATACTTGTATGGATGTTAACCTTGTTGATGGCTGAGCTTGGATTGCTAGTCTGCTGTGTTTTACATGGTGGTAGTCATGATTGCTCCTGTGATTCTATTACCATGAGGTTAGTCATATGCTGAAAACCTGTTAACTTGGAATGTGATGTTGTTAGCTATTGTGTTAGAAGTTTGAATGAAATTTTGCTATGGTAATGATTATTTTTGTTTTGGATACTTTGCTTGTGCGTGAGTTGATTTGTGGGTTGCTATGCTTGGTGATGCAGTAGTGGTTTGTGCAGTTTTTAGATCGTATATTTGATCAAGGTTAGATGGTTTGGTAACAGGTTTCTTCTTGTCATGGTTCAACATCTGTCATGGTTCTCTGATAATAGGTTCTATTGTAACAGGTTTTTTTTTGAAGCATACCCTGGCACTGTTTTGGTTTGGAGCATTATGGCCTTTAAACCAATCCCGTCTTTAATTGATGATTCATAATGCAATGGTCCTGCCGCTATAGCTAAACCTTATGCCCCAAAAAGGTGAATCTTTAAATGTATCCTCATTTCCAAGTGTAGGCTAAGAGATACTCTCAACTGTGTTTAGCATGTTAGTTTTCTCGATTGTTTAACATCTCTGCTACCGACCAAATCCTTATCCAGTTATTAACATCAACATTCAGGAACTGAATCATCTGTCTTGGAGTTGTTAACCATCCTGCCATTGAAGGACAATCATGTTGCCAAGGTCTGCAACATGGCCTGCTGTGGGAGGAATACTCTGAACTTGCGTCTGTAGCCGTTTTTTGTTTTTTGGGTGTGACGGCTTGTTTGTGCTGTTTTGCCGTTCGGCAGCTTGTGACAGTTTTTCTTCTTTTGATCATAATCTCTTTGGGAAAATCCTTACTCATTGTTTCTTTGAATCCTGCAGGTTTCACTCATGATACCAAGTTTACTGCTTCTGGAAGTCTTTTGGTGAAGAGAGTGCATGGAGTTGTCGTGGTCAACTATCATGATGTTTTAAGCTTATATACTTTTTTATTGTAATGTCCTCAAGTCTTTAGATCATAGGCCATGGCTGTGTGTAAATCATGAGGTCTACCAATATAACTGTAAACAATGCCCCTTACAAAACTTATTCTCAGAAGGATCGTGCCCAAATGGAAAAAGAATGGTTTTGTACATCAAAATTTTTATTTTTTGATCAAAAGCAACATTATTATGAAGTCCATAGAAAACTGTTTCATTTTCTTTCTTATAGGAATTAAAAGACATTGAATCTAAATCCTCAGGAAATTTTCTCAAGTCAGGACCAGGAAATGCAAATCCTAGGCCATCCGTTAAATAGCTCTTTAGACGTGGCCCGAGATGAGTAGAAAAAAATGCTCATTTAATAAGAATGCTCACCATGAGACGTGATGGACCATAATGATGCACCAATCTTGTAGGTCGGCCAAAAGCACTTGTTGATATGAATCAATTTGTACTTATGAACCAAATGATGCTTTTTATAATCTTGAATTAATGAGACGTGAGCCTTCGAGGCAACCTATGCATGGAGTAGATGATGTCATTGACTATAATGACATGTACCATGCTCAATGAATGAATAACAATAATATGCATCTTAATCCAGTGATCCACTTAATAAACAAAAGCTTCTTTGTGATTATTCTAATCAGTTGATTATAGTGGATTAAATCTGTGTGTATAAGGTGAAATCACTTTGGAGGGTGGACTATAGTAGCTTTGAGTTTCAAGCGAACGATAATAAAATACTTGTGTTTTTATCTCTTTGTTATTAACTTTTAAGTGGTGTTCTTGAGTTGGTAAAAAACTTTTGTTTTATAAAACTCAATTCAAACCCCCTTTCTTATGTTTTTCACACCTTCGGGGTTTGTTTTAATTCTGACGGGGCTACCACTAGCAGATTGCTTACTAAGTGTGGGGGTGTTTTTCGTAACAGTCAAGAAAGATAACTTTGTGGCTTTCATAAGACTATTGGTGATTGCAATAGTCTTGCTACAGAATTCTGGGGTGTCCTTATGGGTTTGGAGCTTGCTTGGAAGAGAGATTTCAAGAACCTTATTGTTCAAGATGGCAAAAAGACAGTAGCAGATGCTCTCCAAGGGTCGCCTTTGAAGTCTAAACAAGGTTCGACTTTGGCTAGGCATATTCTTCTTCTCCTTCAGCATTTTAAAGAAGTGCATTCATTCACATTTTTAGAAAAACTATTAAGTGTGCTGATTTTTTAACCAAACTAGATTTGTCCAGTTTTGATGGTTGTATCTGATTCGATGATAATTTTTTTAGTAACGGTTCAAATGTCTATGAGACATGCTGCCTAATGTCTCCTCATTTTAGGCCTTTGATCCTCCCATTTTACTAATAAATAAATATATATTTGATTAAACAAACTTTAAAAATTATTATTTTTATTATATGAGTTAAATAGTTTAAGTTTCAAATTCTGAAACGTCCCAAAAAAAACTATTTACTTACATTCTGAATTTAAAAGAATATACATTTCAAATTCTGAGTTGTCACCAAAAAAAATTCTATCAATGAAAGCCCTAATCGTCACCAAAATATATATTATATTTTATATTTCAAAGAATTTAAATTTCAAATTCTGAATTTATTACCATCAATTACATCTAAAATTATTAGATTACTTTTCACAATATAAATTCATAATTTAAAAAACAAATACTTTTAAAATTACTGACTTAAATTTATTTATTTATCTTCTATTTTGCTAAAATTATATTTTTTTATTCTCCAATTTTTAAAACTAATATTTTGGTTCCCTATTGAACAACGCTGCATTATTTTTAGTTTTCAAAACTTTACTTTCATTAGAGAGGTACTTCATTTCAAAATTATTTTACCAAACAAAATTTATCTCAAAATAAACATCATTTTACTTTTTCAAAATCAATTTATTTGAGAATGCCATTAAATAATTAAAACTTCTTTCAAGTCATTATTCTCCTATACATTTATGACTATTTATAAAAACCTTAAACTATTCTTATTTTAGGATGGAATGAGTAAGCAATCAATAGACATTTATGAACTAATAAAATATATCATTGTTTTTATAATTAATTTTTTTTTTATTTTATTTGTATTAAAATATTACAAATATATTAAAACAAACTTTTAGAATTTTTTTTCAAAATAACCATTATTTTCAAAAATAATTCCAAAATAACCAATTATTCAAAAATATTACCAAAATAATCAGGTTTGATAGAGGATGCAGCAGATGAATTGACGTACCCCCAATGCATGAAGAGGAGGCGCCGATAGCATTGACGCATGCATTAGACTCCTCGTGAGGAGGCGCCAATGCTAGTGGCGCCTACATTGGGCCTCGTGAGGAGGCGCCAATGTTAGTGGCGCCTATGTATGTTTGATTGGTGTATGCGCCAATTCATCTGGCGCATACACCCCCTGCTATTTTTTTTTAATTATTAATATTTAATTTTTATTATTTAATAAAAAAGAAATAGTAATGCAAAAAAATTCATTGATGATGTAATAATTGATTACATTGGACTGACAATAAACTAATGACCCGTCCGATTATAATGTCCCCATGTTCCACATCCCGGTGCGTTAGTTTATCTCCTAGGTCTTCCACGATTTTCTTGAGGTGTTTGGGGTCTTTGTGTGCTGACCTGATCGAGCGATGGTTGGTTGGAAGGTCCAACGGAAGTTCCAGCGGTATTTGATAGATGTGTCATCATTTGCTCCCAATATCCGGAGGGGCTCTGGCCAACGGCGCTTCCGTAATGGAGTTCGGTGCCCATGTCATCGTAGTTAGGGCGTTGTGGTTGAGTGAATTGGGGACGATATAGTTGCCCAAATTGGGTAATTGAGTCGTTTTGGAAACAAAGCAATGGTTTCTGGGGCGACTATAGTTAAACAATGGTTGGGTGTTATTGATGGGGGGCTACGATGAAGTGACCCATATGAATCATCTGGGCTATAGACAGTTGTGGTTGTGGGGTTTGATTCTTGGTTTTGTGTTTGAGTGAGAGGTATGAATGGATTGCGACGTTGGATGGTTGGTGTAAGACCCCAATTTTGTCCCTAAGATCCCTCATGGCATCATATCATACCATATCATTGCCTCGAGGATCATTGTGCACATTTGCTTCCCTCCTAGTGGGTGGGTTATCTTGTGAGTGTGGTTCTTGATCACCAAGCATGTATTGCATTTGTATATCATTGCTTTTCATCTGTCTATTAACCAAAAGTACAAAATATTGTCATCTAACCATGTTACTTGCAGATGAAGCAAGCTAGGTCAAAATAGTCAAATTATTCATTGAGCAGTGGATGGTGGTCATTCTTGAAGAATTTGGGCACCATGATCATTCATCAAGAGTTCATATGAGTTGTGACATCATTTTGAATCAAGATCTCAAGTGGTAGGGGCTTGGAATTCATCAGAACATGGTTCAGTCAACCAAAACCCTAGCAAAGTCAACTGTGGTCAACTGTGCATTTAATCAGTGATTTGATGGTGGGAATTGGTTTGAGAGGTCTCATTCATGTCCATACAAGCCTCATATAAACATGTCAAACATCCACAGTGAAGGATTTGAGGTCAGACAAAAAGTTTCCAAAAATAGTAAGTTGACCTGTAATTGGAAATTGCCAAAAATGGAAAGTTCTTCTCCTCAAAATTAATTCATCATACAAGCTTCAAATGAATTTTTGTCCAACATTAAAGTTGAAGATCTTGTTCTCCCATTTCCAAAAAGTCCAAGAACACTCATTTCTCATTTGTGGTTGGCAAGTTATGATCAAATCATTCTCAAGAATTTTTGAACTTCAAAGTGGCATAACTCTTGAACCATTTGGCCAAATTGAGTGAGGTTTTTTGCTACAAGTCACATTTGACATGCTCTATCCAAATCCTTCATCACGTTTCATCAAAAATCATTCAATCAAAATGGCATTTTTCAAGTGGCTTGAATTTAAAATGGGAGGGGTAAAAAGTGACTTTTCATTTTAAGCATTTTCCACACATTCTACCAATTACACTTGATTAAAAACCATATTTGGAGTTTGCTGAGCCCAATTTTCGCACTGTAGCATGCCATGCACATGCAACATGAGTGATTTTACCAATTGTCCAAAACACCTCCATTTTAACTAATTGCATTTACCATTTCACTAACCATGTTTAGGCATTGTTAATTAGGAGTATATATGGCATGATTCTGACTGAAAACCCTAGCCACAATTTACAAAACTGAGATCTGAACTTTTTCTCTTAAAAAAAACTCTCAATTCTTCACTTGGATTTTTTCTGAAAAATCTCCAAAGAACTCGTGCCCTTGTTCATTGATTCATCACCTGCCATCATTCTTGAAGCTTTTGCAAGCATAATCTCCCAACTGTTCAAGCAAAACCAGCACTGTTCCATTGAACCTCTTCCATGGCAGTTGAGCTTTTGAGCTGAAATCAAAGCAACTGAACCTTCAACACTCCTCCATTCATCATCTGGAACCTCAAGGCGTTTCTGTTTCAGCTTGTCACGGCCAAAGAACCACGAATCCATCCCTGTTCTTCAAATCAGGTACCATTAGTTGCTAATAGTTCTTTGAGAACTTGCATTGCTTTGCTTGATAGCATTTGCATTGAGGTATAGCACCTTTTTCTCCATGTAGTCTGGAAGACCTGGCCTGTTACTTGGCCAGGCAACTGTCTGAAGTCCTCCTTAAGAGGCGATGTTCGTGCTTGTTTACTTTTCTCCCAAGCAGGAAAAGTCCTTTGAATAAGGCAATTGGTAGAACACAAGAGATATATAGCCTATCTCCTACTATTCTGTGTGTCACTCACCTTGCTCACACCACATGTGTTGATGTATAGTGAGTAAAAGACCAAGATCTATCGAGTCAATAATCTGTGGAGAGAGTTCCTACTTTCTGAACTCCCACACCTTCTATCATTTGAAGCTCTCCCTGACCAGGGATAAGAGCATGAGGCACACCCCTCATAACCTTTCATCTGCTTCACCTTGACTCTCAATGTCAAGGTTAAGAGCACCATTAACCCTATTCCAGTTGGCTTTAATGCCTAACCCTTTGTATGAGCCTGATGCTTGGTTATAGAGTGTGCTAAATGACTTTGGTTGATTGATTACTTAGTTCATTTGTACATGTCTGCTTGCATGCTTTGTGCATTTATCATCATTAATTGCTCATTAGTGCATGATCATTTCATTTGTCTTTGTGACATATCTTTGTTGTTTGCCCATTAAGGACAATTGTAAGACCATTCATTGGCCATTGTTCCTATGATATGGAAGTGAGTATAAGACCATCTCATTGGCCACTCATCCTTTCTTTGCTTGACGCATTTGCTTGTTGTATGTGAGGATGCAATTGTAAGTCCATGTAATTTGGCATTTGTTTTCCCATGATCATATGTTGGAAGTTAGAGTAAGCCCAGATAGATTGGCATCTGACATCCATGCTTTGTTATGTTTTGTTGGAGATTGGTATAAGTCCAGATAGATTGGCATCCGGTATCCACTTTTTATTTTTCTTTGTTGAGGAGATTGGTATAAGTCCATAGAGTGGCCTCTATTATCCAGTTTTGTTTTAAGGAGATTGGTATAAGTCCAGTGATTGGCATCCGGTATCCGCTTTTGTTGACTTTCTTCTTTTGTTTGCTTTTGCGTTATTACTTATTGCCTATTCCAAAGGACACACTTGAGTCATCTTCTATATGATTTCAAGAGGTGAACCTTCTAGGAAGTTTTATACTCCATCTTCATCCATTCACCCATTTTGTCCTAGACCTTTTCACACATTGCTTTCAAAACTTGAGATAAATATTGGGCAAACATCTTCATGTTTTCAAAATAAGAAACCTGGACCCTAAGTCCTTGACTTTTCAAACTCCATTTCATAATACTTCTTTTGAATCAATCTTAATCATACTTTGACCCTACTTTCATGAATACTCATAATCAATTAACTTCACCCATTCAATTGTTTTGTGGCTTTGTCCATTCTTGTTAAGTTTTCATACATTAGCCATAGGTTTGATTTATCCTAGTTGGTTGATGTTAATCTCACCTATTTGTCCTTAGTTGACTGAATTGTAAGTCTTCCTTGCTTATTATAGGGTTAACCCCTCACTAGCAAGTTGAAGCTTTTCTCACATGGTGGACTCGTTGTTTGTATAAGGTTGAGTTTTCTCCCGTGGATAACGTAAGACCTTAAGGCTTGTGTTTATAATTGGATCCACTAACTTTTGGAAATCTTTTAGCCGAACTACGGCGTTTTGATCCTTTACCTTTTATGGAAAGGTACGTAGGCAACGGGTTCATCCGTTCAAACACAAAAATCATAAATTGTATATTCTTTTCTCATCATCCCATTCATGTTTGCACAATAAATATTTCAAAACAAATAACAATTTTTGTACAACAAGTGTGAAAAGGGCTCCCTAGGAGTACCTAGGACGCAGTGGGTGCCTAACACCTTCCCGTTGCGTAATTTACCCCTTACCCAGACTCTCTGATCTTTTCATTAGTTTTCTACGTGTAAAACTTCTTAGGCTTTTGTTCGCTTTTTAGCCAGTCCTTTGGATAAATAAAAGTGCGGTGGTGACTCGATTCATTGTATGCTTTGCTTATGATTTAATCAATAGATCATATAGTAACGGATACACCGCTACAGAAAAGTGGCGACTCTGCTGGGGAGAAAACCGAATCCTTGGTGGTATTGCCTACTTTTCACCCTTGTTGTGTGATATATTGTTATTTGTTATTTGACCTATTTTTGTACAATTTGGGATAACTGTATTGATTGTAATGTTTGAATTGCTTGATATACAATTGTTGTTTGCTTCGGTGATCTGTGAGATGAGTTCTATACCCGAACTCGAGTGCACCATAGGATAGGAGAATGGCATAGTCTTGTTGACTGGTGTGGAGTATTCCTTAGCCAGTTGACTTGCGAGTCCATTCACTTGGTGGAGGTCATGTTGGATTAATAATGTCACACAAGTTATTTGTGGTTAGGCATTATTCTTTCAATCATGTGCCGCAGAAGCCAAGGACCTTAGTTTACCAAGCCCATCTTGGCCCTTTTTTTAGGACGTAGTGCAGAGGTCGTTCAGATGTCAGTTCTGATGCGATTGTTACGCGATACTACACTCATAAGAGTTTCTCTTGAGAATATTTTTGGAATACGAGTATTCGTTCCTCTGATAATATCCGAAAGATGGGACGATGATTATGGGAACCTCTGGTAGAACATGTCTGGCAGGTTTAAACCCTAGTGCACTCCCTTTGGGTGGTTCTTAACCGAGACTCCATGCTCGTGACTCTCAGCAAACCCGTGATTCGTGGTTGAGTCGTTCAGACAACCTTAATATCAATTGAACCTGGGTGTTGGTCAGGTGTAAAACCTAAATCCCCCAAAACGGATGGTTGATATTAAGGATGGTCGAGCCGGTTCATGTACCGTTAATATCAATGGAACTTGGGTATCGATAAGGTGAAAACCTAAATCCACCAAAATGGATGATTGATATTAGGGATATAATGAGCTTTCCCATGACCTTTTTTTGGTGTGACTTGCTTGATCCTTGAGTGTGATTGTTGCATTCATGCATTCATACATGCATCTGCATTCATGTCATCAGAAAAAGAAAATTTTCAAGGAACTTAAAGGGTTTATTTGCAAAATTTTCAGACATGGAAAGACCGAAAAGGCATACAAAGAAGTACAGCTTTAGACAGCCTGATGTAAAAGAGTTAAGGAATCTGACATCTTATGTATTAGATCCCTTGGGTTTCAAAGCTCGCTATGGGAAGCTTCTACCTCTGTTGACTACTCAGGTTGATGAGGGACTGATGAGTACTCTAGCTCAGTTTTATGATCCTCTGTATCACTGCTTCTCTTTTCCGGACTTCCAGCTGTTGCCTACTTTCGAGGAGTATTCTCATCTCATTGGGATCCCGATTCTGGATCAGGTGTCGTTCAGTGGCCTATAGAGTATTCCGACTGCTCGAGAGGTTGCGAGTTTATTGCATATAGATGAAGATCTGATTAAAGCTAATCTGACTACCAAAGGCGGAATTCAGGGTTTTCCTTCTGAGTTCCTCATTGCTCAAGCTACCTTTTATGGGAAGGCCATGAGTGAGGATGCCTTTGAGGCTTTGTTTGTGCTGCTCATCTATGGATTGGTGTTGTTTCCCAACTTCGACAAGTTCGTGGACATGAACGCCATTAGGATCTTCTCAGTTCTTAATCCCGTTCCGACTTTGTTGGGCGATGCCTATGTCTCTTTGCATCTGAGGAATGCAAAAGGTGGAGGAGTTATTGTTTGCTGTCTACCCCTGCTGTACAAGTGGTTTATTTTGCACTTGCCACAGACAGTGGCTTTCAAGGAGAACAAGGGATGTCTATGGTGGTCTCAGAGACTTATGTCTCTCACTAATGATGATATCTCTTGGTATGATCGCGTGTATGATACTGTTCAGATCATTGACTATTATGGTGAATTCCCTAATGTGCCTCTTCTTGGCACATGTGGTGGGATCAGCTACAATCCCATTCTCGCACGATGTCAGCTTGGGTTCCCCCTAAAGGATAAACCTCATAACATTCTGTTAGAAGGCGTAATCTTTCAGGAGGGTAAAGATCCCCAAGGCCTGAAGGCCAGATTTGTCCGTGCTTGGCGCAATATTCACAAGAAGAGTAGGAACGAGTTGGGTCCAAAGAACTGCATTGCTTTGGAGCCATACACCTCTTGGGTCAGACAGAGAGCTGCCGTGTACCTGATGCCGTATGATCATCCGAGACCTATATCGTTGGATGTGGCTGGGCCTTCAACCCTCCCTACCCAACGTGTAGAGGAGTTGAGAGAAGAACACCTTTCACGTGCTTGGATCCGTGAAAGAGAAGAATTGCTTCAGCAGCTTAAGGAGAAGGACGCTATGATTAAGTTCCTCGAGCATCGAGTGATCGACGATCTGAACGACACTTGGACCTCTCTGCTTCCTCAGTCTTCCAAATTCTGGAAGCGGCCTATGAGAGAGAGATCAAGAAGCTGTGTACTTCTCGTCTTCCAGCATCCCTAGCTTCTAGGGATCCATAGGATGTTTATTTCCATTTTCTCTTTGTAATGATAAAAAAATGATGTACTTCTTTGTCTCGATATATTGAATGAGATATTTTCCATGAGAAATTAAAATGCTTTAACTATTCAAAATATTGCAAATAATACCCTAAGGGTCCTTGAAAATAAACAAAGCATCTGCACAAGCATTTCATGCATCATTTTTGCATAAGCAGGTACCCTTGTTTCTGGTCTTCTTGTCCTAACTCTGTGTTCTTCATTTATTTTGAAGACAAGCTGACTCACCGGTATTATACTCGAGTCAATTCTGCAAGAGTTATGGAGCAGCTAGAACAAGAGAACAGAGAACTGAAGGAAGAGGTCGCCGGACTTGGCGCTTTGATGGAGCAACTCCTCGCTGCTCAAAATCAACCTGCTCAACCGCCTGCAACTCCTGCCCAGAGGACAGTCATCTCAGAGGTCGTCGCTTCGACTGTGCCAGTCAGTGCTCATCATGTGCCCAATGCTATGCCACCCGGGTTCCCTTGGGGAATGCCTCTAGGTTTTATGCCTGATCAGCCTGCTCTAACTTTTGCTCACATGCCGGCATCTAGCCCGGTCCCTGTTGCCGCTCCTCCTGTCGTGCATACCATGCCAAGGGTAGACGACACCATCTATCACTCCGAGCCGTCTGAGGGCCCGGATGTTAATGAAAAGATGGACGCCATGAACGACCAATTCCTTGAGCTGAGAAAGGAGTTGAGGACTCTTCGAGGTAAAGATTTGTTCGGCAAGTCTGCTGCCGAGTCGTGCCTTGTTCCCGATGTGAAGATACCGATTAAATTCAAAGTACCTGACTTTGAAAAGTATAAAGGGAACACCTGTCCACTCGCTCACCTGGTCATGTACGCCAGGAAGATGTCTACCCAAACTGATAATGATCAGCTGTTGATTCATTATTTTCAAAACAGCCTGTCCGGTGCTGCGCTCCGATGGTACATGAATATGGACAGTGTTAATATTCGATCCTTCAACGATCTTGGCGAAGCCTTCGTCAAGCAGTATAAATACAATGTTGATATGGCGCCTGACCGTGATCAACTCAGGGCCATGTCTCAGAAGGATAAGGAGATATTCAAGGAGTACGCCCAGAGGTGGCGAGAGCTGGCAGCTCAGATTACTCCACCGCTGGAGAAGAAAGAAACGACCAAGATCTTTTTGAAGACTCTTGGCTCATTCTATTATGAGCGGATGGTAGCAAGTGCTCCCTCTGATTTCACCGAGATGGTGAACATGGGGATGCGTCTTGAAGAAGGTGTCCGTGAAGGACGATTGGCGAAAGATGAGAGCTCTTCTTCTAAACGATATGGGGCGTTTAAGAGGAAGGACGGGGAAGCACATGCTGTGCAATCCCAGCCCAAGCACAGAAGACCCTCTGCTCAGAGGAAGCCTGCACGTCGTGCCGGTCATCAGCACCAGGTGGCTCATATAGCACCTGTCTTTAAAGACAATGCTCAGCAACATTCGCAATATCAGCATCAGCAACAATATCAACAGCCTCAGTACCAGCAACAACATCGTCCACAGCAACAGGCTTACCATCCTCGTGGAAGTACAACCAATCAAGCTAACTTGAGTTATGATAGGAAGAAGATCAGCTTCAATCCAATTCCTATGTCCTATGCAGAGCTTTATCCTTCCCTGTTAGAAAGGAAATTGGTTTCTCCCAGGGATCCTCCTGCCATTCCTGCAAATCCACAGTGGTGGTATAAACCAGATCAGCATTGTGTTTACCATTCCGGTGCTCCGGGTCATAACATTGAGAATTGCTACCCACTCAAGACTAAGGTTCAAGACCTTATGAGATGTGGGATTCTGAGCTTTGAAGATTCAGGCCCGAACGTCACCAAGAACCCATTGCCTGCGCATGGGAAATCAGTTAATATGGTTTAGGAATGCCTTGGGAAGTACAAGGTCAGATATGTAAGCCACATTAGACAGTCGTTGGTTGAATTACATCGTCTGCTGTGTCAGTACAGCTACATGGAGCATGACCACGACAAGTGCCGCGTCTGCTCGGTTAACCGCTTGGGTTACAATCAGGTACGAAGAGAACTCCAAGAGCTGTTGGATGAGGGTACCATTGAGATTTTGCAGAATCGCAATGTTGATAAAGACGAACCTGAGGTGAATGTGGTTTCACCAGTGTTCAAGCTGCTCGAACCTGTTGTTATTCGTTACGATAGCAGCAAGCCAAAGGTTTCCCCTTCTCTGGTCATTAAGCCTGCATGCCATGTGCCCTATTCCTCCGACCGAGCTGTGCCATTCAGATACAACCCTGTTGTTGTGCAAGATGGGGTAGAAGTGCCTTTACCTTCAACTTCTGTGACCAACGTCGCTGATGTAAGTGGGTTGACCCGAAGTGGCCGTGTGTTTTCTGCGCCTCCTAAGGTTGTTGCTTATGATACTGTTGAGCTTTCTGTGGGGACGGCTGTGAATATTCAGAATCCGGCACTTGATGTTGCCAAACCATCCTCCTTTGTACAAAAAACTCCTACTTCTTCAGTTGGCCCGAGTGGCATTGTAGATGAAGAATCTGATGAGATGTTGAGGCTCATCAGGAAGAGTGAGTACAACATTGTAGACCAGCTTCTACAAACGCCATCCAAGATTTCCATTCTTTCTCTACTGCTGAATTCAGAACCCCATAGGGAGGCTCTGCAAAAAGTCTTGGATCTGGCGTATGTTGATCACGACGTCACCATTGAGCAATTTGATAGTATTGTTGCAAACATTACCGCTTGCAACACTTTGAGCTTTTGTGACACTGATCTCCCTGAGGAGGGAAGAGACCACAACATGGCTTTACATATCTCCATGAATTGCAAATCCGATGCCATGTCCAATGTGCTGGTGGACACTGGATCATCTCTAAATGTATTTCCAAAATCCACACTCTCCAGATTGTCATATCAAGGTCCTCCTATGAGGCAGAGTGGGGTTGTTATGAAAGCATTTGATGGGTCGCGTAAGACCGTGATTGGGGAAGTTGATCTTAAAAGTATCGTTCTTTGGATCATAAACAACCAGATTCCTTTTCCACTCCTCATTGTCATTAGTTTCCTCATGAGTTTCTAGCAGCAGTCGGTCATCGTCAAAAACATACAATGCCTTGGACAAGATATAAAACTTAGTAGGATCTTGCATGTATGAAACGGAGCACAATTTAGTCCAAGAATCATGAATTCCATATTCTTTCATGACCCAAATATGATGATCAGAAATTAAGTACAAGGAGTCTCTCAAGACAGACAATGTCAAGTAATCGGGACTGATGTCTGCATCATGAGGAGGCAAAAGCTTTTGACAAGAGTCATTTCCCAAATCAAAAGAAAGAATGAAGAGGGAACCTTTCCGACACCATTGAGTATAGGCAAATAGGCAATCCAATGAATGGTACCTCTTACATATGTTCCAGATTGCTCATCAAAGACAGCACCAAAAGGAAAGGTCTTAGTGGTTTTCCAACAATTGGTACCCAAAGTATGAACTTTTACTTTAGTTGTGTCAACCGAGTTATATATATATATATATATATATATATATATATATATATATATATATATATATATATATATATATATATATATATATATATATATATATATATATATATATATATATATATATATATATATATATATATATATATATATATATATATATATATAATTGTAAAAAATCAAATCAAATATAAAGATTAAATTAGATTTAAAAAATACTATCCTATTTATTGAATTACCTTACTCATAAAAATAAGAGGGAAAAAAATGACATTTGAAAATCAGGTTTGTTTATCAAATAAAAGTAATAGCCTAAAAAAAATTTGGTATTGTGCTCATATTAACTTCTGAAATAAAATATTTTATTATCATATTATTGTACTAATTAAAATATGATATAAAATTATTAATAAATAATTTAAATCACATATCAAGAATTTAACAATATCTATCATATTTATTCGAATCACCTAATTCATACGGAAAGACTATAAGTTTAAGAATTTAACAATATCTATCCTATTCATTCAATCACCTAATTCATATAAAAAGAAGAGAGAAAAAAGACCCATAAAATGAAAAAAAAATGACATTTAAAAATAAGGGATTGTTTCTCAAATAAAAGTAATAAATTAAATTGTACTCATAATAATGATTTCTAAAATAAAATATTTTATTATCATGTATTAATTCTCTATCCATAATCATCTAAGAGTTTATAAATAGAGTAGTACGAAATATATCTATAACAAAAAGACTTACTTTATTTTAATTAAAATTTAATGATAAGGTTAATAATAGTTAATGCATATTTTTTTATCTAATATATAAATATACAAAATTTTTGATTTAAAAAATAATACTAACCGTGCATAATAATTAATCTCCTTTAAAAAATTCTTAGTTAAATATTAATAATAATATTAATATATTATTATTAAATAATAAGAAATAATAGTAATAAATATTTATTATTAACATTGATTTTTTTTACTCATAATATTGATATTAATAATGTATTATTATTATTGACAGGTTTTTAACTCATAATATTAATATTAATAATATATCGTCATTATTGTCACTCTATCTAATTATCATATCAGTAAAAAAAATTGAATATAAATATTATAAATAATATTTTTTTATAAAAGTCGGTCATATTAGAAGAGAATTAAACTTAAAAGAGAATTAGACTTAACCTAAATGTTCGAACATATAAGAAATTTTTGTATTCACTATATATGTCTAATGATTTTTTATAAAAACAAATATTTATAGGATTTTTTAGTGGAAATGCTAACATTTTTATCATAAACAATATTTTTATTTTGAATATTAATATTTTTTAGTATAAATATTAACATTTTATCATAAACAAATATGACTAACATTTTGAATATTAATATTTTAAATATTTATAAAAAAAATTATACTTAATTGATTGATTCAATTTTTATAGAAACAAAATGATGTGACAAAATCGAGGTAAAATCTGTTTCTTTATAGATAAAAAAGTAAAATAAAATGGTCAAACCCAAGTGCCACATACCTCTCGGTTTCTGTTAAAATCCGAGGAAAAAAAGTTTTTTTTTAATATTTACATTGTTTGCACAGAATAATAAAATAAATTGTTTAAACAAATCAAGAGTTTGAAAATGGATTCTTGGAGAATAACATATCTTTCCAAATTTCTGATAAGTTATCTGTTCCAAATGAGAGAATTTTTTTCCGTACTTGCAATCCATCTCAGAGAGATTTCATTATCTTGAGCAAAATATTTTTCATGGCAAATACTTTCACATGATAGAGAATGTGAAAGAGAAATGAATGATTGTTTTCATAAATAAATTTCTCAATATTGTCAATCGAAGAAAGCAATAAATTTCTCAATGTTTTCTTTGATTGACAACATATAAAGTTTATTAGAATGAAGCAATAACTTACGAGTTACTCTTCTATCTTTATAAGACTCTAGTCACTCAGATAGACACGACGATACGAGTTTTTACACTACCTGTCTTTCACAACCTTGAAGCTTCAAATTTCATTCCAAATACACTAACAATTTAGCACTTCACTGGAACCTTGAATCTTCTTGATGAGACTTGAGATATCTTCAAGTAAGTCACCATCATCGAGAGCTGAAAAGCTATCACCAACAACATTAACACACATCAGTGTTGACATCATAAAAACCTCAAGATTATCAATATCATTAGGGTTGAGCAACAATACATATAAGTACATAAATCCATATTTTCTTCTCTATATTTTCTTCTCTAGTAATGTTAAGCAAACCATTATTGATTGTATTACTATTATCGTCGATATTGATTCTACTAAGGACCTTGGGAAGTATCTTGACATTTATATCCTTTCTAGAAGAAAAAAACAAGAAACCTATTTATGCTTTAATTGTTAATAAAGTGAAGAATAAGATCTCTGAGCGGAAATTCAAATCTTTGTATCTAGATGGGCATATTACTTTCGCTCAAAGTTGCATTATGATTCTTCCTAATTATGTTATGCTGTAGATGGTTATTTCCGCATCAGTTTGTGGTTAGGTTGAAAGGTTGTGTAGTAACTTCATTTGAGGGTCTACTACAAAATTTGAAAAAAAAATGACATTTTGTTTCTTGGGATACTATTTTCACTCCGAAATAAGATGGTGAGATGGTTTTTCGTAGTCTGAGAATGGTCAATGATAGTTATATGATGAAATTGGCGTGGAATCAAATTTGATTATGCCTAATATTCAATGTGGTTCTAAAGTTTCTCCTGTTTTGAGAGGAATCACTAAATATTGGCCTAGATAGGAAAATGTGATTTCTTGGATTATTTTTAATGAACACTTATTAGATTTTGTCTTCACAATTGAGTTCATGGAGTTGGAAAATTATATGATCATTCAATTATCATCCCTCATAATTGTTAGACTATGGCACGGATCTAGAAGGGGGGGTTGAATAGATCCCAATTAAAAACTTGAGTCGGCGCTACCAATTCAAAAGAAAATTGGTTTTGAAAATTTGTTTTAAATGCGGAAGCGGCCGAGGAAAATTTTAGTCTAAACGAACCGTTATTGGAAAACCGGATATGCGTTAAGCTAATGGATAAGTGATAGATTGAGATACAAGTCACTACACTAATTGCACAATCAAGGATATAATTCACTAACTAGCAAGCCTAGTTCCAATGAATCAAAACACCAAATTTAGACTGATGCAAACTTAAGACAATTTTGGCTTAAGCAAATTTACAAAAACTTGGTGTGCATAAACACTCCAAGTAATATTTGAGTTGAGTAAGTGATTCAATTTATCCTAGTACAATATAATATTGTACTTAGTATTCAAACAGCAGTTTTAAACTCTTACTCAACTTATATCAACGTTTGGTGAAAATTGCTTAAACTGAAATCACTTAAATTTTAAGCTGAAAAACAGACTATGCAGAAAATTAAAGAAGACGCAGATTTGATGAGGCAGTTCCCCCGCCGTCCTCGCTTCGGGGTACGTCTGCCCTCAATTCTAAACTTAGAATTGAGATGATTTAATTAAATATCACCTGTGAACTTTAACCGTTTATACAAGGATTGCAAAGCAAGTAAACACAGAATTTCCAATGTGTTGAATGATGCTTCCTATCCTTGCTCCTTGATTCAAGATGAATCAAGACCTTCGATCGTTGTTGCTAGACCTCCGATTCCAGCCCCTTTGTTGAAGAATCTTCTGTTCTTCAAACCCTCGGCTCGGCTGATCTCAAACACAACGAGTCAAACCCGAATCCTTCACTTCAATGCCACCGAATCCGCTACTAGACTGACGAAGACTTCCTCTTCGCAATCACCTTCGCTCGGCTGAATATTGATGAAGCTATTCGTCCAAAAAACCCCAAACACAAACCGGTATTGGAGGATAAAACCCTAACGGTTTTATTCAAGAAAGAACCTGCCAAGACTTCAACTCGAACCCGATTCTCCAATCGCAGCTACGAACCTTATCACCTTCTAACTATCACGAATCACATCAAAAGTTATTGTGTGCAGTTGATGTATTGTGAACTGTTGAAGATGAAGATGATGAATCTTTGACACCTTTTTCACTCTTTCTTGTTTCCTTGAACACTTGAATACAAATTGACAAATGTTGGTCAATAGAAGTGTTTTGACTTCTATATATAGTAACAGACAAAATCAAACAAACATAACAGCATTTCAAAAATTTGAAATATCTCAGAAAACTGAAATTGCGCGCGAGCGGTCGACCATAGGTCGGCGTGCGCTGAGCCGTGAGTGATGCGCCGACCCCTATGGTCGACCCATCGTTCCATGCGCTGAGCCTTGGATGGCATTTCTATGCCATGCGCCGACATGTGGTCGACGCAAGGAGTTTATGCGCTGACCCATGAGCTAAGCGCCGACCCTATGGTCGACGCAAGCAGTTTTGCGCTGACCATCCTCCAGTTTGGGTTGAGCTTTGCGCTGACCCGTGAGCTTTGAGCTGACCCCTATGGTCGACTCAAAGCTTTCAAACCTGCAAAAAAAATTGTGATTTGTGATTTTCATGCATTTAGTCATGATCACACTTTGTCTACATGTTTTTAATGATTATAGTAGATTTAGAGGAACGTAGAAAAGGATATGGTGGGTAATGTGTTGCATTTGTTTGTAGACGTGCATGATGGTCTTTTGTCATCATCGAAACTTGATATCGTATGTTGTATGACACTTTGTCTTTACATACTCCCCCTTTTTGATGATGACAACCTGTATAAATCAACGTGACAAACAGCATGCGGTATTGACACATTTTGCACACTCCCCCTTTCTTTTGTAATCTAAGGCTATTTGCAGAAAACGAAAGCGACTGTTAGTTGTGGACATTTTGTCAGACTGTTAGTTGTGGACATTTTGTCAGCACCTTTCTCCCCCTTTGACAACATCAAAAAGAGAGACAGAATGATTATTCAAGATAATAACGAAAAAATTCACAGATAGTAGCAGAGATATAGATACCAACGAAATAATATCACACTTATATCATTTCTTACTAATAGTCATTAATTAAAAGGAGAAAATACATAAGGAAATTACGGTTGCATAAACAGGCAAAACAGAGAGAAAACAGGAATGCATTCAAAGACAACAAGCAACATGTAATATGCAAATGAATGGCTATTGTCTTAAATGTCGGTGGCCGGGATGGTAGCAGACGCTTGGGTTTCTGGTGGGGTCAGCCAGAGTTTCTAGGTAATCACAAACGCCTTCAAGATGCCTGAGACTTCTGTCAACACTCCGTTCCAAATCTGCGTACCGTCCATTTAGGCTTGTGGAGAGATTGTCGAGCCGCTCGTTTTGGATTTGAAGTTGACTGTTAATCTGAGCATATCGGTCATCCTGGTTTTTCATGAAGGATTGTTGGGCAAGTTGCATGTTTCGCATCATGTCCAACAGCTCTGAAGAATCTGCTTGCTGTGGAGGGGATGGAGGAGATTCTTCCTCAACTTGGTGATACGGTTGGTAATAATCACGTTGAGTTGACCACCCCGTATGTTGCCATTCACCCCAGCCACCCCAACGTGGAGCATCTTCTTCATTTGTATCCGACTGCTGGACCCAAGCAGAGCCGGAGTAGTCATGAGTGACAATGGGTGGAGGACTGCTGTCTCCACCATTGTAGTCAACATCGTGCCTTGCTTCTTCTTCTTCTTCTTCATTTTCCTCTTCATCTTCTTGTTCTTCGCTTTCATCACTGTCATCCCTTGCAGAAACACTTCCTCTTCTAACAAACTTATACGCTCTCCGCTCATTGCACCAAAGATATCCCATCATTGACATGGTTTTTGTACTAAACTCTTTGTCGGATGAAATTGAGGTGTATGGGAAGGACGGATGATTAACGTTGGCTGCTGTAAGGACTTCTTGAATGAAGGATCCGTAGGCGAGAGCAGTTCCTCGTCCGGAATCACGCAGATTATACATTCTACTGGCAATGTAGTACGGCCAGTTAATTTTTATCTTATTTTTCAGAATGTAAATCAGGTGAACCTCGGCCTGTTCGACTCTGGAGAGACCGCCCTTCTTCGGCCGCAGA
This sequence comes from Lathyrus oleraceus, assembly GCF_024323335.1. Lineage (NCBI taxonomy): Eukaryota > Viridiplantae > Streptophyta > Magnoliopsida > Fabales > Fabaceae > Lathyrus > Lathyrus oleraceus. The sequence goes on from NC_066582.1 coordinate 371,918,772, forward strand.
ATGCGTGAGACAATCCATTGAAGAATCCTTTCTCCAGCGTTCAGCTTGCCGGCAGTGACAGTTCGTGGGAACAAGTCACTTTTCACAAACTCATCAGGATAAGGGCGCTTCAACATGTCATTCAAAGCACTCTTAAACTCATAGCCATCTATGTGGTGAGAGTCAGTCACCTCAGGTAGAGAATTTCCAGCATCATCCACAGACATGTCAAAATACTTGTTCCAGAAATTTGATTTAATCGATACCTTTGAAGAGCCAACTCTGGAGGAAAGCTTGTGCCCGCGAAAGGTCTCATGCAGACCGGCGTAGAAAACTCGGACAAGGTCTTCACTGTATTTGGTGTTACACTCCAAGAAGTTGATGAGACCTTGATGCTGCAACAAAGACAGGACTTCCGGTAGGTGCATACGTTCAGCTTCAAGTTTGTAGAACGCATGTTGTTGCACAACTCCTCGTTTACCGATGTCTTTGTTGAAAATTTCGACACGAGCAGGTGGAACGAGTGATACAGCAGATACGGGAAGAGATGCACCGGATGATTCTCGGGGTCTTTTGCCGGAGGGTCTACGTGATGAGGAGGCCATTTGAGCAAGTGTGAAACAGGGTGTTTGTTTATAGAGAGAAGGTTTAGGAAGGATTTTGAAGGTGATTCTGCTAGAGAGAGGTTTTTCCCAATTTATAGTGGAATGGTTAGGGTTTTGGAAAGATGGAAGATCAAACAACAATAGCCACTAGGTAGATGCAAGTTACAACGTAGTGGGTAGTTTGACATGTGATGGAAAATAAATGCACACTTAATGATGATTATTGAATGAGAATGCATGAAAAGCGATTTGAATTTTTCTGCAGAAAAATGAAATTTTCGAGCGATGCGTCGACCATACCCCTGTATGCGTCGACGCATACTGTTTGATTTTTGAGAAAATGCAGAAATTATTTAATCATGCGTCGACCATAGCCCTGCTGCGGTCGACTCATACAGTTCAAATTTCCATTTTTCACTATTCAGCACATGCAATGACCTGTTTGATGCATAATTAACAGCTCATACAGCAATAAACAACCAAATAGAGATCATATAGATACATATAAACAACATCATTATGAGATATAACTATTTTAGTCATGCTATTTTGCAGAGAGAGAAAGAAAGAGAGGAACAATATCACCTTAATGCCGGAGTGACTTAGTGAACGGTAGACTTGTGCTTACAACAACATAGATTTGTTAGAAGTACAAGATTAAGGTCGTATATGGAATTAGGTAAAGCAGTAAATTATAGTGCCCGCTCCGAAATATCGAGAATGCCAAGTTCTCGGCGGATATGAAAGAAAGGTTCAGTGGCTAGCGGCTTTGTGAAAATGTCCGCTAGTTGATTTTCAGTATTGACATGTTCAAACACAATGTCACCTTTCTCTACATGATCTCGAAGAAAGTGGTGTCGTATTTCGATATGTTTGGTGCGAGAATGTAGCACAGGATTCTTGGATAGGTTAATGGCACTGGTATTGTCACAAAAGATAGGAATACGTTCAAGTTTAAGGTTAAAATCCAATAGTTGTTGCTTAATCCATAGGATTTGGGCACAACAACTACCGGCGGTAACGTATTCCGCTTCGGCGGTTGACAAGGCAACATAAACCTGTTTCTTGCTGTGCCAACTGACCAAAGAGTTAGAAAATAAGTGACAGGTGCCACTGGTGCTCTTCCTATCCGATTTGCAACCGGCAAAGTCGGAATCGGAGAAACCTACCAAGGAACAATCATTACCTTTGGAATACCATAGTCCATACTTCGGAGTACCTGACAGATATCGAAGTATCCGTTTAACGGCTTTTAAATGGGATTCCTTGGGACATGATTGATATCTTGCACACATGCATACGCTAAACATAATATCGGGACGAGAAGCAGTAAGATAAAGGAGTGAACCAATCATACCTCTATACCGTTTTACATCTACTTCCTTACCGTCTTCATCTTTGTTCAAGTTGGTACACGTAGGCATGGGGGTGTCTATGGCCTTAGCTTTTGCCATGTCAAATCTCTTGATAAGATCCAAACAATACTTTGTCTGGCTCACGAAAGTTCCTTCTTTGAGTTGTTTGATTTGCAGACCGAGGAAGTATGTGAGCTCCCCCATCATACTCATCTCGAACTCGCCCTGCATAAGGTCAGAAAACTCTCTCACAAGATTCATGTTAGTAGACCCAAAAATGATATCATCTACATAAATTTGCACTAATATCAAGTGCTTTCCTTGACGTTTAATGAAGAGAGTTGTGTCAACTTTTCCTCTTGAGTATCCTTGATCGAGTAGGAACTTGCTTAGTCTCTCATACCAAGCTCTAGGAGCTTGTTTGAGGCCATACAAAGCCCTTTTCAGTTTATAAACATGATCAGGATACTCATGGGATTCGAAACCCGGAGGTTGTGCAACGTAAACTTCTTCATTTATGTGACCGTTAAGGAAAGCGCTCTTAACATCCATTTGGAATAGCTTAAAATCCTTTGCACAAGCAAAGGCAAGGAGAAGGCGTATAGCCTCGAGTCGGGCAACCGGCGCATAAGTTTCCTCATAGTCGATGCCTTCCTCTTGGTTATACCCTTGCGCGACTAAACGCGCCTTATTACGGGTTATTACCCCGTTTTCGTCCAGCTTGTTCCTAAACACCCATCGGGTGCCGATTACTCGATGATCTCGCGGAGGAGGGACAAGGTCCCAAACCTCATTTCTGGTGAACTGATTAAGTTCCTCCTGCATTGATAAAAACCAGTGTTCATCGAGTAGGGCTTCTTTAGGGTTTTTAGGTTCCATCTGTGAAACGAAAGCGAAGTGATAACAAAAATTACTTAGCTTAGATCGAGTTGTTACACCCTTTGAGATATCTCCGATAATGTTGTCGATTGGATGGTCTTTAGAAGACTTCCAAGCTTGAGGAAGATCATCGTTTGAAGGCGGATGATCTACCTCGGTTTCATCATGGTGTACATCTTTGTCCTCCTCAATTTTGACTATGTCGGGTTGATCAATTCCCGGCTCGCCACATTTGAGTATGTCTTCGGTAGATGTACCTGCACCATGAAAAACACTACCCTTTCCGACGTTTCTCGGATTGGATTCATCAAAAGTAACGTGTACAGACTCTTCTACAGTAAGTAATCGCTTGTTGTATATTCTATATGCTTTGCTAGATTGAGAGTATCCGAGGAAGATACCTTCGTCGGCCTTGGAATCGAATTTCCCTAAGTTTTCCTTTCCATTGTTCAATACAAAACATTTGCAACCAAAGACATGTAGGTGAGAAACATTTGGCTTTCGCCCTTTTAAAAGTTCATACGGTGTTTTGTTTAGAATGGGGCGAATGAGCACCCTATTCAAAACGTAACAAGCCGTACTAATGGCGTCAGCCCAAAAATATTTTGGTAAGCCACTTTCATTGATCATTGTTCTTCCCAATTCTTCCAAAATTCGATTTTTACGCTCCACAACCCCATTTTGTTGAGGAGTACGTGGAGCGGAGAAGTTATGATCAATACCATGGTTACCGCAATATTCTTCAAATAAGTGATTTTCAAATTCACCTCCATGATCGCTTCTAATTGCAACAATGTTTGTATTTAGTTTATTTTGGGAAAGCTTAGCAAATCGTTCAAAGGCGGCGAATGTGTCACTTTTACTTACTAAGAAAATAGTCCAACAAAATCGAGAAAAGTCGTCCACTATTACGAAACCGTAATAGTTTCCTCCTAGACTTTTAATCCTAGATGGCCCAAATAAATCCATATGGAGAAGCTCGAGAGGTCTCGTTGTTGAAACGATATTTTTGGATTTAAAAGAGATCCTCGTTTGCTTCCCCTTTTGACAAGCATCACAAAGGTGATCCTTGGTGAACTTAATTTTGGGGAGACCTAGGACTAGATCTTTTGAGACTATTTTGTTAAGTAAGTCAAAGTTAACATGTGCTAAACGCCTATGCCATAACCATGAGTCTTCACTCATTGTTACAAGGCATTTGTCACTTGTTAACGATACTTCATTTAAGTCAAGCATATAGACATTGTTCACACGAAGACCATTAAACATGCTCTTCTTATCATCAGTATGCACAATTTTGCAACAATCTTTTGAAAACGATACATTGTATCCTTTGTCACATAACTGACTGATGCTAAGTAGGTTATGTTTAAGACCTTCGACAAGCAAAACGTCAGAAATAGTAGTGGAAGAGGGGTTACCTACACTACCTTTACCAAGTATTGCTCCTCGGTTGTTGTCACCATAAGTTACATATCCCTTCTTCTTAGCCACGAAGTCAATGAAGAGAGATATGTCTCCTGACATATGCGTTGAGCATCCACTGTCGAGAAACCATCTTCTCTCGGTAGTCTCGAGGCATTGTACCTGTGACAAGATAATTAACAAGAAAAGGTACCCAATGGCTTATTGGGTCCTGAGTGGTGAGGAACAAAATGGTTGCATTTGGGCATCCATTGATAGATGCCTTTAGGAACCAAAAATCTCCTAAATCGACATTTAGCAATGGAATGGCCTTTCTTGCAACAATAAAGACAAGAGAATTTTTCATTTTGATTACTTTTGCTATCTTCATCCTTTATGACATATTTGTATTTTTGATATGGATTAACCATACTTTTTCGAAAATTAGATTTATCAATAGCAAAAGTGATCTTGGGCTCAAGAGCCTTGTCAAGTTTGGCTTTTAGGTTTCTTACTTCACCTTGCCAAATGTAACAAGTATCACACCCAAAGTTCATCATTCTACTTTTAAGGTCCTCATAACCTGTTTTTGTGCTTTCCACTATAGAAGCCTTAAGTGCCTCAAGTTTCCTTTCGGATTCTTGAATTTTTTGTTCTAAATGAGAAAAAAATTTCTTATTTGAGGCAAGCCTTTTAAAGGCCTCTTGTGCTTCACAGTGTAAAGTTTCAAAAACGGTTTGTAATTCATGATGAGACATACTAGAGGAATTTTCATATTTAGCATGTCGTACCTGTTTCTTCTTGTTCTTTTGATGAGCAGAGAGACATAGATTTGAATTTTCATCTTCATCGCTAGAGCTTTCATCATCGGAGGAGTCGCTATCGCTTTCCCAAGCAATGTATGCCCTCCTTGGCTTCGATGGTTTCTTATGTGATTTGTATGAATCTTTTTCTTTTGTCTTTTTGTTCATCGGACAGTCCGGTTTGTAGTGACCCGGCTTTCCGCACTTGTAGCACGACCCTCTAGTTGTTTTTCCTTTGGAGTCATCATTTTTGGAGAACCTAGATTGCTTCCGGAAGTTTACTAAGTTCTTCTCGGAATGTTGGATGTCGTTCTTTCTCACGTAACGGTTGTAGCGTTTGACGAACAGCCCCATATCTTCACTCTTGTCCTCTTCTTCTTCGTCACTCGATGAATAATCACTTTGCTCTTTTGCTTGAGACTTTGAGGAGGAAGTCTTTAGAGCTATTGATTTCTTTTCACTCACCTTAGCTTTGTCTTTCTTTTCTTTCCTTTCATGTTGTTCCAAGCTTAAGAGAACCTGTTCGTGCTCTTGTAGTTTACCGAACAATGTTGTCAAGTCCAATGTGGTAAGATCATTTGCCTCTTTTATGGCGGTCACTTTCGGCTGCCATTCCCTGTTAAGACATCTTAAGATCTTATTAGTAGCAATATCATTGGACACAGGCCTACCAAGTGAATGTAATCGATTGATGAGATGAGTGAATCTCTTTTGCATGTCGGCAATGGTTTCCCCTTGCTCCATGAAAAAGAGATCAAACTCTTGTGTTAGTGTATTGATTCTAGCCAATTTGACATCATTTGTCCCCTCATGGGCAATCTGTAGTGAATCCCACATGGCCTTAGCAGTAGGACAATGGGATACACGATAGTATTCATCTACACCTAATGAGGAGATTAGGATGTTTTTGGCTTTCCAATCATAGTTGTATTTCTTTTCATCATCATCGGTCCATTGTGCTTCGGGCTTAGGCACAACTTCGTTGTTCTCATTGGTCATGGTTATTTGAATTGGACCATTGAGAATAACATTCCATATTTTTCTATCTATGGAATTTATGTGCACCCGCATACAGTCTTTCCAATAACTATAATTTTCACCATTGAAAACGGGAGCTCTATTGTAAGCCCCTTTAGGTTCGTTAGCCATTTTCTATCAAATTTGTATTTTGAAGCACGGAATGAATCGGAGCTCCTGATACCACTTGTTAGACTATGGCACGAATCTAGAAGGGGAGGGTTGAATAGATCCCAATTAAAAACTTGAGTCGGCGCTACCAATTCAAAAGAAAATTGGTTTTGAAAATTTGTTTTAAATGCGGAAGCGGCCGAGGAAAATTTTAGTCTAAACGAACCGTTATTGGAAAACCGGATATGCGTTAAGCTAATGGATAAGTGATAGATTGAGATACAAGTCACTACACTAATTGCACAATCAAGGATATATTTCACTAACTAGCAAGCCTAGTTCCAATGAATCAAAACACCAAATTTAGACTGATGCAAACTTAAGACAATTTTGGCTTAAGCAAATTTACAAACACTTGGTGTGCATAAACACTCCAAGTAATATTTGAGTTGAGTAAGTGATTCAATTTATCCTAGTACAATATAATATTGTACTTAGTGTAGCGGTGTATTCGTCGCTATATGATCTATTGGTTAAATCATAAGCAAAGCATACATTTGAAAATTCGAGTCGCCACCGCACTTTTATTTATCCAAAGGACTGGCTAAAAAGCGAACAAAAGCCTAAGAAGTTTTACACGTAGAAAACTAATAAAAAGATCAGAGAGTCTGGGTAAGGGGTAAATTACGCAATGGGAAGGTGTTAGGCACCCACTACGTCCTAGGTACTCCTAGGGAGCCCTTTTTCACACTTTGTTGTATAAAAATTATTTGTTATTTGACATAAATGTTGTGCAAACATGATTGGAATGATGGGAAAAGAATATACAATTTTATTATTTTTGTGTTCGAACGGATGAACCCGTTGCCTACGTACCTTCCATCAAAGGTAAGGATCAAAACGCCGTAGTTCGGCTAAAAGATTTCCAAAAGTGAGTTGGATTCAATTTTAAACAATAGCACTGAGGTTTTTCATTATCAATGGGGAGAAAACTCGACCAACACAACAAATCCACCATGTGAGGATAGCTTCGACGCACTAGAGGGGTTAACCCTGTTTTCAGTACGGAAGACATATAGTCGACTCACTAAGGATAGGCAAGATTTACATCAACCACAATGATAATTGAAACCTATGGCTAATGCATGAAAAGATTAACAATGGACAAAGCCAAAACAAGTGAATGAGTGAAGTTAATTGATTGTGATTATGAAAATGGAAGTCAAAGCATGATTAATGTTAATTCAGAAGAAGTATTATGAAATGGAGTTTGAAAAGAAGTCAAGGACTTAGGTCCAGGTTTTTAAATTAAAAAAAGCATGAAAATGTTTGCACAACACTTATCTCAACTTGAAAGCAAAAGTGTGAAAAAGGTTCTAAGACATAATGGGAATGAATGGATGAGGGTGGATAGTAAAACTTCTTAGAAGGTTCACTTCTTGAAATCATATAGAGAATGATTCAAGTGTGTCCTTTGGAATGCAATGGATAATAACAAACAGACAAAGCAAAAGAAAAGCGGATATCGGATGCCAATCACTGGTCTTATACCAATCTCCTAAAACAGAAACGGGATATCAGAAGCCACTCAATGGTCTTACACTAATCTCCTCAGAAGGAAACAAGAAATGAGATATGAGATGTGGAAGTCAACTGCCAATCTGTCTGGACTTAGGTTAACTCCACACACATGATCATAGGAACACCAATGCCACATTGCAGGGACTTACAAGGGATCCTCACATACAAGAACAATGCAATATGAGATGATGAGAAAGCAAATGCCAACTTGCAGGGACTTATAATTGCAAACTCTCATACAATCAAATCAAATCAACTTATGATCACAGGATAACAGATGCCAGCTTGCAGGGACTTATAACTGTATCCTCACATACAAAACAAAGCAATGACAGAAGATATGAGTGACCAAGGAGGTCTTGCACTCTATCCTTCCATATCACAGGAGCAAAGGCCAAAAGAAATGGACTTACAATTGTCCTCAATGGGTAAATAACAATGATAACACACAAAAGCAAATGAGATGATCATGCATTAATGGCAATTGATGATGATGATAAATGCATAACATACAGGCAAACAAATGCACATGAAGCAATCAATCAGTCAAGGAATATCAAACAGCACACTCTATAGCCAAACAAGGAGGCTCACACAAGAGGGTTTGACTATGAAAGTCCACTGTAATAGGTAAAGGTCGCTCTTAACCTTGCCATTGAGAGGCTAAGGTGAAGCAGATGAATAGGAGATGAGGGGTGTGCCTCATTGCTTCTATCTCAGATCAGAGAGAGCATCAAATAATAGAAAGTAGGGGAGTTCAGAAAGATGGAACTCTTTCCCCATTATTGACTCGATAGATCTTGGGTTTTTATCTCAATGCTTCAACCATGTAATGGGAGCAAAGAGAGGACACACTGAATAGTGGGGGATAGATTGCTTATCCCTACCTTCCACCAATTGCCTCAAATGAGGACTTTTCCTGCTTGGGACAATTTTAAACACACACAGGCATTGCCTCTTAAGGAGGACTTCAGACAGTTTGCCCGGTCAAACAACAGACCGGGACTCCAGACTACATGAAGAAGAAGGGTTTATACCTCAAAAGCAATTGCTAAATAGCAAAGCAAGCAACTAAAGCAACTAAAGTGTACCTGAAAAAGGCAAATCAATTAGTAAACAGTTCAACAGATAAAAGCAAAAGGCATTGGTAAATAATGGTCAACACAGAGGGACCAAGGTGCATAGCTCAAGACTCAAGTTACATGAGTCAACCTACAAAACAAAGGTTAGCACATATATAATCCAACTCAATCAAATGTGAATGATCTTTGAGGCATTGGTGCTTAACCTGAAACAATAGCTCAAATGTAAGCTCAAAAGACCACTAGGACTAGCCTAGGGTCAAAGGTGAAAGAAAAAAGTCAAACAGCAAAGCAAAGTCAACTCAATTCATATTCAAACATTTAAGGAGCAATCTCAATTGGATTCATAATCAAATCATGCATCATTGTCATTTTATACACAAAAGAATGCAAAGCATGGCAAAGGAAGCACACAAAAGTCAACAGAATGACTTGCATCAAAAGTCAACTCAAACTTTTCCAAAAATTATCAAATAAATCACATTCAATCCTAACATCTAACATGGTAAACATGTGAAATTTCATGGCATTTGGATGAGAGGAAGGCAGTCAATGAAAATCATGAAGTCAACACAATTTCAAGTAAGCACAATGAAAGTCAACAAACATGGGTCAACTTCAAAAAATCATATCAAATTGAAAACAGATGAGAAATGAATGAGGTTAACACCAATGCAAAGCTCAAGATGTCTAGTTATCACATATGAAATTTCATGATCATACAATAATGCATGAGGATTTCCCAAATGATTTGGCAATGTGTAGCACAAAAAGTCAACATTTGACTAGGCAGGGAAGAAAATTCACAATCAAATGGAAAACAGCACAATTAATTCCAAGAAAATTCATACACAAACTAGACATGTGATAGATGATTCATGCAAAAAATTGGGTCATTTGGATATAAGGAAGCATGTGAACAAAAATTGGGAAAATGCATATCATTCATGTAGCACCAAATGCAACACCTCACTTCAAAAATTTGTAACTCACAAACCAAAAATGGGAAATGCATAAACTCTATATGGAAACAAAGGTCAATGAGTCTAGTTTCACCACAAAAAAATTCAGGCTCATTGGATACATCATGACAATTTCACAATTGAAATGGCTAAGGGTGTCAAATGTGCACACATGTCAAGAAACTTCATGCCAATTAAAATCCAGTCAACCAAAAAATGATTAAAAATCATAATTAAATACTAGACACATTCATGAACATGATGGAAAAAGTTTCATGATTTTTGGATTTAAATTGAAAGAGAAATGGATTTTTGAAGTTGGGTGAATAATTGAAGCAAGCATGAGCAAATAACATGGAGGAATGAGTCAAACAAGGGTCAACGGTGGCAATTGTGTAAATAGCGCGCCACTTACTCAAAACACTGCGTTTTGACCAGAACAATGAAATGTTCTCATTGGCTGATGGCCAATGGAACAGTGCAGCGGCCAATGGGAGTTCAAAATTCTGGGTTTATGAAACCCTTAGGGTTTTAGCAGCCATGGTACATTCAAGCATCGATCATGAGCAACAACATCAACCAACATCAACAATTAATCATGGCATGGAAGTACTATCATCACGCAATATCAAATGACAACAAGACAAGCATAAGTTCTTGCAAAGTTTCTGGGCAGGACAAGTGGTTACAACAGCATACATTCATCATCATCATGCATTCGAAAATTTTCATATGCCCAGAAATCAAAATGAAGTATACCAATAGCATCATTAAACATCAAGCAACACAAATCCAACAGTGGTTTTCATTGAATCAACAACGTATGAGCAAATCGATTGGAAACAACTTCAAGCATGAAAAATGAAATCCATATTTCTCTCATCATAGTTGATCATTTCAAGCAAACTAATATTCATTAGAATCAGCATACAGTAAACTATCATAAGCATGGCATTATTTGGAAAAACAAAGAGGTCGAAAAGCTTACTTGATTTGCAGACATTCGAGATGCAGTGTTGTTTTGATGGTTTTAAGCTCAAACAGCTGTAAATAATGGTTGATAGTGATGAATGCTTGAAGAACCTTGGCTCAGTAGTGCTTGGAAAACTTCACAGCTTTAACTGCCATTGTTGTGTGCTTTGAAAAACAGGACATGAAGAGGGCTGTGCAGATGAGATTTGATGGTGAAAAATGTTTCCAAAGATTGTCCAAGTGATGGAGTGAACAAGAAGGGCTCGTGGTCTTTAGAGCTTTTAGCAGAAAAAATCAAAATGTGAAAAATGGCCTTGAGAGAAAATGAGAGAGCTTGGTCGTGTCTGGCTGCTGCTAGGTTTCTCCAGGGTTGTGAAATGAGCAGAAAATTGCATCTTATATGTCTGTTTAAGGTCTGTAATCCATGTGCTAAATTGGTTTAGTTCAAATGAGAATATTTGCACTTTTGCTAATCTTGTACAAGTGAACATGGAGGTGCAAAGTCCTGGTCGAATTGGGCCTGAAACCAGCTGCCAATGACTTATACAAATGCTGTTTTATGCTGCTTAATGAATTGCTAGCCTTTGCTTTCACTTATGAATCCATTTGCCAAAATTTCAAGTTATGCAACTTTGGCCAAAATTGGTAGCATGGTGATAGCATGAACATGATTTTAGGCTTGGAGCAAGCTTCAAATATGATATGAAACAAATCCCAATTGGCCAAAGTGAAAAAAAAATCAAAGAATCAAAAAGTCAACTTTGGGTCAAACTTGATTTCTAAATGAAATAGGTCCAAAAATGCCATTTTGATTGGCAAGGTTTTGGTGAATGAAATTTATATTTTTGGAAAGAGGAGGAAAAATGTGGTTTGTAGGAAAAAACCCCACCAAATTTGGCCTTATGGTTCATGAGATATGCTCATTTGAAGTTCACAAATTTCTGAAATTGAATTGATCATATCTTGACAACCACACATGGGATTTTGATGTTCTTGGACTTTTTGAAAATGGGAGAACAAGATCTTCAACTTTCATGTTGGGAAAAAATTCATTTGAAGCTTTTATCATGATGTAAGTTGAGGATCAAGAAGTTTCCATTTTTGGCAGTTGAAATTACAGGTCCACTTTCTATTTTGGGAAATTTTCTGTTTGGCTTGATTTTCTTCCATGATGAGGTTGGACATGATAGATGAGGCTTATACAAGCATGAATGAGCTCCTTCAAATCAATTCCACCCATCAAATCACTGATTAAATCCACAGTTGACCAAGTTTGACTTTTCTAGGGTTTTGGATGACTGAACCTCTTCTGATGGATTCCAAACCCTAATTCCTTGAGACCTTGACTTCAAATGATGTCATAAGACATATGAACTCTTGATTATTGATCATGATGCCCAAATTCCACAGGAATGGCCATCACCCATTGCTTTGACTGACTGTTGACTGTCTTTGACCTAATTGCTGATGATTGCTTCAACTGCAAGCAACAAGGTTAGACTGACAATATTTTTGTACTTTTTGAATGATAAACATATGAAAAGCAAGAATATACAAATGCAAGGTATGCTTGGTGATCAAGAAATCAACCCACAAGGCAACCAACCTACTAGGAGGAAAGCTAGGGCATGCCGTGATCCTTGAGACAATGATATGTATGATATGGGCCATGAGGGATCTTAGGGCCCAAAATTGGGGTCTTACAGATGCCCCTATTTAAGGTCATTCTAGCCGGAGAAGTGAAGTTTAGAAATCTTCGAATCGACGCGGTAGAATGGGCTTAAATAACAGTAATGAGACAAATTTTGGTTCCTAAGAGACCTCATGATGCAAATGTATGCATGCAAAGGACACAAATTCTGTGGGGATATATGGTTCACACAGAAGAAAAGACGATCCATCGGAGTAGTACACTCACCAGGAACAGAGACTCTAACAAGACTCTAGTCGGGGATAAACAATACAGCGTGAATAAGACACGACTCTGATTAGGAATAACAGAAAACAGACTGGAGAACTCACTGGGGAGTAAAGAACTCAAACTGGGGAAAAGATTTCCAAATGGAAAATAAATCCATTGGAGAGACACAAGCTGACTCCTGGGGAGAAGCAAAATAAAACTTCACTGAGGAAGCATCAAAGAAAAATGAGATGTTACCGGTATAGGGATAACAAACTCAGGAAGGAATACCAAAGATACCGGGTTGTAGGTATGTAACAGGTGACCAACCAAAGACGTGAATTGGTGTGTGTTCCAAAACACTCATCATCCTGAAGAGAGCGAAAGCAAACTTATTTATAGGATGGATATTTGATTCTGTAAAGAATGCAAATCTTACTCAGTTGGGGAAACAAACAAAGTGTTCGACAAGAGAGTGCATGAGATATATTATTCATAGCCGTCAAAACGTGAATAATATACTCGCATGGAAAGTTATCCTGAACCGGGTTGTAGGTTGTTTATAGGATAAGATCCGAAATCGTGAATTGGTTTGTGTTCCAAGACACTCATCACCCTGAAGAAAGCTAGAACAGCAGTCTTGTTTATAGGATGGACATTCGATTCCACAAGGAATACGAATCATGACTCTGTGGAGAAAACAATCAAAAGATTGACTCGAGAGCGAACGAGATATAATATCCATTGCCGTCAGAACGTGGATAGAATACTCAGAAAGGAAGATTATCCTGAACCGGGTTGTAGGTTGTTTGTAGGATAAGATCCGAAATCGTGAATTGGTTTGTGTTCCAAAACACTCATCATCCTGAAGAAAGCTAGAACAGCAGACTTGTTTATAGGATGGACATTCGATTCCACAAGGAATACGAATCTTGCTCGACTGGGGAAGATCAACAAAGGATTCCAACTAAAGAGCGCATGAGATATATTATTCATAGCCGTCAAAACGTGAATAATAGCCTCGCGTGGAAGATTATCCTTAACCGGGTTGTAGGTTGTTTATAGGATAAGATCCGAAAAGAAAGGCATCGGGATACCCAACTAGGTATATAATGATGACCAATCAAAGGGGCAACAGACATTACCAACAAAAGGGTAAATGAAAGGCAAACTGTTGAGGATAAATTGCAAGCCTCCGGCAATTATCCAAAGAAGACTAGCTGGGGATGTATTGGTAAACAACCAATGATCCGGGGAACACAATCACTAGCATACGGTGAAAGGACCCACTGGGGATAAAATTGCTAGCATACGGCAATTATCCACAAAAACTTGCTGGTGACATAAGTGCTGATCTGAGCAACTTATCCAAGCGAAAGGAAAATCAACATCCAAGACTAGATGAAGATAAACATCAAGAGAGAATTGTCATCGGTTGGGATGAACAAAAAGTTAACTCTGCAAGGAGAGAAAAAAAAGGGTTTATGACTACCGGTGTGTAGGTAGAAAACCAACAACTCTGGCTGGAGAATGCAAGGTGTATAACCACAAGTTCTGCCAAGAAAGCCAGGAAGAATAGGACTTGTAGCTACCGGTTATGAGGGTAGAGGCCCGAAAGATTCCGCTGGGGAACAACCCGCTGGGAAGCACAAGATTTTTGACAAAGAGCCAATTCGGGAACAATCCGAAAAGACAGACTGAATTAAGACACGTCCTAATGAGGATATAACTCAAATAGGAAAGTCCATCCCAATATGTGTGTTGGGAGGAAACGGAAGAAACCGTCATCCACGAGGATATATCTCAGTGGGGAACTGCAGAAGGAAAGATACGTTTTTCTGCCTATGGGTTGACTCTATATGGAGAGATTTTACACACCCGACATCTGCTTGGGAAGATCTGTAAAGAGATCTATATCACCATAGCAGGAGACACAACAAAAAAAGATACATGGCAGAAATGCAACATGAATATCTGAATGTTTATGAATATGCATGAATATGCGTGTTTTATGTTTGATGAATGCTGACAAAACAGACAATTCTAACACAAACAGGTTCAGGAATAAGCGTCCGGTATTATACTTCCAGGGGAACAACCAGCTGGAGAGCCATTCTGCAGAGATCTTAAGTGCTGAGAAGCAAGGATCTGCAAGTACTGCTGAAGAAGCAGAGAAGCGGAGATATTAGGAAACAACCTAGTCAGGGTACAGAAAGTCACAACGGGCAAAACAGCCACCAAGACGAATCTGTAGGGGGACAAGAGAAAACCCAGATATCTGCAGGAGATCCCAATGTCAACTGGAAAACAACAAGTGCGTAAGCACAAACCGCTGTAGAAGCAAATCCACACAACTCCGCTGGGGAACAACCCACCGAGGGAGAATGAATATCATCCAAGTAGAATCTAAATGCATAAGCAATTCTACTGGGGAAAACTGTCGGCTACTCTCTCGGGGAACAACCCATTGAGGGAGGACAGATCAAACAACTAGATTCTGCAACGAATCACTCCACTTGGGGAAAATACACAGCCAATTGATCACAACAAGTAGATTCTGCAATAAAAGCCACTCTACTGGGGATCACAAAAGTCAGGAAATCAATCCATTCACTGGAGGCCAAAGCCAATCATATGACCATACCGGGGATTGAAGAGGTATTCAACAGGCGAAACTTCTACAACAAAATACTCTGCAGACTATGCTGAGGAGAAGATGGTTGAAAAACACTGGGATATTAACCCGAACAACCACTGAGTAGGAAAATAAATCCTGCTCTGCCGAGGAGAAATAGCATTCTGATGGAGAGATAGCATCAGATCCGCGGACGACTTCGCCGGGGAAAGGGTAAAGTACTAGGTATCAAACCACTGACCTACCAAGTCTTCAAAATAAAACAACCGTGCTGAGAAAACAGGCAACTCCTGCTGGCACACTGCATGGGGAAGAGTGACAACAACTCTACTTGCAACTCTGATGGGGATATCAACAACAATTATACTCGCGACTCCGAGGGGAGTATCAATCAATGCTCTACTCATGACTGCGCTGAGGAGACAAATAAAGTCTGGGGTATACGACCCACCGGAGAAAATGACGGGGCATCAAGATGACAAACATCAACCGCCGAAACTTCTACAAGAAAAATCACCCATGCTGGGGAAAGCTGCTGGAGAAAACAAAGTCTTCAACAATAATCTGCTCGCGACTGTACTGAGGAACAACCCCAACAACAAATCTGTCTGAGGAACAACCCCAACGAAGAGCTGAAGAAAGGAGATACAACCAAACCAGGAATATGAACCAATGTCTTACCTGTCGGAAATCATGCCACCCTCGGGAAAGCGCTGAGATATTCTTGAGTAACTTTCAATCATTGTGAATGTTCACTTTGTTTAAAACAAAAATTTAAAAGATTTGATTTGTTTAAAACAATGATATTTTATCAATTTAAAACACGCAAAACATTTGTTGAATTGAAACAAATAAGAGTGCAAATAATTGGATAAAAAGTTCAAATTGATTTGATAGAATGGTAGTCTGCAAATGGCAAGACTCCATAGATTTGTACAAATTTGAAATCAGTGATATATATTGGAAGAGGACTACATTGAACATAATGATCCTTTCTCTACCAAATTGAATCTCGATGTATCCGAAGCTTCAGTTGACGACGAATCGAGAATCTTCTGACGAAATGACGACTGATGAACCAGAAAGTCTTGTCAGGATGCAGTTACTTGCCAAAATCCCTAAATTTTGCCTAGATTGCCCCAGGGTGAGGTACTCAATCTAGCGGGATGCAAATATATCTCTTTTTTTCAAGTCTCTAATTTTTGCCTGGATTACCCTTGCGGGTTCTCCACCGAGACGCTCATTTTTGCCTAAGCCGCCCTTTCGGGTTTTCAACTTAGCGAGCTATTCTGTTTTTTCATTCTTTTCATTTGCATATACTTTTTTTTCTTAGGCAAAGTATCTTTTAACTGCATCTGAATTCACAGGACGAGTGAAATCCTCCCCATCCATTGTTGTAAGCATCAAAGCACCGCCTGAAAAGGCTCTCTTAACAACATATGGACCCTCGTAGTTTGGAGTCCACTTGCCCCTGGAATCGGGCGCGAAAGACAAGACTTTCTTGAGCACAAGGTCACCTCCTCGGAACACACGAGGTTTGACCTTCTTATCGAATGCTCTCTTCATTCTCTGTTGATATAACTGACCATGGCACATGGCAGTTAGACGCTTTTCTTCAATCAAATTCAGCTGGTCATAACGACTCTGAATCCACTCAGCATCAGTCAACTTGGCTTCCATCAAGACTCGCATTGATGGGATCTCCACCTCTACTGGGAGAACGGCTTCCATGCCATAAACAAGAGAGAAAGGGGTTGCCCCTATTGAAGTGCGTACAGACGTACGGTATCCATGCAAAGCAAATGGCAGCATCTCATGCCAATCTTTGTACGTAACAGTCATCTTCTGGATAATTCTCTTGATATTCTTATTAGCAGCTTCAACAGCCCCATTCATCTTGGGTCTGTAAGGAGAGGAGTTATGGTGTGTAATCTTGAATTCAGCGCACAACTCATCCATCATCTTATTATTCAGATTGGATCCATTATCAATAATGATCCTCTCTGGCACACCATAACGGCAAATCAACTGGTTCTTGATAAACTTCACAACCACCTGCCTGGTTACATTCGCATACGAAGCGGCTTCAACCCATTTGGTGAAGTAGTCAATTGCTACGAGAATAAACCGATGTCCGTTGGACGCTTTCGGCTCAATCATGCCAATCATGTCGATTCCCCACATAGAGAAAGGCCATGGTGATGAAATCACATTCAGGAGTGTCGGAGGAATATGAATCTTATCCGCATAAATTTGACACTTGTGACATTTCTTCACGTATTTGCAACAGTCAGACTCCATTGTCAGCCAATAGTAGCCTGCTCTCAACATCTTTCTAGCCATGGCATGTCCATTGGAATGAGTACCAAATGAACCCTCATGGACCTCAGTCATCAACAGGTTTGCTTCGTGTCTATCCACGCATCTGAGCAAAACCATATCAAAATTTCTCTTATACAGCACTTCACCACTGAGGTAGAAACTGCCTGACAACCTTTTCAAAGTTTTCCTATCTTTCACAGATGCCCCAGGCGGGTAGACCTGGTTCTGGAGGAAATTCTTGATATCAAAATACCAAGGCTTGTCATCTTTCACTTCTTCAATTGCAAATATGTGAGCTGGTCTATCCAAGCGCATCACAGTAATGTTGGGAACATCATTCCACCGTCTGACAACTATCATGGAAGCAAGCGTAGCAAGAGCATCTGCCATCCGATTATCTTCTCGAGGGATATGATAAAATTCAACTTCTGTGAAGAAAGTTGAAATTCTTCTTGCATAATCTCTGTACGGAATGAGACCTGGTTGATTTGTCTCCCATTCACCTTTGATTTGATTGACAACCAAAGCTGAATCACCATAAACATCAAGATATTTGATTCTCATGTCAATGCATTCTTCAAGTCCCATAATACAGGCCTCATACTCCGCCGTATTATTCGTGCATTTGAAAGTTAGCCTTGCTGTAAATGGAATATGGGCACCTTGAGGAGTAATGATCACTGCCCCAATTCCATTCCCATATTGATTAACAGCGCCATCAAACACCATTGTCCATCTGGAACCAGGTTACGGACCTTCATCAAGTGTAGGCTCATCGCAATCTTTCATCTTCAAATACAGAATTTCCTCGTCAGGGAAGTCATACTGAACAGACTGATGATCTTCAATCGGCTGGTGCGCTAAATGGTCAGCCAAGATACTACCTTTGATAGCTTTCTGAGCTCGATACTCAATATCATACTCAGACAACAACATCTGCCAACGGGCAATCCTCCCAGTTAAAGCAGGCTTCTCGAAGATATACTTAATTGGATCCATTCTGGATATCAACCAAGTTGTATGATTTATCATGTACTGGCGCAAACGCTTAGCAGCCCAAGCCAAAGCACAGCACGTCTTCTCAAGCATAGAGTACCGAGACTCACAATCAGTAAACTTCTTACTGAGGTAGTAGATAGCAAATTCCTTCTTCCCTGATTCATCTTGTTGACCGAGTACACAACCCATCGAGTCTTCAAGAACTGTTAAGTACATAATCAGAGGTCTTCCTTCCACAGGCGGAGACAAAATCGGAGGTTCGGACAGATACTCCTTGATACTGTCGAAAGCTTTCTGGCAATCCTCGGTCCAATCACGAGACTAATCTTTCCGGAGGAGCTTGAATATCGGTGCACATGTGGCAGTCATGTGGGATATAAATCTGGAGATATAATTCAAGCGGCCAAGAAAACCTCGGACTTGCTTCTCAGTTTTGGGTGCAGGCATCTCTTGTATTGCTTTGACCTTTGCGGGATCAACCTCAATACCTCTTTCACTTACCACAAAACCCAACAACTTTCCAGAACGGACTCCAAAGGTACACTTGTTCGGATTCAGACGAAGCTGGAATTTCCTCAAACGCTGAAAAAGCTTCAACAAATGCTCAACGTGTTCAATTTCCGTTCGGGACTTAGCAATCATATCATCAACATAGACCTCTATCTCCTTGTGCATCATATCATGAAACAAGGTAGTCATAGCTCGTTGATACGTGGCTCCGGCGTTCTTCAAACCGAAGGGCATCACTCGATAACAGAATGTTCCCCAAGGTGTGATGAATGTTGTCTTCTCCATATCCTCTGGTGCCATCTTGATCTGATTATATCCGGAAAATCCGTCCATGAAGGAAAAGACTTTGAATTTAGCTGTATTGTCTACCAACATGTCGATGTGTGGTAGAGGAAAATCATCTTTTGGGCTAGCTTTATTCAAATCTCTGTAATCAACGCACATACGGACTTTTCCGTCCTTCTTAGGAACAGGCACAATGTTGGCCACCCATTGAGGGTATGTCGAAGTCACCAGAAACCCAGCATCAATTTGCTTCTGAACTTCCTCTTTGATCTTTACCGCCATATCTGGATGAGTTCTTCTGAGCTTCTGCTTCACAGGCACGCACTCAGGCTTCAAAGGCAGGAAATGTTGCACAATATCTGTATCCAAACCCGGCATATCTTCATAGGACCAAGCAAAGATATCTGAATACTCTCGTAGCAAACTGATCAAATCTTCCTTAACAGACTCTTCAAGAAGTGCCCCAATCTTCACCAGACGCTCACAATCTTCAGACCCCAAGTTGACTGTTTCCAAGTCTTCGAGATGCGGCTGAATAATCTTCTCTTCGTGCTCAAGGAGACGGGTAATCTCATCAAGAACCCCCTCAACGTCATCTTCTTCTGCCTCAAATACAGGGAATTCAAAATTGGGAGATGGCGTTGGATCATTATGTTCAATGGGTTTTAGGATCAACCTGCATAATGATTTTGGTTAAGAAAAAGCTTTGGAATTTAAACAAACAAATCATTATGCAGATGAAAAATGTTGCTTTAATTGCTTTTGTTTTTGTTTTTATGGCTTTTTGTGATCACTGATTTCATAAAGAAAAGCAAAAAGTGAAAACAAAGGAAAAACAAATGTTTTGACAATGCGAAAATTGAATGAAAATATCATTGTATATATGCTTTGCCAACAATGTCATCACTTCTCCTTTTGGCATGGGAGAAGGGTTTTAAACAAAGGTAAACAATTTACTCTGATCTATGGATAACTGTAGGAACATCTACAGCGACCCAATTGTGGCAGACACCACCAGGAATAACAAAATTGTTCAAGTCTTCTGCATCTTCTTCTTCAATGATAGCAGCAGCTTCCTCTTCTTCAGGTTGATCAGCGTGAATGAATCCTCCACTGGTGAACAGCCCTTGCTCGTTGCATGCCCCAGAATCATAGCCAATGCCAGCCCGGGATCGATTATCTTCAAGATCAAGCACTTTCCCTAATCCAGCAACTGCACCACATTCAATGGCCAGTTTTGCATCTTTGTAGGAAGTGAATGAAGGAGACTTCTTCTCGATTGGTTTATCAATAGATAAAGCTTGGAACTGAGTTCCAACTTCATCCTCAGCATCAATATATGAGAAGGAAGACAAATTACTGACCAGGAGAGCCTTTTCTCCCCCTACTACAACCAATTTCTTGTTTTTAACAAACTTCAACTTCTGGTGTAGGGTGGATGTCACGGCGCCAGCCTCGTGAATCCATGGTCTGCCCAAGAGACAGCTGTATGATGGGTGAATATCCATCACTTGAAAAGTGATCTGGAAATCACTTGGTCCTATCTTGATCGGGAGATCAACTTCCCCAATCACGGTCTTACGCGACCCATCAAAAGCTTTAACAACAACCCCACTCTGCCTCATAGGAGGACCTTGATATGACAATCGAGAGAGTGTGGATTTTGGCAACACATTAAGGGACGATCCAGTGTCCACCAGTACATTGGACATTGCATCAGATTTGCAGTTCATGGATATGTGTAAGGCCATGTTGTGGTCTCTTCCCTCCTCAGGGAGATCATCGTCACAAAAGCTCAGGGTGTTGCAAGCGGTAATGTTTGCAACAATGCTATCGAATTGTTCCAGGGTGACGTCATGATCAACGTATGCCAGGTCCAAGACTTTCTGAAGAGATTCCCGATGGGGTTCTGAATTCAGCAGTAAAGAAAGAATAGAAATCTTGGAAGGCGTGTTTAGAAGTTGATCTACAATATTGTACTCACTCTTTCTGATGAGCTTCAGCACCTCATCAGATTCTTCATCAATAATGCCACTCGGGCCAACAACTGTAGCAGGAGTTTGTACGGAGGAGGAGGGTTGGGCAACAGCAAGTGCCGGATTCTGAACATTCACAGCATTCCCAACAGGGTGCACAACAGTGTCAGAAGCGGTAGCTTTAGCTGGCGCAGAAAATACACGACCACTGCGGGTCAGTCCACTGACATCAGCTATATTGGTCACAGAGGTAGACGGCAGAGATACCTCAACCCCATCCTGGACAGCAACAGGATTGTACCGGAAAGGTACGGCTTTATCAGACGAATACGGCACAGGGCCGGCCGGTTTGATGATCAAAGCAGGGGAAGCCTTCGGCTTGTTGCTATTGTAGCGAATAACAACGGGTTCTGGCAACTTGAATACTGGTGAGATGACATTCACCTCAGGTTCCACCGTATCAACATTGCGATTCTGGAGAATCTCAATGGTACCTTCATTCAACAACATTTGTAGTTCCTTGCGAACCTGGTCACAACCCAAACGATTGACCGAGCAGACGCGGCACTTGTCGTGGTTATGCTTCAAATAGCTGTGCTGACACAGCATCTTATGTAATCCAACCAATGACTGCCGGATATGACTGATATATTTCACCTTGTAATTCCCAAGGTCTTCCTGGATCATATTGACAGATTTCCCATGCGGCGGCAATGGGTTCCTGGTGACGTTCGGGTTGGAGTCTTCAAAACTCAGAATTCCGCTTCTCATAAGGTCTTGAACCTTAGTCTTCAGCTGGAAACAGTTTTCAATGTCATGGCCCGGAGCGCCAGAGTGATAGACACAGTGCTGGTCAGGCTTGTACCACCACTGAGGGTTGACTGGAATGGCCGGAGGATCTCTTGGAGTAATCAGCTTCCGCTCTATTAGAGAGGGATATAACTCTGCGTATGACATCGGAATTGGATCAAAACTGATCTTCTTCCTTTCATAACCTGTGTTTGCTTGATTACTCGTATTCCCACGAGGCTGGTAAGCCTATTGCTGTGGACGAGATTGCTGATATTGAGGTTGTTGATATTGTTGCTGATGTTGATACTGTGGAGGTGGATACTGAGGAGCATTGTCTTTGAATACAGGTGCTATATGAGCCACCTGATGCTGATGTCCGGAATGTCGTGCAAGCTTCCTCTGAACAGAGGGTCTTCTTTGCTTGGGCTGAGACTGCACGGCGTGGGCTTCCCCTTCTTTCCTCTTAAACGCTCCATATCGTTTGGAGGAAGAGCTGTCATCCTTAGCCAATCGTCCTTCTCGGACGCCTTCTTCAAGTCGCATCCCCATGTTCACCATTTCGGTGAAATCAGAGGGAGCGCTGGCCACCATTCGTTCATAATAGAATGAACCAAGAGTCTTCAGAAAAATCTTGGTCATCTCTTTCTCTTCCAATGGTGGAGTGATTTGAGCTGCCAGCTCACGCCATCTTTGGGCGTACTCCTTGAATGATTCCTTGTCCTTTTGGGACATGGCCCTGAGTTGATCTCGGTCAGGAGCCATATCAACATTATATTTGTATTGCTTGACGAAAGCTTCGCCAAGATCATTGAAAGACCGGATGTTAGCACTGTCCAGGCCCATGTACCAACGAAGAGCAGCACCAGACAAGCTGTCTTGAAAGTAGTGGATCAAGAGTTGATTGTTGTCGGTTTGCGTTGACATCTTCCTGGCGTACATGACCAGGTGTGCTAACGGACAAGTGTTCCCCTTGTACTTTTCAAAATCTGGGACTTTGAACTTGATGGGTATCTTGACACCGGGAACCAAACAAAGTTCGGCTGCAGACTTGCCGAAGAGATCTTTGCCTCTAAGAGTCCTCAATTCCTTTCTCATCTCAAGGAACTGATCGTTCATTGCATCCATCTTTTCATACACGTCCGGGCTATCAGACGGCTCGGAGTGATAGATGGTGTCGTCTACCCTGGGCATGGTATGCACGACAGGGGGAACGGCGATAGGGACCGGGCTAGATGCCGGCATTTGAGCAAAAGTAGGAGCGGGCCGATCTGGCATGAAACCAGGAGGCATCCCCCAAGGAAAACCGGGAGGCATAGCATTAGGCACAGGGGCGCTGACGGGCACAGTAGAAGTAGAAACTTCTGAGATAACAGTCCGCTGAACAGGAGTTGCTGGAGGCGGAGTAGGCTGATTCTGGGCAGCAAGCAGTTGCTCCATCAAAGCGC
Organism: Lathyrus oleraceus; assembly: GCF_024323335.1. Taxonomy (NCBI): domain Eukaryota; kingdom Viridiplantae; phylum Streptophyta; class Magnoliopsida; order Fabales; family Fabaceae; genus Lathyrus; species Lathyrus oleraceus. The sequence continues at coordinate 371,942,386 of NC_066582.1, forward strand.
CAAGTCTGGCGACCTCTTCCCTTAAACTCTGGTTCTCTTGCTCCAACTGCTCCATGATTCTGGCAGAGTTGACTCTCGTATAATACCGGTGAGTCAGCTTGTCTTCAAAATAAATGAAGAGCAAAGGATTAGGAACAGAAGACCAGAAACAAAAGGGGTACCTGTTTATGCAAGAATGATGCATGAAATGCTTGTGCAAATGCTTTGTTTTCAAGGAACCCTTAGGGTATTGTTTGCAATATTTTGAATATTTAAACATTTTAATTTTCATGGAAAATATTTCATTCGAATATATCAAAACAAAGAAGTACAGCTGTTTTTAATCATTTACAAAGAGAAAAGGTAAATGACATCCTATGGATCCCTAACAGCTCGGGATGCTGGAAGACGAGAAGTGCACAACTTCTTGATCTCTCTCTCATAGGCAGCCTCCATATCAGCTTTCTCTTTAGCAAGTCGATCATACTTCCTCTTCCAGAATTTGGAAGACTGAGGAAGCAGAGAAGTCCAAGCGTCATTTGGATCGTCAATCACTTGGTGCTCGAGAAATTCAATCATAGCATCCTTCTCCTTGAGCTGCTGCAGCAATTCCTCCCTCTCACGGATCCAGGCACGCGAAAGGTCTTCTTCTCTCAACTCCTCTACACGTTGGGTAGGGAGGGTTGAAGGCCCAGCCATATCCAACGGTGTAGGTCTTGGATAATCATACGGCATCAAGTAGGTAGCAGCCCTCTGTCTGACCCAAGAGGTGTATGGTTCCAAAGCAATGCAGTTCTTTGGACCCAACTCATTCCTACTCTTCTTGCGGATATTGCGCCAAGCGCGAACAAATCTGGCTTTCAGGCCTTGGGGATCTTTACCCTCCTGAAAGAATACACCTTCTAACAGAATGTTATGGGGTTTATCCTTTAGGGGGAACCCAAGCTGACGACGTGCGAGCGTAGGGTTGTAGCTGATTCCACCACATGTACCAAGAAGAGGCACATTGGGGAATTCACCACAAGAATCGATGATCTGGACGGTATCATACACGCGATCATACCAGGTGATATCATCGTTGGTGAGAGACATGAGTCTCTGAGACCACCGTAGACATCCCTTGTTCTCCTTGAAAGCAACTGTCTGCGGCAAGTGCGAAATAAACCACTTGTACAGCAGGGGTAAACAGCAGACAATGACTCCTCCATTCTTCATATTCCTCAAATGCATGGAGACATATGCATCACCCAACAAGGTCGGAACTGGATTAAGAACTGAGAATATTCTAATGGCGTTCATATCCACGAACTTGTCAAAGTTGGGAAACAGCACCAATCCATAGATGAGTAACACAAACAGAGCCTCAAAGGCATCCTCACTCATGGCCTTCCCATAGAAAGTGGCTTGGGCAATGAGGAACTCGGAAGGAAAACCCTGAATTCCGCCTTTGGTAGTCAGATTAGCTCTAATCAGATCTTCATCTATGTGCAACAGGCTGGAAATCTCTCGAGCAGATGGGATACTCTCTAAGTCACTGAACGGCACTTGATCCAGAATAGGAATCCCAATAAGGTGAGAATATTCTTCCAAAGTCGGCAGTAGCTGGAAATCCGGAAATAAGAAGCAATGATAGAGCGGATCGTAGAACTGAACAAGAGTGCTCATCAATCCCTCATCCACTTGAGTAGTCAGCAACGGCAGAAGCTTCCCATAGCGAGCCTTGAAACCCAAGGGATCTAATACATATGATGTCAGATTCCTTAACTCTTTTACATCAGGCTGTCTGAAGCTGTACTTCTTTGTATACCTCTTTGGTCTTTCCATGTCTGAAAATTTTGCAAATAACCCTTTAAGTTCCTTGAAAACTTTCTTTTTTCTTATGACATGAATGCGGATGAATGCGTGAATGCATGAATGCAACAAACACACTCAAGGATCAAACAAAGCATACCAAACAAAGGTCGTGGGAAAGCTCTATGTATCCCCTAATATCAATCATCCATTTTGGTGGATTTAGGTTTTCACCTTATCGACACCCAAGTTCCATTGATATTAACGGTACATGAACCGGTTCTAACATTCTTAATATCAACCAGCCGCTTTGATGGATTTTAGGTTTTACACCTGATCCGGGATCCATTGATATTAACAATTCTTGAACGACTCAACCACGAATCACGGGTTTGTTGAGAGTCACAAGCATGGAGTCTCGGTTAAGAACCACCCAAAGGGAGTGTACTAGGGTTTAAACCTGCCAGACATGTTCTATCAGAGGTTCCCATATTCATCGTTCCATCTTTCGAATATTATCGGAGGAACGAATACTCGTATTCCAAGAATATTCTCAAGAGAAACTCTTATGAGTGTAGTATCGCGTAACAATCGTATCAAAACTGACATCTGAACGACCTCCGCACTACGGTCCTAAAAAATAGGCCAAGATGGGTTTGGTAAACTAAGGTCCTTGGCTTCTGCGGCACATGATTGAAAGAATAATGTCTAACCACAAATAACTTGTGTGACATTATTAATTCAACATGACCTCCACCAAGTGAATGGACTCGCAAGTCAATTGGCTAAGGAATACTCCACACCAATCGACAAGACTATGCCATTCTCCTATCCTAGAGTGCACTCGAGTTCGGGTATAGAACTCATCTCACAGATCACCAAAGCAAACAGCAATTGTATACCAAGCAATTCACACATTACAATCAATACAGTTATCCCAAATTGTACAAAAATATGTCAGACAACAAATAATAATATAGCACAACAAGGGTGAAAAAGTAGGCACTACCACCAAGGAGCTGAATTCCCCAGCAGAGTCGCCACTTTTTTCCTGTAGCGGTGTATTCGTCGCTATATGATCTATTGGTTAAATCATAAGCAAAGCATACATTTGAAAATTCGAGTCGCCACCGCACTTTTATTTATCCAAAGGACTGGCTAAAAAGCGAACAAAAGCCTAAGAAGTTTTACACGTAGAAAACTAATAAAAAGATCAGAGAGTCTGGGTAAGGGGTAAATTACGCAATGGGAAGGTGTTAGGCACCCACTACGTCCTAGGTACTCCTAGGGAGCCCTTTTTCACACTTTGTTGTATAAAAATTATTTGTTATTTGACATAAATGTTGTGCAAACATGATTGGAATGATGGGAAAAGAATATACAATTTTATTATTTTTGTGTTCGAACGGATGAACCCGTTGCCTACGTACCTTCCATCAAAGGTAAGGATCAAAACGCCGTAGTTCGGCTAAAAGATTTCCAAAAGTGAGTTGGATTCAATTTTAAACAATAGCACTGAGGTTTTTCATTATCAATGGGGAGAAAACTCGACCAACACAACAAATCCACCATGTGAGGATAGCTTCGACGCACTAGAGGGGTTAACCCTGTTTTCAGTACGGAAGACTTATAGTCGACTCACTAAGGATAGGCAAGATTTACATCAACCACAATGATAATTGAAACCTATGGCTAATGCATGAAAAGATTAACAATGGACAAAGCCAAAACAAGTGAATGAGTGAAGTTAATTGATTGTGATTATGAAAATGGAAGTCAAAGCATGATTAATGTTAATTCAGAAGAAGTATTATGAAATGGAGTTTGAAAAGAAGTCAAGGACTTGGGTCCAGGTTTTTAAATTAAAAAAAGCATGAAAATGTTTGCACAACACTTATCTCAACTTGAAAGCAAAAGTGTGAAAAAGGTTCTAAGACATAATGGGAATGAATGGATGAGGGTGGATAGTAAAACTTCTTAGAAGGTTCACTTCTTGAAATCATATAGAGAATGATTCAAGTGTGTCCTTTGGAATGCAATGGATAATAACAAACAGACAAAGCAAAAGAAAAGCGGATATCGGATGCCAATCACTGGTCTTATACCAATCTCCTAAAACAGAAACGGGATATCAGAAGCCACTCAATGGTCTTACACTAATCTCCTCAGAAGGAAACAAGAAATGAGATATGAGATGTGGAAGTCAACTGCCAATCTGTCTGGACTTAGGTTAACTCCACACACATGATCATAGGAACACCAATGCCACATTGCAGGGACTTACAAGGGATCCTCACATACAAGAACAATGCAATATGAGATGATGAGAAAGCAAATGCCAACTTGCAGGGACTTATAATTGCAAACTCTCATACAATCAAATCAAATCAACTTATGATCACAGGATAACAGATGCCAGCTTGCAGGGACTTATAACTGTATCCTCACATACAAAACAAAGCAATGACAGAAGATATGAGTGACCAAGGAGGTCTTGCACTCTATCCTTCCATATCACAGGAGCAAAGGCCAAAAGAAATGGACTTACAATTGTCCTCAATGGGTAAATAACAATGATAACACACAAAAGCAAATGAGATGATCATGCATTAATGGCAATTGATGATGATGATAAATGCATAACATACAGGCAAACAAATGCACATGAAGCAATCAATCAGTCAAGGAATATCAAACAGCACACTCTATAGCCAAACAAGGAGGCTCACACAAGAGGGTTTGACTATGAAAGTCCACTGTAATAGGTAAAGGTCGCTCTTAACCTTGCCATTGAGAGGCTAAGGTGAAGCAGATGAATAGGAGATGAGGGGTGTGCCTCATTGCTTCTATCTCAGATCAGAGAGAGCATCAAATAATAGAAAGTAGGGGAGTTCAGAAAGATGGAACTCTTTCCCCATTATTGACTCGATAGATCTTGGGTTTTTATCTCAATGCTTCAACCATGTAATGGGAGCAAAGAGAGGACACACTGAATAGTGGGGGATAGATTGCTTATCCCTACCTTCCACCAATTGCCTCAAATGAGGACTTTTCCTGCTTGGGACAATTTTAAACACACACAGGCATTGCCTCTTAAGGAGGACTTCAGACAGTTTGCCCGGTCAAACAACAGACCGGGACTCCAGACTACATGAAGAAGAAGGGTTTATACCTCAAAAGCAATTGCTAAATAGCAAAGCAAGCAACTAAAGCAACTAAAGTGTACCTGAAAAAGGCAAATCAATTAGTAAACAGTTCAACAGATAAAAGCAAAAGGCATTGGTAAATAATGGTCAACACAGAGGGACCAAGGTGCATAGCTCAAGACTCAAGTTACATGAGTCAACCTACAAAACAAAGGTTAGCACATATATAATCCAACTCAATCAAATGTGAATGATCTTTGAGGCATTGGTGCTTAACCTGAAACAATAGCTCAAATGTAAGCTCAAAAGACCACTAGGACTAGCCTAGGGTCAAAGGTGAAAGAAAAAAGTCAAACAGCAAAGCAAAGTCAACTCAATTCATATTCAAACATTTAAGGAGCAATCTCAATTGGATTCATAATCAAATCATGCATCATTGTCATTTTATACACAAAAGAATGCAAAGCATGGCAAAGGAAGCACACAAAAGTCAACAGAATGACTTGCATCAAAAGTCAACTCAAACTTTTCCAAAAATTATCAAATAAATCACATTCAATCCTAACATCTAACATGGTAAACATGTGAAATTTCATGGCATTTGGATGAGAGGAAGGCAGTCAATGAAAATCATGAAGTCAACACAATTTCAAGTAAGCACAATGAAAGTCAACAAACATGGGTCAACTTCAAAAAATCATATCAAATTGAAAACAGATGAGAAATGAATGAGGTTAACACCAATGCAAAGCTCAAGATGTCTAGTTATCACATATGAAATTTCATGATCATACAATAATGCATGAGGATTTCCCAAATGATTTGGCAATGTGTAGCACAAAAAGTCAACATTTGACTAGGCAGGGAAGAAAATTCACAATCAAATGGAAAACAGCACAATTAATTCCAAGAAAATTCATACACAAACTAGACATGTGATAGATGATTCATGCAAAAAATTGGGTCATTTGGATATAAGGAAGCATGTGAACAAAAATTGGGAAAATGCATATCATTCATGTAGCACCAAATGCAACACCTCACTTCAAAAATTTGTAACTCACAAACCAAAAATGGGAAATGCATAAACTCTATATGGAAACAAAGGTCAATGAGTCTAGTTTCACCACAAAAAAATTCAGGCTCATTGGATACATCATGACAATTTCACAATTGAAATGGCTAAGGGTGTCAAATGTGCACACATGTCAAGAAACTTCATGCCAATTAAAATCCAGTCAACCAAAAAATGATTAAAAATCATAATTAAATACTAGACACATTCATGAACATGATGGAAAAAGTTTCATGATTTTTGGATTTAAATTGAAAGAGAAATGGATTTTTGAAGTTGGGTGAATAATTGAAGCAAGCATGAGCAAATAACATGGAGGAATGAGTCAAACAAGGGTCAACGGTGGCAATTGTGTAAATAGCGCGCCACTTACTCAAAACACTGCGTTTTGGCCAGAACAATGAAATGTTCTCATTGGCTGATGGCCAATGGAACAGTGCAGCGGCCAATGGGAGTTCAAAATTCTGGGTTTATGAAACCCTTAGGGTTTTAGCAGCCATGGTACATTCAAGCATCGATCATGAGCAACAACATCAACCAACATCAACAATTAATCATGGCATGGAAGTACTATCATCACGCAATATCAAATGACAACAAGACAAGCATAAGTTCTTGCAAAGTTTCTGGGCAGGACAAGTGGTTACAACAGCATACATTCATCATCATCATGCATTCGAAAATTTTCATATGCCCAGAAATCAAAATGAAGTATACCAATAGCATCATTAAACATCAAGCAACACAAATCCAACAGTGGTTTTCATTGAATCAACAACGTATGAGCAAATCGATTGGAAACAACTTCAAGCATGAAAAATGAAATCCATATTTCTCTCATCATAGTTGATCATTTCAAGCAAACTAATATTCATTAGAATCAGCATACAGTAAACTATCATAAGCATGGCATTATTTGGAAAAACAAAGAGGTCGAAAAGCTTACTTGATTTGCAGAAATTCGAGATGCAGTGTTGTTTTGATGGTTTTAAGCTCAAACAGCTGTAAATAATGGTTGATAGTGATGAATGCTTGAAGAACCTTGGCTCAGTAGTGTTTGGAAAACTTCACAGCTTTAACTGCCATTGTTGTGTGCTTTGAAAAACAGGACATGAAGATGGCTGTGCAGATGAGATTTGATGGTGAAAAATGTTTCCAAAGATTGTCCAAGTGATGGAGTGAACAAGAAGGGCTCGTGGTCTTTAGAGCTTTTAGCAGAAAAAATCAAAATGTGAAAAATGGCCTTGAGAGAAAATGAGAGAGCTTGGTCGTGTCTGGCTGCTGCTAGGTTTCTCCAGGGTTGTGAAATGAGCAGAAAATTGCATCTTATATGTCTGTTTAAGGTCTGTAATCCATGTGCTAAATTGGTTTAGTTCAAATGAGAATATTTGCACTTTTGCTAATCTTGTACAAGTGAACATGGAGGTGCAAAGTCCTGGTCGAATTGGGCCTGAAACCAGCTGCCAATGACTTATACAAATGTTGTTTTATGCTGCTTAATGAATTGCTAGCCTTTGCTTTCACTTATGAATCCATTTGCCAAAATTTCAAGTTATGCAACTTTGGCCAAAATTGGTAGCATGGTGATAGCATGAACATGATTTTAGGCTTGGAGCAAGCTTCAAATATGATATGAAACAAATCCCAATTGGCCAAAGTGAAAAAAAAATCAAAGAATCAAAAAGTCAACTTTGGGTCAAACTTGATTTCTAAATGAAATAGGTCCAAAAATGCCATTTTGATTGGCAAGGTTTTGGTGAATGAAATTTATATTTTTGGAAAGAGGAGGAAAAATGTGGTTTGTAGGAAAAAACCCCACCAAATTTGGCCTTATGGTTCATGAGATATGCTCATTTGAAGTTCACAAATTTCTGAAATTGAATTGATCATATCTTGACAACCACACATGGAATTTTTATGTTCTTGGACTTTTTGAAAATGGGAGAACAAGATCTTCAACTTTCATGTTGGGCAAAAATTCATTTGAAGCTTGTATCATGATGTAAGTTGAGGATCAAGAAGTTTCCATTTTTGGCAGTTGAAATTACAGGTCCACTTTCTATTTTGGGAAATTTTCTGTTTGGCTTGATTTTCTTTCATGATGAGGTTGGACATGATAGATGAGGCTTATACAAGCATGAATGAGCTCCTTCAAATCAATTCCACCCATCAAATCACTGATTAAATCCACAGTTGACCAAGTTTGACTTTTCTAGGGTTTTGGATGACTGAACCTCTTTTGATGGATTCCAAACCCTAATTCCTTGAGACCTTGACTTCAAATGATGTCATAAGACATATGAACTCTTGATTATTGATCATGATGCCCAAATTCCACAGGAATGGCCATCACCCATTGCTTTGACTGACTGTTGACTGTCTTTGACCTAATTGCTGATGATTGCTTCAACTGCAAGCAACAAGGTTAGACTGACAATATTTTTGTACTTTTTGAATGATAAACATATGAAAAGCAAGAATATACAAATGCAAGGTATGCTTGGTGATCAAGAAATCAACCCACAAGGCAACCAACCTACTAGGAGGAAAGCTAGGGCATGCAGTGATCCTTGAGACAATGATATGTATGATATGGGCCATGAGGGATCTTAGGGCCCAAAATTGGGGTCTTACACTTAGTATTCAAACAGCAGTTTTAAACTCTTACTCAACTTATATCAACGTTTGGTGAAAAATTGCTTAAACTGAAATCACTTAAATTTTAAGCTGAAAAACAGACTATGCAGAAAATTAAAGAAGACGCAGATTTGATGAGGCAGTTCCCCCGCCGTCCTCGCTTCGGGGTACGTCTGCCCTCAATTCTAAACTTAGAATTGAGATGATTTAATTAAATATCACCTTTGAACTTTAACCGTTTATACAAGGATTGCAAAGCAAGTAAACACAGAATTTCCAATATGTTGAATGATGCTTCCTATCCTTGCTCCTTGATTCAAGATGAATCAAGACCTTCGATCGTTGTTGCTAGACCTCCGATTCCAGCCCCTTTGTTGAAGAATCTTCTGTTCTTCAAACCCTCGGCTCGGCTGATCTCAAACACAACGAGTCAAACCCGAATCCTTCACTTCAATGCCACCGAATCCGCTACTAGACTGACGAAGACTTCCTCTTCGCAATCACCTTCGCTCGGCTGAATATTGATGAAGCTATTCGTCCAAAAACCCCCAAACACAAACCGGTATTGGAGGATAAAACCCTAACGGTTTTATTCAAGAAAGAACCTGCCAAGACTTCAACTCGAACCCGATTCTCCAATCGCAGCTACGAACCTTATCACCTTCTAACTATCACGAATCACATCAAAAGTTATTGTGTGCAGTTGATGTATTGTGAACTGTTGAAGATGAAGATGATGAATCTTTGACACCTTTTTCACTCTTTCTTGTTTCCTTGAACACTTGAATACAAATTGACAAATGTTGGTCAATAGAAGTGTTTTGACTTCTATATATAGTAACAGACAAAATCAAACAAACATAACAGCATTTCAAAAATTTGAAATATCTCAGAAAACTGAAATTGCGCGCGAGCGGTCGACCATAGGTCGGCGTGCGCTGAGCCGTGAGTGATGCACCGACCCCTATGGTCGACCCATCGTTCCATGCGCTGAGCCTTGGATGGCATTTCTATGCCATGCGCCGACGTGTGGTCGACGCAAGGAGTTTATGCGCTGACCCGTGAGCTAAGCGCCGACCCTATGGTCGACGCAAGCAGTTTTGCGCTGACCATCCTCCAGTTTGGGTTGAGCTTTGCGCTGACCCGTGAGCTTTGAGCTGACCCCTATGGTCGACTCAAAGCTTTCAAACCTGCAAAAAAATTGTGATTTGTGATTTTCATGCATTTAGTCATGATCACACTTTTTCTACATGTTTTTAATGATTATAGTAGATTTAGAGGAACGTAGAAAAGGATATGGTGGGTAATGTGTTGCATTTGTTTGTAGACGTGCATGATGGTCTTTTGTCATCATCGAAACTTGATATCGTATGTTGTATGACACTTTGTCTTTACAATAATGAAGTTAATTTTCTTGTTAGAGCTTATGATGACGACAATGGTTGTAATTGGGCTATAATCGACCAGGGGTTTTCGATTGATATATGCTCTAAAATTGTTAGTCTCATACCTCCAATCACCGATCAAGATGAATTTCCTATATGGAAATTTTCTACGGATGGTTTCTTCAGTATTAAATCTTCTTATAAAACTCTATCTAATGAGGCTCTAATACATTTGAAATCTACCAATTTCAACCTTGTTTGGAAGTGGCATGTGAATAAAATTCGTGATATAAAATGCAATGAAAATCAAATTTTCCCTCAAGCATATCTTTACGAATGAGCATGATCAATGATATAATAACGTTACCTCTTGTGAAGATTACAATCTTTATTGCAAAAATAGAAAAATGATTAGAAGCGTTGAATGATGAATAACGCATGTCCACACAAATAAAGTGCCTTTAGTCTCAATGCTAGTTGTTCTGAATAGAGAGAGAGAGAGAGAGAGAGAGAGAGAGAGAGAGAGAGAGATTACTTGGAATGCAATTATGAAAACTATCTTTGCTCTTTAAGATGGTTTTGAATTTAGATTAGGGGAAGGGAACTCATCTTTTTGGTTTCCAATTAGTTTGGGGTAGGGAAATTAGCGGAGCAAGTTCTCTATGTGGATATCCACGATATGGAAATGCGAGTGAATGACGTTTACTTGAATGGGAATTGAAAATTCAACTTACTATATACTAATATTCCTCCGGTTGTTTGTGACCGCCTAAAAGCTCTTCCCATTTGTTTGAATTCTCTGGAGCATAATCGGTTAACCTAGAAAGTAATTTATATGGTATCTATACTATTCGGGATGATTATAACTTACTCCATACTTAAATTTATTAAGAATACAATAGACAATAACTCTTGGAAGTGAATGTGGCAGAATATTCCTTCTCTTAAGAAGGTGAAATTCTTCCTTTGGATGACTTTACATAGTCCCTTCCTACGAGATCGAACTTGTGTCATCGTGGTATGCTCTAGAAGAATCTATGTCCTAAACGCAATCAGGACGCTAAGACGACTCTATAGTGCCTAAGAGGCTCTGAATTCGCTACTCGCTTTTGGAAATCGATTGACTTCTTGAACTCACTATTCTTCCAAGGGATAGTTTATATTATTGGACTAAACATGGCATCAATTGTGGGGCCTATCTTATTGTGCGCTATGAACATATTCTGTCTTGTGAATAAGTGGTATCTTCATATACTTTGAAACTCATCACAATGAATTATGTTAATTTATTAGCTAAATATTTTCTCAAGCATAATTTCTTTCATCCAACGAAAACGACCACGTGGAATGCATACAAAGATTGTAATATAATTTTGAATGTTGATGATAGTATCCTCGGCAATCCCGATATCTCGTGTTTTTGTGGATTGATTTGAAATGCTAATGGTGTTTGGGTTCACGATTTTATGGTTAATATTGGCCAATATCCTTCGTGTTGAGCTCATGACGATATATCATGGTTTGCGTATGGCCTGGAAACTTGGCATCAAAGACTTAATATGTTATTCTGACTCCAACTCTGCTATCAAACTTATCTCAGAGTCTACTAATATTTGGCAACACTATGTCGGGATTCTTCACAATATTAAAGAGTTTCTCTAGAGAATTACGAGTTCAAATATTTCATACTCTTAAGGAGAAGAATGTTTATGTTGATTATTTAGAAAAACATGAGGTTGACATAATGTGACGTAACAATTTTTTATGGAACCTCCTATAGTTATCATCATTCTCCTACTAGCTGATGCTAGTGGGACATTTTCCAGATAATTTCTTATTTTTTTCCTTTTTCTTTTTCCATATAAAAAAAACACTTAATTGCAACTTGGGCCCTGTATTTTATCTTTTTCTGTGTTTTGCTGTCTCCATTTTAAAAATCACGATTTTTGTCCTTTTTTAAAGTTTAACGAAGAATTTAGTCCTCTCTTTAATTTGGAATTTATTTTTAAGGGTTAAATATGTTTTTTATCCTCATAAATATTGTGATTTTCACTTTAAGTCCTTAAAAAAAATTCCTTCAAAGAATGGTCCTCCTAATATTTTTCGTTACACTTTTGATCCTCCATGTCAACGTCCGTTAATAGAAGCTGGCGTGGCATTGCCACGTGAATTTTTTTGATGATTTAGCTTACATGTGACAGTGCCAACGTGGAAAAGATGCTGACATGGCATGTCACGTGGCTAAGGTGAACATTATATTTGAATCCATAAAAATTCGTAGCTAATCTATAACTAAATGATAGCTAACATTTAACAAATTCAAGAATTAAAAGATTTATCATGCAGGAACTGGGACAAATTTTACAAAATCAAGATGTACATACCAGCGTAATAAACTCACCATGCACCTATAAATGCAGTCGTACATACCAGCGTGTTACAGTTATGCATTAAAGGAAATAATAACCCAGGGATTATGTGATGATAAGCTCACAATGCACCTATAAATGGAATAACCTTTGAATTTTGTATTAATAAGCTCACCATGCACCTATCAATGTAAGTTGACAAGGAAAATTTATACATTCAATCCAATTGCATGATGTCATATAGAATTAGCAAATTTTGTTAACGAGCTAACTTATAGATTTAAACTTACGAGAAAACCCTTTTAGTTCCTTTTCCACCCATAATTTTCATTCTTTATCGTATGTTAAGTTAACAAGCTAACTTATACATTTAAACTTACGAGATTATCATTTTGATGAACAATTGTTTCAGCTGCAAGCATCTCGGTATTCAGTCAAGCATGCTTTGATATGAGACGCGCGAGAGTCCTATAGTGATTGTCCGTCCAGTCAATCATTAAAGCCACACTGAAATTCAACCAAAAGAAAAGATTGTCGATTGTCGTTTCGCACAAAAGAACCTTGAAATGCATAAATTTCTAGGGCTTCTTTGAGATATACTCACATGTAATCTGGGAGTATTGTTGATGAAATTGGAAGTAAAATGAGAAAATGAAAAGGAAATGGATAACCTTGAAAATTTCTAAATATAATTATTTTCGTAAATAGAAACAAAATTGCATTTTTTTTCATTTTGAAAAAAAAAATCATGAACTTTAAAAAAAAATATATATGATGAAATTTTAAAAGAATTCAAAATATAAAATTGATTTATAATATGTATATGGTGAAACAAACATATAAATTTAACACAGAATAAAATTTGGGTACCCAATAACTAAACCATATTATTATTATGCTACCGATTTTTATATGGATAATAAAATGGATACCCAAATTTATATTTTATCATTTGATTTGGATTTTTAAAAGTGTAATAATTTAGATACCAATTTGGTTAATGAAAACTGGTTTTTTTGCACACCCTTACTCCTCATACCATAAGCATATGTTAAACTTGTTAGATTAATATATATATTGATCATATGTTCCTGATATCAAAAGAACAACAAGATCAATAAAATAAAATGCGGAAATAGAATTAGAGGTTTTACCTTCATTCATTGTTGCAGTGTTGTAAGTGCACTACCTTTGATTCTTCCAAGCTCTTCCTCTCTCAATATAGATGGTGTATTTCTTTTGCGATGAGAGAAAGCTTTGGGGACCAAAGACTATTTATAGGCTTGATTATACCATTAAGAATTTAAAGCCATTAAAACTCATTACCACCCAATTAAATGGTCATATCAATTTACATTAAAACCAAAATAAATCATACCCTTTTCAGAACCAAAATCCCAAAACTATGGACCATATTAAAATTGGTTTATTATTAATAATTATTATGAATAAATAAAACCATTACATTCTCCCACTTGGTCCATAGAACTGATTATTGGCATAAATGAGTCATGGAAAACTTACTCAAGAAATAAATATGTGAATCATAGAGATAGTCTCTCTTAAAGTAAGTAGTCTCATCTATGTATTACAACATGTCTATTTTCAAGTATATATCTGTAATGTGGTAACTAACTTGATGAATAAACCAATGTTTACTCTTGGTCCAGATGTAACATATTTTCTCAAACTGATGTGCGCATGAAAATGAGAAAATATCACAATATAAGAGTTTTATTAATAAACTGTATGTATACAATCATAAGGAGGACCCAAGTCTCATGTTCTCTACATGATCCTTAAATTTTATTGGTGGCATGCCCTTAGTCAAAGGATCAGCGATCATTAAATTAGTACTAATGTGATTAATAACTATTATTTTATCTTTAACTCTTTCTCTAATGGCTAAATACTTTATGTCGATGAGCTTGCTTCGATTTCCACTTTTATTGTTCTTAGCCATAAAGACAGCTGCTGAATTATCGCAAAAAATCTTCAGAGGTTTAGAAACAGAATCCATGATTCTAAGCCCAGAAATAAAACTCTCAAGCCATACACCATGAGAAGTAGCCTCAAAACAAGAGACAAACTCGGCTTCCATAGTAGAAGCAGCAACCAAGGTTTGCTTAGTACTTCTCCATGAAATAGCTCCATCAGCCATCATAAAAATATATCCTGATGTTGATTTGCGAGAATCAACACAACCAGCAAAGTCGGAGTCTGAATAGCCGATCACATCAAGATTGTTCGTTGCCTATACATTAGCAGGTAATCTTTTGTTCCTTTAAGATCACTACGCCAAAACAGGTTTTTGGCAGCGCCCCTTAGACAGCGCTTTTCTCCAAAAGCGCTGCTACACGGTAAAAAAAAATAAAAATAAGGAAACTGAATACGTAGATGGCTTAAAGCGCTGCTAAATGGATGGTCTTAGACAGCGCTTTTTAAAAGCGCTGCTAAATGGCCTACCTTAGACAGCGCTTTTGAGAAGGTCCACCTTATACAGCGCTTCTCCCAAAAGCGCTGTCTAAGGCCTTAAAATTATTTAAATTAATCACAACAAAAGCGCTGTCTAAGGCCTACCTTATACAGCGCTTTTTAGAAGGTCACCTTAGACAGCGCTTTTGGGAGAAGCGCTGTATAAGGCCTTAAAATTATTTAAATTAATCACAACAAAAGCGCTGTATAAGGCCTACCTTATACAGCGCTTTTGACAAGGTCACCTTATACAGCGCTTCTCCCAAAAGCGCTGTCTAAGGCCTTTTAAATTTTTAAAAAAAGCGTTGTATAAGGCCTACCTTATACAGCGCTTTTAGAAGCGCTGCTATTGACCCCTCCTGTGCCAGCGCTTTCCTTCAAAGCGCTGTCTAAGGCCATTTTAATTTGTGAGCTTAGCCAGCGCTTTTCATAAAAGCGCTGTCTAAGGCCTTATTTACCAAATTTTTTTTTTAGTAAATTATAATATATGAATTCATTCAGTACGTTAAGACCCATTTTGTTTCCCTCGCTCCCACAACCTTCTTCTCACTGCGTTCATACTCGTTGCGTTCATCATCACTGCTTCTCCCAAAACCTCCATTCTTGATTCCTGCGTTCATCACTCACTTCGTTCATCACCGTTTACATTTTTGTAAGTGCATTTTCTGTTCGTTTCATCTTTCTTTATTTAGGGCAGTTTATTAGTGATAAAGGTTTGCTTCTGGGTTGATTCTTTTGTGGTTCATGTGTTAGGGCAGTTGATTCTCTTGTGTTAGGGCAGTTGATTCTTTTGTGTGTTAGGGCAGTTGATTCTTTTGTGGTATGTTAACAAATGTATATATTTTTGATATTAATCACCATGTCAAAGGGAGATGGTTTGTGTTAGCTTCCATTAGGTTTCTATTATACTGATGATGAATTGTAGCAAGTGTTAAATGTGATTGTTAGCATTGGCGTGTAAGTTGGATAGGATTAGATAGAACTGTTAAAGGGAGATGGTGTTAGTGTTAATGAAATAGTTAATTAGTGTGGTTAGTGTTAGAATGAAAAACTGAAATGCAAGTTTAGAAAATGCAGGTCAGCTGTTAGACAGTTAAAGAAAGGCTAGCTTGTTAGAATGGGAATGATGTGAGTCAAAGTTAATTGAATGGAACTGCATTGACTTGGCTTGTGATTTTACCTTGTTGAATTGTTTTTTTTCTGATGCCATGAAACTGAACTGATTAAACTTGAATTATGTTGGACTGCTGAACTATATTGCACATTTGAACTACACTTGTTATTTGCTTGAATGTGTTGGACTGGTTTGGAAAATATTTTGCTAAGTTGGATTGGTATTAAATTGGTTTTTGACAATGCTGAACTAGTTTTGGATTGACATATTACCCTACTTGAATTGCTTGTACTTTAGTTGATTACTTTACTGACTGATTGATACATTGCTTGATCTGTTTAATGTCTAATAAGCTGTTGTTTATTTTATAGGGTGTTCATTTCCTTAGGACTCAATTGAGGACTATTGCTAACAAGCTTTGTTGACATCCACAATTAAAAGGTAGTAACTTATTGCCTCTTCTTCTTTTTTTCATAGAAATGACTTATAATATAAGCAATTATATGATAAACGCGGAAATAAGTTGTTTATTCATATAGGGTGTTAGTCCTCTAAATTATTTCCAATCATTTGACATTCAATCATAATAAATATCCAAATTGTCATGATTTTAATAGCATAACTACAACATAGTTATAGTTACTTCACTTCATAGTTAGTAGAAGAATAGATATATATATATATATATATATATATATATATATATATATATATATATATATATATATATATATATATATATATATATATATATATATATATATATATATATATATATATATATATATATATATAATTTATTAGTTTGTAATAATCTTCTTTTTGTGACGCGAAAGTGTTTATCTTAGGAAATTCTTCTTTTATGTTGTTTTGAAATAGTTGCGTGAATAATTTAGGAAAACCATGGATAAAAAATGGATGTCTGCCGATCGATTGTCG
The DNA here is from genome assembly GCF_024323335.1 of Lathyrus oleraceus. NCBI lineage: Eukaryota > Viridiplantae > Streptophyta > Magnoliopsida > Fabales > Fabaceae > Lathyrus > Lathyrus oleraceus. The sequence continues at coordinate 371,959,296 of NC_066582.1, forward strand.
AAAGAGTACGAGAATGGGGTATTGGAATTCGTTAAGTTTGCTGTTGAACATGTCAAAGACCCCAGTCGAATGAAATGTCCTTGCTTGGGTTGTTGTTATATGGGTCGGGTTGACGCAGATGGATTGAAATCGCATTTACTGATGCGTGGAATTGATCGAAGTTATACGTGTTGGATATTTCATGGTGAGAAAATTAACGAGAATGTTGAACAGAGGGAGAAAAGTAATACGACCTATGCTTCATACGACAAAGACACGGAAACATACGATTGTGATCGAGTTGAAGAGATTGTAGAAGCACTGGATGAAAATCTTCATGATTGTCCTGAAATGTTTGAGAGGATGGTAAGCGATGCAGAGAAACCGTTGTACAAAGGTTGCACTAAATTCTCACGACTTTCTGCGGTATTAAAGTTGTACAACTTAAAGGCGGGCAATGGATGGTCGGATAAAAGTTTCACAGAGTTGTTGGCCCTTATGAGAGAAATGCTACCGGATGATAATGTTCTTCCTAATCGAACCTATGAGGCAAAAAAAATGTTGTGCTCTATTGGCATGAGCTATGATAAGATACATGCTTGTCCTAACGATTGCATTTTGTTTCGTAACGAATATGCAATGTTAACTGAGTGCCCTAAATGCGGTTTGTCTCGATATAAGAAAAGATTATCTCCCGCAAAAGTCTTATGGTATTTTCCGATAATTCCGAGATTTAGGCGCATGTTTCGTAGTGAAACCGATGCAAGACATCTTACTTGGCATGCAGATGAAAGAATTATTGATGGAAAGTATCGGCATCCGGCTGATTCACCACAGTGGTCGAAGATTGATAATGATTATCATGAGTTTGGATCAGAAGCAAGAAACCTTCGATTGGCATTATCTACTGATGGAATGAACCCACATGGTCTTCAAAGTATCTCACATACCACATGGCCTGTGATTCTTATGATTTATAACCTACCTCCGTGGCTATGTATGAAGCGTAAGTACATGATGTTATCTATGTTAATCTATGGGCCTAAACAACCAGGGAATGACATAGACGTATACTTGACACCTCTGATCGAAGATTTAAAGATTTTGTGGGAGAACGGTGTGGAGGTTTATGATGGATATAGGAAAGAAAGTTTCAATTTGAGGGCGATGTTGTTTGGCACAATTAATGATTTTCCAGCATACGGGAATCTATCTGGGTATAGCATTAAAGGTCAACGTGCGTGTCCTGTTTGTGAAGACGGAACCGATACGATTCGATTGGAACTTTGCCAGAAGAATGTGTTTCTCGGTCATCGTAGATTCTTACATTCTAAACATCACTACCGTGGGTGGAGAAAAGCATTCAATGGAGACACCGAACATCGTAGAGCTCCACCCGCATTGTCAGGTGAACAAGTTTTTGAAAAGGTGAAAGATGTGCGTACTGAGTTTGGCAAGCCTTTTGCACATAAGATTGTGAAAGGTGGGTGGAAGAAAAGGTCGATATTTTTTGAATTGCCATATTGGAAGTCTTTGTACGTGAGACATTTTCTCGATGTTATGCATATTGAAAAAAACGTATTTGAAAGTGTTATCGGTACATTACTCAATATAAAAGGCAAGTCTAAGGATGGCCTTAAAGCAAGGCAGGACATGTTAAAAATGGGAATGAGAACTGAATTAGCACCCGTGAAGAAAGGAAGACGAACATATCTACCACCTGCCGCTTTTACTTTATCTAGAAAGGAGAAAAAAAATTTGTGTAAGTCTCTGAGTGAAGTTAAGGTTCCAGAAGGTTACTCATCTGATATCAGAAGACTTGTTTCTATGAAAGACCTCAAGTTGAAGAATTTGAAGACACATGATTGCCATGTTATAATGGAACATTTTCTACCGATAGGTATACGTTCTATTTTGCCAGAAAAAGTAAGAAGTGCCATAACTAAATTGTGTTTTTTCTTTAGGTCAATTTGTAGTAAGGTGATCGATCCCGAGATCTTACCAACACTACAAAAAGAGATTGTAATTACCTTGTGTGAGCTTGAAATGTATTTTCCTCCGTCTTTTTTTGACATAATGGTTCATTTAGTTGTTCATCTTGTGAAAGAGACACAGTTGTGTGGACCAGCTTATATGAGATGGATGTACCCTGCTGAACGGTATATGAAAATATTAAAAGGGTACGTGAAATCCCGAAGTCGACCAGAGGGTTGTATTGTTGAACGATACATTGTTGAAGAAGCTGTTGAGTTTTGTACTGAATATTTGTCTAACGTTCAATCGATTGGACTCCCCAGAGCTCAGATTTTCGACAAAATGGAAGGTAAAAAATTAATTGGGAATAAAATTGTGACAATATCAAGGGATGAACGGGATCAAGTTCATTTGTATGTTCTGCACAATAATAATGAGGTTGAGCCATATGTTGAAATGCACAAGGATGTACTCCGAAGGTTAAATCCGAACAGAAATGAAAATTGGATAGTTATAGAGCACAATCAAAGTTTCATACAATGGTTGAAGGATCATATTTATTTGAAGCGCTCTTCAGATCCTTCTTCGGTAACAGAAAGGTTGAGATGTTTGGCATATGGTCCAAGTTTGCATGTGTTTTCTCATAGCGCATATTCAATTAATGGATACACATTTTATACCAAAGAACAAGATGATAAGAGTACTATGCAAAATAGTGGTGTCACCGTGCTAGCTGAAGCAATGCATATATCAAGTATGAAGGACTTAAACCCCAAATATGCAAATTTGTCATATTTTGGAGTTATTGAGCACATTTGGGTGTTTGATTACGAGAAGTTTCAGATTCCCATCTTTGGTTGCAAGTGGGTGAATAGTAGTGGCATACGAATGGATAAGTCTGGATTTTTGCAAGTTGATCTTACTAGGGTGGGGTACAAAGATGAACCTTTTATTCTAGCATCTCAAGCTAAACAAGTGTTCTATGTGAATGACCCGAAGAGTACAAAATGGTCTATAGTGCTTTTCTCTAACAAAGTCACTGATGATAGCGGTGTCGATCAATGTGATATTGATGTTGAGAATGAGTCATGCATTAGACGGAATGAGTTGAATAGAAATGATGAAGTTGATGATCTTATACCGGATGAGTCATATATAAGAAACGATCATAATGAGGGAATTTGGATCAATTCATCCGTACGCATTGCTAAGAAACAAGTGATTAATATTCCAACAAAGAAAAGAAAGAGATGTTAGTGACTTAGGTAAATTATCCATGGTTTCTTTATTCTTTTGTTTTCAATTGCTTTGATTATAAGTTATATCTGATAATGCATGATTTCATTATATTTTTGTTTTCAATTGCTTTGATTATAAGTTATATCTGATAATGCATGATTTCTTTATATTTTTGAATCGTGATGAGTTTTAATGCATGTGATTAATGAAAATAGACTTTCTCCACGATTCCGGAGCCAATGGTATACTTTGTTTTTCGATTCGGACAACTTTTTCCCTGATTTTACTGTTGCTGTACTGTTACAAAAAACATGCTTCCACTCGGAATTTGGACGAATCGAGTTCATTTTTGAGTCCTTTGGCCCGTTTGTAGGCTACCATGTAATTTTCGTCCAATTCAATACACTTTGACTTTGACACTTACTTGATTTGTATTCATATTTGCTTAATATTGTGTTTATGTTTTTCTTTATTACAGATGGCTAGTAACGAGGATCACCCACATGGTGATGAGACCGTTGGTGGTGCGGAAAGGGAAATTAAACGTGGAATAACGGTTATGAAGAAAGTTATTCGAGATAGAGATCGAGGCGTTTTAATAAAAGTGCATTGGAACGAAGGTGGACAACTAATTGAGCCTAACGGTTCAACATTGACAAGTTTTATTGGTGCATTGGTAAGGAATGAAGTTCCAATTACTTGTGATAATTGGAGAAATAAACAATTGAACGAAGCTAAAGACAAAATATGGAGTGAGATAAAGGTACCATATGTGATGTTATTTGTTTTTAATGACGATTATGTCTTTAAATTAATTGTACTAACGCAATGTGTGTATGTTTTTCGTAGAGGTGTTTCGACATCGAAGAAAACAGAAGAGATCATTGTCTCAAATTGGCCGGAAAGTTACTAAGAGGGTTTAGAACCTTTTTATCAACCACCTTTCTTAGGGATACGGAAGGTACTTTTGTTGATGCAGAGCTTCCATCTAAATATGCAAGTTTGATTTCACCTAAAGAATGGGAAACGTTTAAATCCAAACGAAAAACCCAAGAATTTAAGAGTGTAAGTGAAACAAACCGGCAAAGAGCATCAAGTCCGGCGTATCCCTATAGAAAAGGGCGTGTTGGATATGGACGCTTAGAGCAGTCTATAGTAAGTATCTATAAATTGCATTGATATACTTGTTATATTTGATCATATTTTGTCATGAGTTATATTTGATCATATTATGCTTAATGTGTAGTTAACAAAGGAGAATAGTTCTGAAACATCTCTTCCGGCACATGTTTTGTGGAAGGAAGCCCGTGTCGGTAAGGATGGAAAGATTAAAGAAGACGTTCAACAAATATTTGAGAAATGTGTAAGTATAGCATTATTTAAGACAATAACACTTTGACTTTGACACTTTTGAATCGTCCAATTTCGAACACTTTGACTTTGACACTTACTTAAGACAATAACATTACTATTGTGTGTATGTTCATATGATTTTCAGGAGACTCTATCTCAATCTATAGTTCCATATGAAGACACTGATTGCAGGAGCATACTGAGTCGAGCATTAGATGTTCCCGAGTATTCTGGTCGGGTGAGGGGCAAGGGATTTGGGATCACTCAAAAATCCTTGAATATTAAAAAACAAAAGACTCCTAGCAATAAAGAACTGCAGCAAACTTTGGAAGCATTAAAAGCTGAAGTTCTTGAATTAAGAAAGGAAAGAGAAAGAGATCGAGCAGCGGGTTTTAAAGATACTAGTGACAAAGATAGTATCAATTGTAATTTTCAACCGACTATTCCAGAGGTAATTATATATCTTATTATGAAATTAAATTAGCTTAATTTATTTAATTGTCATATATACACATTAAAAATGTCATATTTATTATTGGTTTTAGGGCATTTCACCTTGTCACCTCTACTTAGCGAGACCGACTTATCGGATGGTTGGCAAGGGGAAAGTTCATAACAATTTGGGTGAATTACTTCACACTAAACCGCTCCCTACTGGATCTTTGAAAGTCTCGGTTGATATTGCTTTGGAGAAGGATGCGTTATTACCACATCCTGACGATGTTTCGGATGCAACTTTATTGGGAGATGCCATAGGTTCATTTGTTGCATGGCCGACAGACCTCATTATCGTAGGATATGAGGTATGCTTAAAACCATTATGAACCTTTAGGTATTCAAATTTTTTACGCGCATTTTACGTACACATTTTTTACATGTTAATATTAATTAGACTCCCACAAAATCCAAAGCAAAAGATAAGGGGATTGCGCGGGAAATCGAGTCAGTTGCATCGCAAAAAGAGGTACATCACAATTATATGCTATTTAGATTCCTGTTAATTCGTCATCTTACACTTCACCTTACTAATTATATGATATTTAGATTCCTGTTGCTAAGAAGACTGAAATTTCCAAGAGGACCGGGGCTAAAAAGAAAAATCCTTCCAAGTATAGAGCGTGCCTCCATACATATTTAGAAACGACAGATATTTCGGATGGATGTGTTCGTTTAATACCTATGGATGGAGCTATTTTTGGTTTTGAGTATGCCGAGCCATTGGGTAAAGAGGATTTTGATCAAATTTTGTATCATACGCAATTAAGCGTTGGTGTTATCAACACATACATGAGGTATATCCGATCTACTTTGTTTAAATTCTTGAACAAGTTATTTACTCGTTTCATATGAATAGTCTAAATGTTAATGATGTTTTTATATAAGGTATTTATATGACAAATTGATGGGTCCGCGTGGGTTGGAGCAAAGATTCTCATTCTTAAATCCCATGAAAACGAACTTAACCGAAATGATAAGAAAACCAGATGAAGTCAGGACGTATGTAGTCGAGCGCTTTATGGCCGACACAGATAGAGAAAAGTTGTTCTTTTTACCGTTTAATACCGGCGACGGGTTAGTTCTTCAATCTAAATTCATCTGTTATAATTTTTCATATTTTGACGTCGTGTAGAAAGTTTCCATCTAACATTTGTTTTATTACAGTGGACATTGGTTGTTGGTCGCGATAAATCCTTTTAAAGAAATTGTGTATTATTTGGATTCTTTACACAAGGATTGGACAACATACCCTGCTATGAAGACGATAGTTGACACGTAAGTGCAAATAACCCAATATTCGTGTGTATACTTATTTATTTATGTGAATTGTTCTAAATATTCGTTTATATTTCATTATAGCATTATACAAACTGTTCGAGCACAAAGAAAAATTCAAGTACCAAAGAGAAAAGCCAATAACATTACATGGAATAGAGTGGAGGTATATTAATTATCACAATTTTGATTATATTAGTGATGACACATGATAAAACTTAGGATATTTATCCATATTGTTTTTCCATGTGTAGTGTCCTCGACAGCGTAATAATATAGATTGTGGATATTACACGTTGAGGTTTATGAAAGAAACTCTTCTTATGGATCGAACAGATATTCCATCTGATGTATGGATTTCTAACTTATGAGTTATTTTCATATTTAACACATATTTCTCATAATTAAATAGATTTAACTAAATCATACTATGTTATATTATTATGTAGTACTTTGATGAATATAGATGTGCTTATTACTCAAAAGATCAGTTGGATGAAATTAAAGAGGAATTGTGTCAATTCATTATCGAGCTACAGGTTTTGTGAGGTATTGAACTCTTACTTTAATTTTGAATGTGATCTGAATAACTTTGAGTGAATTCCATTTGCTTACTACAATCTTTATTTGGTGTTGTTTCAGGTTATATAGCATATTTAGAAGATAGAACTAGAATGTGTTGAAATACATTTTGATTAGCATTTTTGGAGGTTATTAGAAATGTGTAGATTTTTTGTAAAGGCAAACATTTTCAAGTATATATATAAATACTCAAAAAACTGCTGAAATTAGAAGTATATTGTGTTGAACTATAATGTGTTTATAATGCATATAGATTTTCAAGTATATGTGCATATTCAGAAGATAGAACTACAATGTGTTGAACTATAAGGTGCATATAGATTGGATTCAAGCTCCAATTTATGAAAATCTGCTGAAATTTGCAATTTACAGGTGCTAAATAATGTGGTGAAAACGTATAAAAAGATCCTCCAAAATTTGGAGTCTTAGACAGCGCTTCTAGGCAAAAAGCGCTGGTAAAGGCATTTTAATTTTGACCTTAGACAGCGCTTTTATCAAAAAAGCGCTGGCATAGGTGGTTAATTCAACAAAATATAGTGTAAAAAAGCGCTGGCATAGGGTGGGCTATACCAGCGCTTTTTCTGTAAAAGCGCTGGTATAGCCCACCCTATGCCAGCGCTTTTTTACACTATATTTTGTTGAATTAACCACCTATGCCAGCGCTTTTTTAATAAAAGCGCTGGCATAGGGGGGGTTTAGACAGCGCTTTTTCAGTAAAAGCGCTGTCTAAACCCCCCCTATGCCAGCGCTTTTTTAGTTAATTTCAACATGAAATTAACTAAAAAAGCGCTGGCATAGGGGGGTTTTAGACAGCGCTTTTACTGAAAAAGCGTTGTCTAAACCCCCCCTATGCCAGCGCTTTTTTAGTAAATTAAGCGCTGTCTAAGACCTATACCAGCGCCAGTATAGCCAGCGCTTTTAAGCGCTGTCTAATGTCAAAAAAAGCGCTGTCTAATCCCTTGTTTGGCATAGTGGATATCTCAACACCTTTTTTGCAGCTTTCCAGTGATCCATACCTGAATTACTCTGATATCTTCCTAAGATTCCAACAGCAAATGCAATGTCGGGCCTTGTGCATACTTGAGCATACATAAGACTTCCAACAACATAAGCATATGGAATGTTCTTCATTTGTTCCCGCTCAAAATCATTCTTAGGGCATTGATTCAAATTAAATCTATCACCCTTGACAATGGGTGCAACACTTGGTGAACAATCTTTCATTCTAAATCTCTCTAAAACTTTATTGATGTAGGTTTCTTGTGATAGACCCAAAATTCCTCGAAGTCTATCTTTGTGGATCTTAATGCCAATGACATAAGATGCCTCACCCATATCCTTCATATCAAAGTTTTTAGAGAGGAATTGTTTCACCTCATGTAGAAAACCTTTATCATTGGTTGCAAGTAGTATGTCATCCACATACAAAATAAGAAAACAAATTTTACTCCCACTGACCTTCTGGCATTGATCCATGGGGTTTTCAATAAACCCAAATGAAGATATCGTTTCATGGAATTTAAGATGCCATTGACGAGAGACTTGTTTTAAACCATATATGGATCTCTTAATCTTGCAAACCAAATGCTCACCACTATTAGAAGAGAAACCTTCAGGTTGTTTCATATAAACCTCCTCCTCTAAATCACCATTAAGAAAGGTTGTTTTCACATCCATTTGATGCAACTCAAGGTCAAAATGTGCAACTAATGCCAAGATGACACGAAGAGAATCTTTCTTAGATACAGGAGAAAAAGTATCAGGGTAATTGATTCCCTCCTTTTAAGTAAATCCCTTAGCAACGAGTCTGGCCTTGTATCTCTCAATGTTTCCTAATGAATCTTTCTTGGTTTTAAAGACCCATTTACAACCAATGGTCTTTGCCCCATTAGGTAACTCTACAAGATCCCATACGTCGTTGTTTTTCATGGAATTCATTTCATCATTCATGGCATCATACCACAAATTTGACTCCTTGCAACTCATGGCTTGTCTAAAGCTCTCAGGATCATTCTCAGCTCCAACATTATAGTCAGATTCTTGTAGATACACAATATAACCATTAGGAATAGCTTATTTTCTTGTCCTAGTAGATCTTCTTAATGTTTGATCAACATTTTCTTGTGGATCTTGTTGTTCAACTAATTGTTCATCATCTTGATGACCAACTTGATTTACTGGATCATCAGTAGCTTGTGGAGTCTCAATGATTGGTTGATCAACATCCATTTGAACTTGAGGGATGTTGTAAATAGTAACCAATCTATTACTTGAAGTGGAAGGTTCATACTCTATATGATCATGCACATAAATTGAATTTTTGATTTGATCGCTCCCACTGGTCAAATGATTTTCAAGAAACTTTGCATTTCTTGACTCCACAATCCTAGTTGTATAAGATGGACAATAAAATCTATAACCTTTAGACCTTTCGGCATATCCAATGAAATACCCACTAATAGTCCTCGGATCTAGTCTCTTTTCTTGTGGGTTATAAATCCTCACCTCAGACGGACATCCCCAAACGCGCATATGTCGTAAACTCGACTTCTATCCTTTAAATAACTCAAATGGTGTCTTTGGGACAGCCTTGGATGGAACTCGGTTTAGAATATACACAACCGTCTTTAGTGCTTCATTCCACAATGATTTAGGAAGATTAGAGTTGCTAAGCATACTCCGCACCATGTTCAATAATGTTCGGTTTCTTCTTTCTGCAACACCATTTTGGTTCGGAGAACTGGGCATGGTGTATTGGGCAACAATCCCATGTTCTTGATGAAACTTAGCAAATGGACCAGGTGCTTGTCCACTCTCAGTGCATCTACCATAGTATTCACCACCCTGATCTGATCTCACTATCTTTATTTGTTTTCCACACTGGTTCTCAACTTCAGCCTTAAAGACTTTGAAGGCATCCAATGCTTCATATTTATTGTTAAGCAAATAAATATTCATATATCGTGAGTAATCATCTATGAAAGTGATGAAATATTTCTCACCATGTGCATCCATATCAAGACAGCATATGTCTGTATGAATTATTTCTAATATACTTGAACTTCTATTGGCACCTTTCTTAGACATGTTGGTCTGCTTTCCCTTAATGCAGTCAACACAAATTTCAAAGTCAGCAAAATCTAGAGTATTAAGTACCTTATCTTTTACTAACCTTTTAATTCTCTCTATGGAGATATGTCCTAATCTTCGATGACATAACATAGAAGAATTCTCATTAATATTACACCGCTTAGTGCCAGTTTGAACATGCATTGAACTATAAATGGATTCGATTTGTAAATTAATACGATAAAGACCATCAGACAATATACCATTCCCAACACATTCCGAATTATAAAATAATTCAAACAAGGTGTCTTTAAAATTAAAGGAATATCCAAAAGGTACAAGTCTAGAAACTGAAATTAAGTTTCGTGAGAAACTTTGTACCTAAAAGGTCCTTTCTAATTTCAAAACAAAACCATTATTCAAAATTAAATTGCAAGTTCCAATAGCTTCCACATGTGAGCTCATCCTGCTTCCTGATAGAACAGTCCGCTCACTTCCCACTGACTTCCTTAAGTTTTACATACCCTGTAAGGAATTTGTTATATGGATTATTGATCCAGAATCAATCCACCAGGTGTTAATATTAACATCGGTAATATTAGATTCATAACAAACAAATGAGAATAAATTACCTTTCTTCTCAAGCCATTCTTTGAATCCAGGGCATTCATTCTTCATGTGTCCTCCCTTTTTACAGAAGTAACACTTTGCTTCTTTCTTGATATCACCTTGCGGTGGTATTTTGAATTTTCCTTTCTGATTGGCTTGTGACTTGTTAGTTTTGAAAGCTTTGTTCTTCCTGCGAGTGCTTGTCAACAATGCACTCTCACTCTGTTCCATTACAAGTCTTTCTTCTTCCTAAACATACATGGTCATTAATTCATTGATTGATCATTTGTCTTTATGTGTATTGTAGGAGATCTTGAAAGACCCATACTCAGACGGAAGAGAGTTCAGAATATAGTGCACAAGGAAGGAGTCAGACATATCAACCTCAAGTTTCTTAAGTTGAGCTGAAATGTCATGCATTTTCATTATGTGCTCACGTACACCTTTCACATTGGTGAGTCGGTAGGAGGAAAAATTCATAATTAATGTCCTTGCCAAAGCTTTTCAGAAGTGACAAACTGATCGTCAATGGCTTTCAGCAAATCACATACATTCTCATGTTGATCGACAGAACCACATATTCCACCCGTGACCTTAGTCTTAATGAACATCACACTGGGTCGGTTGAATCTCTTCCACCGCTCGTATAGTGCGATTGCAGTTGGAGTACTTTCATCTGTAATTGCAGGTGGTTCGTCTTTTCTAATAGCATAATCTATGTCCATCCATCCTAGATGGAGGAGAATTCTTTCCTTCCACACCTTATAGTTATCTCCTCTGAGCTCGGGAATATCACATCGGATATCAGAAAAATTAGCAGATTGAGAAGCTAAAAAGATAAACAAAATTGATGTCAAAATTTGAGGCATAAATATTATCCAAATTGTATGTATTATCAATATAAACATACCATAAAATAAATTTTGCAACATAAAAATTACCTGTGGGCTAAATTTTAATGCAATAAGATTTAAAAAAAAAATTGTGATAGATTTTTCAAACCTCACAGTTTACGTGCATGACATAATTTTATTTTTCTATCCAAAATTAATACTTTATGATAAAACTATCAAATTATGTACCAATTCATAATTCTTGTGGGCAAGTTATGAAAATATTTTGATATTTTATCCCAATTAATCATACAAATATAATAAAAAATCCTGTAGGATAAAATTCATTATACCACGTATAATCAATTACAATTTTATGTCTAATAATTTATGTGACCTCAAAACTTTAAAAAAATAATCTCAATTAATTTAAGGATGTTGTGGCTAATTCAAATTAATCAAAATTATAACGATCACTAGACATAGTAACTCAATTATACGAGAGAACAAAATTATATAAATAAGATCTCATATACAATTGCTTAACAAAATAATAACATTATAAATCAATTTTAATTTTTTATACAAATTTAATTAAAAGATTAAATAATAAGGCATAATAATCAGTAAAAATGAAATCATATATATGGATATAAACATAATCAAAATACATGTTTAACAAAGCAGTCTAGCGGTAACATTCATGAATGTCATGGATCAGCCTACGTAGACAGTACATCAACAACACACTGATAACCTTTCAATTATCTTTGGCAAGTGTATCAACACCATTCTTCCTTTGCTCTCTTTGAATCCTTTCAACATATTTAATGCTGTAAAACTTTTGTTGGAATTAGATGCGAAAGATCCTTTTGTTGGACCAGAAGGAGGAGAAAGTGTTAAGGACGTTGCCGGCAGACTTGCATGAACAATGGCCGTAATTGTTTTTTTTCCTGTAGATTCCAAGTTGAATTTTTCATATTCATGCTATGCTAGCTCATCAGATTTGAGTTTTTCTCCTAGATGTTCTTTTTCTTGGAGGTACTTAGTGTTGTTACTTTCATCTTGAATTATCATAGAATAGATTTTGTTTATGGATGGTAATGGATCCATTAACATCACTTGAATCTTAATCACTGAAAACTTATCATTCAATCCCCGTTAAAAACTGAATGATTTGATCTTATGGTGTGTTACTTACTGTTTGATTTTGGTCCAAAGGGACTTTGCAGAGGAAGATTATAAAGGGTTTTGAACTATAATGTTTAGGCACTATATAGAATTGTCACATATTATACTTCACTTGTGATTTATCAAACACTTTATAGTGCAGCCTTAGACTAATATGGTGATTTTAAAAGTTTACATATAGTGTGAAGCGTTCACAAAATAATCAAGAGACACATTGAGAGAATCAAATGTATGTAATTGTTTGGTAGGTGATTGTTTGGTATGTAAATGTGTTATGTATTTTCGACTCAGATTTAAACTTATTTATTCTCTTGGCATCAAATGAATAAGTTAAACACTGTCTTATGAAAATATTTGTCCATAGATTAAGCGAGGATTCTAACATTAAAAAAAAAAAATTATGGTGTACTAATAATGTATTTATACATGTTCTGATTATATTTGTTTATGAGTAATAGTTGCTACATGTTTCTAGAATATCTGAAGTTACAATTCAATCTTTTTTAAGTGGTAGAAAAAAGAAATTTTCTAACAATTGAGTGATAAGACTAGACAATTCAATCTTTTTTATTTCCATACAATGCCTTGCTCAATAGAAAATTTTGATGATTCTTTAGAAATGGTTGGAGCACAAATTGGAAAATTTTACCTTGTATCCCCTTAAAATTAGTCTCATACCCCTACAAAATTTTAAAAATTCGCATTCTACCCTTAATTGGTTTTAACCAATTTACCATTTCATTTTTACCATTCAGTTGAAAATTTCAGAAATTACACGTTTCACACCCCTCGCACCGGAACTCATGCAAAAAGACTTCCGGTATGTATTTTTCCCAAACCGAAAGACTTCAAAAATGACTTCCGGAACACACACAAAAATGAACCGGAAGACTTCACGAAAAAGTTCCGGTTCAATCTGAAAAAATTTACAAACCGGAACACTTCTTGAAAGAGTTCCGGTAAACAAATTTACACATACCAGAACTCTTTGGAGAAGAGTTCCGGTTTGTGTTATATGTGTTCCGGTTTGTTTTTTTTTTTAATTTTTTTTAATCTATTTTTTATTTTGCAGGAATGGAAAATCTTTCCCAAATATGTGTAGATACTACTGATACGTTTATCACGACGGAAAGATTTGGTACACGAGAAGAGGTTATCAGATGGATTAAAGAGGTTGGAATCGATAATAAAATAATTGTTATTATCAATCGTTCAGATACTGAAACAGGGAAGAGAGGGAGAAGTAACAAATTAATATTTGGTTGTGATAAAGGTGGGAAACACAAGATTACTGATAGTGGTAACCAAAGTACGTCCAAGAAATGTGGATGCCCATTTAAAATCAGGTCGACTCCGGCGATAGATGGATCTGGTTTGAAGATTGATGTAAAATGTGGGTTACATAATCATGGTTTACCTGATAGATTAGAAGGTCATGCGTTTATTGGTAGGTTGACCACAAATGAGAAGCAACATGTCGCTGATTTGACAAAGAGACATGTACCACCTAGACACATATTGCTTTCCTTGCAAGACAGATATCCTGAGAATGTCACTCGGATTACGCAAGTATACAAGCATAAGAGTGTGATACAAAAAGAGATAAGAGGTTCTATGAGTGAGATACAACATTTGTTTAAGCTTATTGAGGATGCAGGCTATGTCTATTGGAGTAGAAAAAAGGATGACTCGGAAGTGGTGAGAGAGATATTTTGGGCACATCCTGATTCAGTTAAGTTGTTGAATATTTTTCTGATTGTGTTAGTTATGGATAACACCTACAAGACAAAAAAAAATATAGACAACCTTTGTTTGAAATTGTTGGCATGACATCGACCGAGTTGACTTTTGTTGTTGCATTTGCGTATATGGAGTCTGAGCAAACAAAGAATTTTTGTTGGGTATTGGAGAAATTAAAAGAGTTGCTTGTGAAGAAAGACATATGTCCACAAGTGATTTTGACAGATAGAGATCTTGTTTTGATGAAAGCAATTGAAAGTGTGGTTCACAGGTCAATTAATTTGCTATGTAGATTTCACATTAACAAAAACGTTGGTGCCAAATGCAAACAACATGTGGTGAATGACTTGCAAAAGACGATAGACACATTATGGATGGAAGTTGTCTGGGCTAGTGATGAGGTTGAGTATGGTCAACGGTTGCATCAACTTAAGCAAGCATGTGTTGATTATAGTGGATTTATTAATTATGTGAAAGACACATGGTTGACTCCACATAGGCATAGATTTGTTGGAGCGTGGATTAATCGAGTGCTACATTTGGGTAACACAACGACTAATCGGTACGTCTTATAATTTTGTATGTGTTATTTTTATATGTGATATTACTTCTATGTATTTTTTATGTGTTATTTTCAATATTTTTAGGGTTGAATCTGCTCATTGGAAGTTAAAGCAGATGTTAGGAAACAGTATATGTGACATGGTCAAATGTTGGGAAGCCATGAATAACAACTTGAGGTTACAACTGGGAAACATCAGAGCTTCTTTTCAAAAGAGTTTTTACGAAGTTGAGCACGCGCACGTAAGTCCCTTTTATGATTATTTGCGTGGTTCCGTATCTCGAGCTGCTTTGAGACATATTGCTGAAGAGTTATTGAGAGTTGATTATGTTGGAACTAACAGGCAAATATGTGGTTGTACTCTTAGAACATCTTATAGGTTACCTTGTGCTTGTGAGTTAGGAGGATACACACTAGGTGGTATACCAATACCCATTGATGTTGTTCATGTTCATTGGAGGAAACTAACTATGGAAGTTGAGTTAGAGGTAGGTGAAGATGATGGATCAGAGGTGGATATGACTTCTGCAATGGATGAATGGTGGAGACGATTTAGGTCATTAGATGTTATTGGGAAAAGGGCATTAAAGAGTAGGGTATGTGAACTAGCATACCCAACAATGACTCCATTGTGTCCACCACCTGAGAAACTAAAAACCAAAGGAGAAGTGAATAAGAAAGGGAAAAAACCAGCAGAATATGATGTTTATAGAGACCCTTCGTATCATGAATATGTTGATAAGGCATCTCAATCTTCACAAAGGCAATCTCAACCATCACAGACTTCGAAGAAGATAAAATTATCAAAGAAGCAACCACAATTCATTCTTCAATTTCCTAATCATATTAGGTCATACATTGAAGATGTAGTTAATGTTGAAGCAGATGTTAATTGTGGATTTAGAATCATTGCATCATTGCATGGATATGGTGAGGATGGTTGGCCAATGGTTCACAGAGAGTTGGGGTTGGAAATAATAGACAAGGATATGTCAACTTTGTATGACAAGTTATTTTCTAATCGGTTATCAAAAGTGAGAGAATCTTTGATGATAGAATCATTTGGTTCACAGCCACCTGAAAAATGGTTGAGTCTATCAGATATGGGTTACTTGATAGCGAATCACTATAATGTTGTATTTGTCTGTTTAGGCAATCCGTGCATGACTTTCTTTCCGATGACAAGTTCACATTCACCAAATATCTCTATTTATTGCATTGGTTTTGTTAACCACAATCATTGGGTTCAGGTACGTATTATGTTATATACCTAAATATTTTAATTATTTCACTACATTATTTCAGTTAATATTTTATGTTATATAACTTAATATTTTAATTATTTTACTTTATCATGTTAACATGAAAGAGTGGTTTCCATTACCACCGGTCACATTAGATTGGAGGAAATTTCGTTCTCATACAACAACTACTTGGGTATTAGGATTTGCTGGACGTATGCAACATTGGCAATTACTTACACCTGTATTAGCATGAATATGTACTCAAAACATAAATATGTAATCAAAACATGAATTTTATATTATGTCTATTATATTCAGTTCTAAAACTTAATACATAAATCAATGTGAACGAGAAATATGCAAAGCTTCAAATAAATCAGCAAATTGTGGATCTTCCTCTTCGGCATTAATCTGTCTCAGATAGCGATGAATCAATATAGATACACGAGCCCAATCAGGATCAGATGGTCCGGCGTCATATACAGGAACTGGTACCTCTCTTGGATCGTCACGATGGGGAGGGACCAGCCGTGGATGCGAAACACAATAATACCACTCTAGATAACCATCTTCTACATCAGATGGAGTGGTGGCCAGGGTAGATGGACCGATCACAGCGATAACACTCTAATGGTAACTAATCCAATCAACATCAATATCCGTCGCCATCATACAATCAAGAGGTGGGGATGAAACATACTGCCTATACCCGAACTAACGTAAGCATTTGTCAGACAAGTATGGAACAATTGTTTCACCCCACTTCAAACAGCCTCTATAAAGACGATTTCCAATTCTCTCCTCTTTTTCCAACAGTTGGAAAGTATTCGTGAATCCAACACTGTTACAAAATACAAACATAATAAATAAAATAAATTAAGTTAACATATTTTATAAAATGAATCCAACACTTAATAAACAAAATTAAATTATATACCTGTAGGAGAGTAGGATATCCACCGAGCTATTTGCAACTGTACATGGACCCATCTCCAAGATATCTGTATAGGGTAACTAGTGCAGCTGCTCCCCAACTATATCCTGAACATCTATCCAAGTCCGTAAACAGTAGGAGGTATCGTGCTAGGTCTTATCGGCAAATATGATGGAACCCACCAACATCAATAGATATGCTCTGGTCGCATATGCCCAGCTGGAAGCAGCTCTATGTTGTACGAATAAATCGTATAACCACTCCAACTTGTAATACGAACCCCTGCAGCTCCGAACATGTGATTGTGCTTCACCCTGTGACACTCCTAGATAGTCAACAGCAAGTTCAACAACTATCTCTTCCGTCACATCCTGAGGACTCCAGAAGATACCCCTGATGGGCAAGTGAAACAGGCATGAGACATCAACCAAAGTAATGTTCATTTCACCAAACGGCATGTGAAATGAAGATGTCTCTAGATGCCATCTTTCCGCAAATGCAGAAACAAGATTTGTGTCTATCTTGTTCAGACTGGTTCTCTGAAGTGAAGATAAACCAAATCTAGATACCTAACTCTCCATCTGTGGTGGAAGAGTCAATGGAACCCTAAAAGTCAACTTCAGTCCATGTCCAGCAACCTTCAACTCTTTCTTTGGACCTCTTTCCTAAAAACAATTAAAACACATATTAGAAAACACAATATAAAATATTCAATTATTATTCATTTTCAAATATATCCCGTTTACTTACCTCACCGAACCATAAAGGTCGAGCAACATGATGTTCGTACTTTACCAAAAGAGACGTATCGTACGGCCCTCCTGGATATCCAGCCGGCTTAGCTGCAGATGAAGATGCGCCCCAATCTAACGTGCAGACTGGAATCCTACCATCTGCACCTCGTCTTCGAACCACTGCAAAAAAAATAATTAAAATAATTAAAAATTAAAAAAATAAATACGTACCGGAACTCTTCTTTCTTTGAAGTGTTCCGGTGAATAAAAAAAAGGATGACTACCGAAATACTTTTTAAAAGAGTTCTGGTTTAGATCATCCAAACCGGAAGTCTTTAAGAAAGACTTCCGATATACAACAAACCAAACTGGAAGACTTTCTAAAAGACTTCCGGTTCAGTGTCCTCTAAAGGCAACAAACCGGAACTCTTTAGATATGTGTTCCGGTATACATTACATGAACTGGAAGACTTACTCTAAGTGTTCCAGTTTACACTTCGAGGTAACACTGACACCCCACAAATTACTAAGACGTTGTAGTTGGCACCTCTTGCAAACTATGTGACATAGTTTCGACAACACTTCGAGGTACCAAGAAAGATATGATCCAATGTTGAAGACATATTAGTTCTATCGCAAATATCATGTTGAACACATATAGATGAACCATATCTAAGTTGTTGCTATATACATTGCTATCGCAAATATTAGTTCTATCGAAAATAATCACCTCTTTATGTAATGTTAGGATTGTCAAAGTTTTATAAATACTATCCCTTCAAACCTAACACAATATAGTTGTTAAGACAATCCAAAAATGGTGTGATTTAGCGACGAGGGGCGAAGCACAATGAAGATATAATTTCAAATATATTTGAAAATAATTCCATATCTTCTATTTATTCTTATTCTCCTTCACCATTGATAAGAGATGATGTATCTACACCATCAACTAACTTAGATCATGTGGAAAACTAAATTCAAGAAAGGAGTCCTTATTATTATTCTTGAAATGGTAGTTTTATGTGTTTTCAAGAAAATTATGAACTTCAAATGAATGAGAATGTAGAGTATAAATGAAAATTACAATTTGTCAAGGTTTAGATTGACAACTATTAGTTATAACAATAATCCATCAAGTAGCCGGTAATGATAACTAGCAAGTAGAAAATAAAAAACATAAATTAACATATACGCTCAAGTGGCATAGCATTGCATCTACATGATACATCCTAGCATTAAAAGCAAGGTGAAATCAAACTTTCAAGACAGACATATAGCATGTTTTTAAACATAGCAACCTTAAAAGTATCATTCTTTGGATTGTAAACAACCACCTTCGTTTTCCAATCCTTTAGAGTTACAGTTTCCAGAAGTAGTCTGTCATCGTCAAAAACATGCAATGCCTTAGACAAGATATCACACTTACTAGGATCTTGCAGGTATGAAATAGAGCACAATTTAGTCCAAGAATCATGAATTCCATATTCCTTCATGACTCAAATATGATGATCAGAAATTAAGCACAAGCAGTCCCTCAAGACAGACAATGTCAACCTACGCCAACTGATCTCTGCATGATCAGGAGGGAAAAGCTTTTGATAAGACTCCTCAAAATCAAAAGAAAGAATGAAGATGGGACCTTTCCGATCCCATTCTGTCATATTAACATTATCCCGTCTGCCCTTAAAGTATGATATTTTCAATGCTTTTAACAGCACCTAAAAGGTATTTACTTTTATTTTCAAAGTGCTTTCTTTTCTCACTATCAATTTAATTTAATTTTATTCATTTATTCTTGTTTGTTTTTTTTTTATTTTCTCAAAATCAAAAGAAATAATGAAGATGGGACCTTTCCGATCCCATTCTGTCATATTAACATTATCTCGTCTGCCCTCAAAGTATCATATTTTCAATGCTTTTAACGGCACTTAAAAGGTATTTACTTTTATTTTCAAAATGCTTTCTTTCTCACTATCAATTTAATTTAGTTTTATTCATTTATTCTTGTTTATTTTTTTGTTTATTTTTACAGGAACCTTATACAAAAAAAGGGTAGGGCGATGGGTTTATATTACTTAATTCCTATTAAAGTGAAAAAAATTACATTGGATTTAGAGAATATATTACGGGAAGTTGACGATGATATAGGTGGCTCATATCCATCGAATGACCGTTTGTAGAAATGGGCACTTCAGGTATATTTGTTAAAATTTAAATCAATATGGTTATTAGTTATTTTCTCTTATTTCTGGTATGAATTTTTTGTTCCAGGGAATTCTTTTGTTACCGTTAGCTCTTACCGGTTGGTTTTCTGATCCCAACTTTGAAAGACTATTTTAGACTATGTTGAAAGGCTATGTTTGGATAGTGTAAAACAAACACTATGTTTGGATTGTGAAAAACAATGTTTAACATCTGTTCTGATATCTTCCTTATAATTGCATCCACAAACGTTGCTTTTTAGAATCCAAACATAGTGATTGTTTTAAACTATCAAAACATAGTGGTTGTTTTAAACTATCCAAACATAATCTTTCAAAGTTGTGTTCAGAAAACCAACCGGTAAGAGATAACGGTAACAAAAGAACTCCCTGGAAAAAAAATTGAGAAAATAAAATAATCAATAATCATATTGATTTAAATCTTAACAAATATACCTGAAGTGTCCATTTCTCCAAACTGGCGTTCGATGGATATGAGCCACCAATATCATCGTCAACTTCTAGCACTATATTCTCTAAATCCAATAACATAAACTCATCACCCTATCTTTTTTGTATAAGGTTCCTATAAAAACAAACAAAAAAAACAAACAAAAATAAATGAATTAAATTAAATTAATAGTGAGAAAAAAAAAGCATTTTGAAAATAAAAGTAAGTAACTTTTAGGTGCTTTTAAAAGCTTTGAAAATATGATACTTTGGGGGCATACGGGATAATGTTAATCTGTCAGACTTAAGAGGTATGGTTTCGCAAGTTCGTCACTTAACTCATTGAAAATAAAAGTATGTAACTTTTATGTGTTTTTGAAAACATTGAAAATATGATACTTTGAGGACAGACGGGATAATGTTTATCTGACAGACTTAAGAGGTATGGTTTTGCAAGTTCGTCACTTAATTCATTGATCCAAGACTCCTCCACCAACATTCTAAATATAAAAATATCACACTTTATTACCCTACAGTGCGATTCATACCAAGACACAGATACATTGAAGAACATAAATATAAAAAGATACCAATTTAAACCTAATTTTTTTAGATACCACCTGAGATTCTTGATTGAAATTGAAGAACATTAATATAAAAAGATATCAATGCACATGTAAATTGAAGAACATAAATATAAAAAGATACCAATTTAAAACTAATTTTTTAGATACCTGAGATTATGATTATGAGAATTCTTGATTAAAAAAATATACACCTAACCTTTCTCTAGCCTCACTTTGCAATGTCCCAGGTTACTCTTGCTAATCGTCGGGACTTCAGCCAGGACTTTAAAAAATATACACCTAACCTTTCTCTAGCCTCACTTTGCAATATCCCAGATTACTCTTGCTAATCGTCGGGACTTCACCTAACCTTTCTCTAGCCTCACTTTGCAATGTCCCAGATTACTCTTGCTAATCGCCGGGACTTCACCTAACCTTTCTCTTGCCTCACTTTGCAATGTCCCAGATTACTCTTGCTAATCGCCGAGACTTCAGCCGGGACTTTAAAAAAGTATACACCTAACCTTTCTCTAGCCTCACTTTGCAATGTCCCAGATTACTCTTGCTAATCGTCAGGACTTCACCTAACCTTTCTCTAGCCCCACTTTGCAATGTCCCAGATTACTCTTGCTAATCGTCGGGACTTCACCTAACCTTTCTCTAGCCCCACTTTGCAATGTCCCAGATTACTCTTGCTAATCGCCAGGACTTCACCTAACCCTTCTCTAGCCTCACTTTGCAATGTCCCAGATTACTCTTGCTAATCGTCGGGACTTCACCTAACCTTTCTCTAGCCTCACTTTGCAATGTCCCAGATTACTCTTGCTAATCGCCGGGACTTCACCTAACCTTTCTCTAGCCTCACTTTGCAATATTCCAGATTACTCTTGCTAATCGTCGGGACTTCACCTAACCTTTCTCTAGCCTCACTTTGCAATGTCCCAGATTACTCTTGCTAATCGCCAGGACTTCACCTAACCCTTCTCTAGCCTCACTTTGCAATGTCCCAGATTACTCTTGCTAATCGTCGGGACTTCACCTAACCTTTCTCTAGCCTCACTTTGCAATGTCCTAGATTACTCTTGCTAATACCCGGGACTTCAGCCTCAACCGCAATCCCTTCTGCAATTTAAACCTTATGAGAATTCTTGATTGAAAAATTAAACCTAACCTTTCGCTAGCCTCACTTTGCACATTTCCAGATTATTCTTGTTAATCTATCATCATTGGTTTGAACCAGAACTTCACCCGGAACCGGAACTTCGGATGCAGTCGCCGATGCTAAAGCCATTAGCGTCATGATTGAGAAGTGGGAGCGTGGTTTAGGGTTTTCGAGGGAGAGTGAGAAGTGAGAGTTTGAGAGAATATAGAGGCGAAAGTGAGAGAATTTCTGAAGCTTTTCACAAGAATTTTGATTTTATTATTTGTTATTTTTTATTTTAATATTTGTTTTTGGTTTTTTATTTCCATTTAATTCAAAATTTCTATTTATGAATAAACTAGATCGATGCACTTAAAATATGTTTAAATTTTATGAATGATTTTTTATATGGAGTGGGTTTCTTATAAGGTAAAAATAGCAATAATTTAATTCTTTGAATCTTATAAAAAAGAAATGATGTCGTGCACCTGAGATCCGTAGCCCAAGAAAGGAACAACTTTAAATCCCTATGAGACAAGGTTTGAGAGCAAAACGCCAAAGCACCCACACAAACTACAAATACCTTCACGCAATAGTGAAAAACGCATGTGGAGCTACGAGCAAGATGCATACCACCGTAGCAACATACCAGCTGCAAACCACCGAGACGCAAGGCCAAGCGAAACAACAAACGTTGCAGATCCAAGCTCCGACACCACAATCAAAACCAAAAAGAAACAAGCTGCAAGGCAAACAAAACACAGTTCAAAACAGATGAACGAAAAGCGAAAACGAAATGAAAACGACAACACGAAAACCTGCATAAAACCACAACAACAATTCCAGCACAGAAAGATAATTTCCAAACGCACGTGAAAACGCAAGCCACCGCAAAAAGCACGCATAACTGCAGCACACTTCCGGCAACGCAAATACCCAACGGCAACTGAACGCCAGCTACAACAAGTCCACTCGGATCAATTCATAACAGCCAATTTCAAAAAAGGTACAATGTGCAACCATTCAAATCAAGCTTGAACCTAAGGCCATCCAAGCATTCATAAGGTGTCTGAAGCCGCATCCAAGTCCGGGTACGCTTCACGACTGTGTCAAAGCCCCCACCGTGTCAAAACGCTGCACCTGATTCCATACGTAATAGACCGTCGTCTTGCAGATATTCCAAGTCATTCATTCTGCAAGGAAAAAGCAAAAAGAGATTAATAGCGAATAGCATTAACAACTCACTATCCAAACCTGCTATAACATACATAGTTAGCAAGGTAGCACTTCAACTTTGCATTGCAATGCTTACATTAGTCAATAACGATTACGCACAACAAAAGCATGAAAGGAAGTTCTAACAGAGTTGAAGAAAAGACGCTTTCCAGAACCTGCATACTGCTCCTAAACCAAGCTTCAAGGCCTCCCCAAACCAGCAAACGGAACCAGATTCAACCCACAAAATGATTCGACAGAAAACCACGCATCACAGTAGTACACCCAAATCAGTTCACAAGTACACGAGCTAAGCTAAAGAGACACTGAACCAAGTTCGGGATCGAGGATTCTTACCCGTAGTATGATGCAGCCCAGGCAATTCATTTCACAAAGAACCAGGGACAGAACTTGAAACAAGATGGAAATAAGTCCACGCCATGATCCGCAAGTAATCCACATCGGAGCATGTTAGGAGAACCTGCTAGATCAGTTCAAGTCAGTAATATAAACCACCAAGATCCATTGGATGCTCAGCTGCAAAAAGCGCAAGCCACCCCAAACAGAACATGGAGTAAGTGAACAATCATTGCCACAACATTCTGCATAAACCATCAGCATGTTAAGAACCTGTAGATATCCAACAGTAGTAACATCAGAACTTAGGCTATGGCAAGGTAGAAAGCTTCGACGCATCGATCCGAAATACAAAGACAAAACTTACAAGCAAATGTGTGGCCCTCACAGCATGGCATCTTATGGACCAAACTGACAAGTGGGGGCTTTCATACGATCTGCAAGAGAAAACAATTACAATTCAATCAGATTTTAACAGATATTCAATGCCAAACCTTGTGATTCCTGCATAATGAAAAACCATAACATAATCAAAACGAAACCTCATTCAAAATTCAAAATCTCTCTTCTCTCTCTAGCTTTCTCTCTATTTCTCTCTACATCCAAATTTTCCCTCAACAACCACGATGCTTGCAAGCCTCAAATCAGAAGAATCCATCGGCCAGTTGCAGCTGGTTGAACGAGAAGATATGGAAGATGAAGAAGATCTCTTCGAAGCAATCGGCAAGCTGATTTCCCAAGGCATTAATGCTGGAGACGTGAAGAAGCTTCAAGACGCAGGGATCTTTACATGCAATGGCATAATGATGCATACAAAGAAGAACTTGACTAGAATTAAAGGTCTATCTGAGGCTAAGGTTGATAAGATCTGTGAAGCTGCCGAGAAGCTTGTGAATTCTGGTTATATTACCGGAAGTGATGCACTGCTTAAAAGAAAGTATGTGGTCCAAATTACAACTGGAAGCCAGGCGCTTGATGAATTGCTAGGATGTGGAATCGAAACACTGTCAATTACATAAGCATTTGGAGAAATCTGATCAGGGAAAACACCACTAGCTCATACTCTCCGTGTTTCCACTCATCTGCCAACTAATATGAAGGGAGGCAACGTAAAAGTTGCTTACATTGACACAGAAGGAACTTTTCAACCGGACATAATTGTTGCCATAGCTGAGAGATTTGGTATGGATCCAGGGGCTGCATTAGGAAAGGGAACCTACTTACAACCATTTGATAAAAGGTATCTTAATTGCTTGACATGGCCAATGAAGTTCTACCAGTGGTAAAGAAGCTACCAGTTCTTGCTGGTGTATGTGCAATTGATCCATTCCGACGAATGGATCACTTCCTTAAACAGATGGAGTCTACTAGATTCTCTGGGGTACAAAGCTTTCCAATTGTGTTGTTTGATGGTGATTTTAGCCAAAATCTTGAAGAAAATGGCATGGATACAACTTGGAAGTTGAGAGGATCCAAAAGGCTCATAAATTGGGGCTCTTGACAACTCCATATGCAGCTACTCAACCAGCCACTTCAACACGTCACCTTATGTCCAAACATCTTCATAATAGCTCATACAAAAACCTGCACATTGATACAACAGAATTCAAATTTAACAAACCTCCAGAATCTCTTCCTAAACTACCCCCACACCACTCTATAAATCTAACACGAACTCCCCACAATATTTTTTCCCTCTCAATTTTAAAACTCCCAACCTCTCTCTCCAATTTCACAATCTGCAATTCTCTCACCTTCTCCAATTACCTCCAACTGTCATAACCACCAAAACCATTTCTCTAACAGAACCTGCAAAACCAGAGAAACTCTATCCACTCTCCATTCTTCTCCCGCGACTCACTATCTCCACCTTCCATTCCTTTCTCCACCTTCCAACCTTCGCCATCACAGAAATAACACAAAAAAGAAAAAGAGTAACCGAAGGATAGAAAGAAAGGAGGAAGCAGAAGAAGTAGCGAAAGCAAAAACGGAGGAAAAGAATACCTGATGGCAACGAGGTCGAACCGAATCTGGAGTCACAACGCAAGGACAATTTGAATAGAATCCGCTTCCTTCATCACAACGTAACGACGAGTCGAGTGGAATTTTTGCCTTCAGCTTCGATACACGGTGATTGAAGAACGGCGAGCATTAACGATGCGTACGTTAAGGTACGTCTTCCCTCAACATATGCATATAGCGCATTTCCGGTTTCGATTTCATTTTGAGGATAAGGTTGAGCGTAGATTCCATGGCGTTTTTCTTGATGTCTTCGTGAGTGAGAAAGCGTGTTCGCGTTTTTGATACCCTTGGTTATTGGCGCAAGATCGAGAGGTTCGGAGGAGTTTTTTTTCTCTAGCGTCGTGTTTGTTGGATCGGCGCCGACGCGGTGTCGCAAGGAGGGAAGATCAGTGTGTTAAACGAAAGGTTTAACACTGGATCCAGGCTTTGGCGCAGAGACGTTGGACATTAGGCCCAATCAGCAACTGACTTCCTTTGCTCATACTCTATCCATTGTCCATACACCCTCCCTGTTTGGGCTTAAAGTTGGTTTAGTCCATGTTGTTGGATATCTGGCTTAAGTCCATGATGTTTTGTTAATTGATTAGATAATTGGATTATTTGGTTAATTGTTTAGATAATTGGATTACTTGTTTAGGGTTGTAGATATTGGATTAATGATTCTAGAATATGGTTTGATAATTGTTTAGAATTTTATTTTGATAAAATTATTTTTTAATCTTAGAATTTCATTTGCTCTTAATCTTTTGATAATTGTTTCTTGATTTTAGAAATAACTTGATATTAACTTTGATATTGGTTGACGTTAGAATTTTAATTTGATCATCATTGTGATATTGTTTGATAATTTTAGAATATTGTTTTACTTTAGACATGTGATTTAGATTTTATATTCATTTCAATTCTCTTATTTTCTCTTTTGATTTTGATTAATCTTGATTTTTAACACCTAAGATTTAACTTCTAACTCTTTAATTTCCGCATCTAACATTTAAATTTCGTATCTAACTTTTACATTTTGCATCTAACTTCTAACACTTATTTATGTCATTTACTTTGCTTGCTTTATTTTGCTTTATGTTGTATAATCATCATTTATTCATCTCATCTTGAAATTGGACTTAAAATGGCAAAGACTTAAAAAGTACAATAATTCCCAAGCATATAATGGATTTTGGACAAAGGACTTAGGGACTTCTCATTAGGACCATTGCATTTGGACTTGGACTTGTGTGATTAACCTATGCAACTTGGAGTTTCCGAGGACTTGTAATCTTTTATTGCAAGAATGGAATGCATTCGTGGCACCACCTTAGGGAGACATGCTTTGTAATTTCATTATCCAATTGTTAGCTTAGGACACAATGCACACACAAGGTTTTCTCTTGGGTTACCTGACAATGAGACCTTTTATTTCTGCACTCCCTTGTACTTTACATGTACCCCATCCCATTTCGGATGTATGTTTTTACTTGCTTTATCTTTTATTGCTTGACAGTAATTCCTTAGGCATTAGTAGCGATTACTCTTTCAAAATTAATAAACAAACTCTTGATCCAACGTCAAGTGGTCTTTTCTCAAATCAAATTCAAAAACAACACAATAAATACGATTAGGATTGTATGTCACGAGACTTAAGTGGTAAAGAAGGCATGAGAATGGAGCTTTCCTACACTCGTTCTGATTACCTTTAACACAAGACATTTGGCTTGGTAGTTCGAGGTATTCACATTTATCCATAGTCTTTAGTGGAATCTGAAATCAGTGACACTTTCTTCAAAACCTATAAACAACTACAACGCATTCAAACCTTTTGTTTGAGCCTTAGGGCGACACAATCGAAAACCCTTCTTCAAGGTAATAAAATCAACAAAACAAACAACATTTTTTACCCACGAACTACGGGGTTCTGAATTCTCACTTCAACAAGTGGGCATACGTAGGCACGGGGATCTCAATCCTTGGTGAGCATAATAATTTAAAATCTACCTCCACTCTGCAAACCTTTAGCAAGCAAACATTCAATAAACGACATTCATTCAAGTGAAAACATCCTAGATGGTTCCCATGGAGTACCATGGATGTGAGGGGTGTAACACCCTTCTAAATACCCCAAATATTTAATTAAAACAACAGCATATAAATCAATATCAGAGTAATCATGCACCAAGGGTGTCACATAATACTTCACATAATTCACCGTAAAAATCAGTCATGCTCATTATTTAATTCAACATAAACACTTCTTTAAAAATTCGCAGCGGATAGAAACATTCAACATCTGTAATATCTTAAAATTAACATTTATTCAACAAATAAAACATCCCGTCCCGATGTTACATCTATCAGAGCATGACCCACTAAAACCACACTAGACTTCAAGCACTAGCTTCTACTCACTCACTGCTCGTTACCTGAAAAATAGTTGTAAGGGTGAGTTCCTCAATCGATATAACAAATATTATAAATCATCATGTTATGTTAAGTAATCTTACTCGTTAATCACCCTAATTATATCATGCATTCAGTAACGGCACATCAACTCAAATATCATACTCAATCACAACGTAAATACAACTCAATAACAACATACAATGCAACTCAATAACAACATAAAATGTAACTCGATGAGACTCGACTCTTCATGCATGTGGTACCATTTGGAGTAAAACTCCCAACTTAAAATCATTGCCATTTTAGTGGCCATCAAGGCATAAGCCTTCAACTTTCAACTTAAAATTTTGCCAATCCAGGCCAACGTGGTGTGAGCAAAAGCCCCATAATTTTGCCAATCCAGGCCAACGTGGTGTGAGCAAAACTCCGACTTAATGCATATGAATGTATATGGCATGTACGACTTGAAACTCAACAACATACGAATAGCAGCAACACAACAGCTTTTTCAACAAACAACTCATAATCAACTTTGGCTCATCAGCCTACAACTCAGTATTTTCAACAAAACAACTTATATTCAGCTTTGGCTCATCAGCCTACAACTCAGGATTTTCAACAAAACAACTTATCAACATATTTGCATCAACATTTCACAACATAAACCCAACAAATTGATTCATCACAATTAACTACAATGGGTCAGTCACCAATTACATTTACAACATAAAAATCAACTATTTTTCCACACTGCAACAGTATTAACCGGTTAACGCCCTGGGTTAACCGGTTAACGCAGGACAAAACAACACATTCAGGCAAAACGCAACAGTGTTAACCGGTTAACGCCCTGGGTTAACCGGTTAACGCAGGCAAAACAGCACATTTTTCACAAAACATAACAGTGTTAACCGGTTAACACCCTGGGTTAACCGGTTAACGCAGACAAAACAGCAGTTCCTGCGCTAACACAAGGCAGAATGCAGAGTTTCCGCATTTTCCGCCGTTGGAGGACTTCCGGACCTCCGATTCAATATCCGTAAAAAGCTATACGCTCAGAAATTCACAATACACTCAAATACAGATTCAATTTCGACTTATACACAACATATCTAACACAACTTCTCAGCATTCAAAAATCCCAATTAGGGTCAATCGACGGCTTATCACTACCCATTACATGTTAATCGATAATACCCATTAAACGACGATAAACCCCCCTTACCTGAGATAATCCGGCAATCTCTAAGCTTCAAGCTTTTCCGTTCTTCAACCTTTGCTCTACAGCTCTTTGCCCTTTTCCTCTTCTCTGCAGCTTCTCAGTTTTCACGTAAAAACCTTTTTACAAAATGAAAACCTTTTCTCTTATTCCACTTATATATTTTCCAATAATAATTATTATTCCCAATAATAATAATAAAATCCAATAATTCAATTTTATTTAATTAAATTAATAAATATATTATTAACTTAATTAAATAATTCTTTTACTTTATTTGGGGTGTTACAACTCTCCCCCACTAAAAGAGTTTTCGTCCTCGAAAACATACCTCAAGCAAATAACTCCGGATAAGACTCCTTCATCTGACTCTCCAGTTCCCAAGTCACATTGCCACCTGCTGGTCCTCCCCAAGCTACCTTCACTAAGGCAATCTCTTTACCCCGCAACTGCTTCAACTCTTGATCCTCGATCCTCATAGGTGATGTTTCAACAGTCAGGTTATCTCTCACCTGTACATCATCTACTTGGACTACATGCGACGGATCATGAATATACCTCCTCAACTGAGACACATGAAAAACCTCATGCAAATTCGCAAGTGACGGCGGTAAAGCGATACGATAGGCTACTTCCCCTATCCTCTCCAAAATCTGATAAGGACCAATAAATCGCGGTGTCAACTTCTTCGACTTCAGAGCTCGACCAACACCTGTTATCGGAGTAACACGAAGAAACACATGATCCCCCTCTTGGAACTCAAGTGACTTCCTCCTCTTATCATGATAACTCTTCTGACGACTCTGAGCAATTCTCATCTTCTCCTGAATCATCTTAATCTTTTCCGTAGTTTGTTGAACAATCTCCGGTCCAATCACAGCACTCTCACCGGACTCATACCAACATAACGGTGTCCGACATCTCCTACCATACAAAGCTTCAAACGGCGCCATACCAATGCTCGAATGAAAACTATTGTTGTAGGTAAACTCAATCAACGGTAAATAACAATCCCAAGTACCTCCCTTCTCCAAAACACAAGCTCTCAAAAGATCCTCCAATGACTGAATTGTCCTCTCAGTCTGACCATCAGTCTGCGGATGATATGCAGAACTCAATCTCAACTTAGTTCCCAAAGCCTTCTGCAAACCTTCCCAGAATTTCGAGGTAAATCTAGGATCTCTGTCCGAAACAATACTCGACGGAATACCATGCAGACTTACAATCTTCTCAATATACAACTCCGCTAATTTCTCTAACGGATAATCCATTCTGATCGGAATGAAATGAGCCGATTTCGTCAACCTGTCCACAATCACCCAAATGGCTTCAAAATTCTTACTCGTCCTCGGTAAACCAGAAACAAAATCCATGTTGATACTATCCCACTTCCACTCTGGAATAGCCAACGGTTGCATTAGCCCAGACGGCTTCTGATGCTCAATCTTTGACTTCTGACAAGTCAAACAAGAATAAACAAAGCTCGCAATTTCTCTTTTCATTCCCGGCCACCAAAATAACTTTTTCAAATCATGATACATCTTCGTAGCTCCAGGATGAATACTCAACCCACTACGATGTCCTTCTTCAAGAATACTCTTCTTCAGCTCGGTAACATCCGGAATACACACCCGACTACCAAATTTCAAAATACCATTCTCATCAACTCTGAATTCGCCACCTTGACCTTGATTCACTAGAGTCAACTTATCAACCAAAAGCACATCGGATTTCTGACCCTCTCTGATCTCATCCAGAATCCCACTTGTTAACTTCAACATTCCCAATTTAACACTATTGTGAGTACGCTCACACACCAAACTCAAGTCTCTAAACTGCTCAATTAAATCCAATTCCTTAACCATTAACATAGACATATGTAATGATTTCCGACTCAATGCATCAGCCACTACGTTTGCTTTACCCGGATGGTAATTCAAACCAAAGTCATAATCCTTCAGAAACTCTAACCATCTTCTCTGTCTCATATTCAGCTCTTTCTGATCAAACAAATACTTTAAACTTTTATGGTCACTGAAAACCTCAAATCTTGACCCATACAAGTAATGCCTCCATAACTTCAGAACAAACACCACAGCCGCCAACTCTAAATCGTGCGTCGGATAGTTCCTCTCATGAACCCTCAGCTGTCTTGAAG
This sequence comes from Lathyrus oleraceus, assembly GCF_024323335.1. Lineage (NCBI taxonomy): Eukaryota > Viridiplantae > Streptophyta > Magnoliopsida > Fabales > Fabaceae > Lathyrus > Lathyrus oleraceus. The sequence continues at coordinate 371,990,838 of NC_066582.1, forward strand.
CATACGCTATAACCTGCTTATTCTGCATCAACACGCCACCCAAACCCAACAATGAAGCATCACAGTAAACTTCAAACGGTTCCGACGAACTCGGTAATATCAGAATAGGAGCAGTAGTTAACCTTTTCTTTAACTCTTGGAAACCTTCTTCACATTTCGAGTCCCAAACAAACGCTTGCCCCTTTCTAGTCAACATCGTCAATGGTAACGCCAACTTAGAAAATCCCTCAATGAACTTCCTATAATAACCAGCCAAACCAAGGAAACTTCGAATCTCAGCAACAGACTTCGGAGCTTCCCACTTAGATACCGCTTCTATCTTAGAAGGATCAACAGCAACACCACCTCTTGAAATCACATGACCAAGAAAACTTACCTCTTCTAACCAAAATTCACACTTGGACAATTTAGCAAATAACTTCTTTTCTCGTAGAACTCCCAAAACCACTCTCAAATGTTCAGCATGCTCTTCTTCAGATTTCGAATACACCAAAATATCATCAATAAACACCACAACAAACTTGTCTAGGTACGAATGGAAAATCCTATTCATATACTCCATAAATACTCCAGGCGCATTAGTCACACCAAAAGGCATCACAGAATACTCATAATGTCCATACCTCGTTCTGAAAGCAGTCTTCTGAATATCTTCAGTCTTCACACGTATCTGATGATACCCAGATCTCAAATCTATTTTGCTGAACACACTTGCACCAACCAACTGATCCATCAAATCATCAATCCTCGGCAAAGGATACCGATTCTTGATCGTCACTTTATTCAGTTGTCTGTAGTCCACACACAACCTCATAGTACCTTCTTTCTTCTTAACCAATAACACCGGTGCACCCCACGGTGACACACTCGGACGAATGAATTTCTTATCCAACAGATCTTCCAACTGACTCTTCAATTCAGTTAACTCAACGGCAGACATACGGTACGGAGCCATCGATATCGGCCTAGTACCGGGTACCAAATCAATCGAGAACTCCACTTCGTGTTCTGGTGGTAATTCATTCACCTCTTCCGGAAACACATCAGGAAAATCACACACCACGGCTAGATCGCAAATCACCAGTTTATCTTTAGCCTCCAAAGTCGCTAACAGCATAAACAACTCTGCCCCATCAGCTACTGCCTCATTCACTTGCCTTGCTGATAGAAACAAACTCTTTCCTTCCTCAATCTCTGGAAAGACCACAGTCTTATCAAAACAATTGATAGAAACTCGGTTAAACACCAACCAGTTCATACCCAGAATAACATCAATCTGCACTAGTGGAAGACACACTAGGTCCATCCCAAAGTCTCTACCAAAAATACTCAAAGGACAATTTAAACAAACCAAGGTAGTAGTCACTGAACCCTTCGCAGGAGTATCAATTACCATACTACCAAACATCTCAGATATCTCTAACTTAAGTTTCACAGCACAATCCAAGGATATAAAGGAATGAGTCGCACCTGTGTCAATAATAGCTACAAGAGGAAAGCCATTAATATAACACGTACCTCAGATAAGTCTGTCCTCACTGGAGGTTTGAGTTCCGGTCAATGCGAACACCTTTCCAGTTTGAGATTTCTTTGGCTTCTGACACTGACTTCCAATATGCCCTTCTTCGCCACAATTAAAACAAATCACTTCCTTGTGCTTGCAATCAGCTATTGCATGACCAGTCTTACCACAGCGAAAGCACCTCTTTACTTCAGCAGCGCATACATTACTCTTATGACCAGCTTGACCACATTTGAAGCAAACTATACCAGTAGGAGCACCTCCCCCACTAGCTCTCTGAACCGGAGCAGCTCTTTGCTTCCCTTTTCCAGCTGGAACATCATACGGCTTGCCACGGTTTTGATGTTGCTTGCCTCTGCGATCACTGACAATCTTGTAATGAGCATTATTGTCCTCTTCAAATATCCTGCAGCTATCAACCAATTCTGTAAAAATGCGTATCTTCTGATACCCAACAGCCTTCTTAATTTCAGAGCGCAATCCGTTTTCAAACTTGATGCACTTTGAAAATTCAGCACCAGCACCAGTGTAATGAGGATAAAATTTGGACAGCTCCACAAATTTCGCAGCATAATCAGTGACAGACATATTTCCTTGCTTCAGCTCAAGGAACTCGATTTCCTTCTTACCACGGACATCCTCTGGATAATACTTTCTCATGAATTCCCTACGGAATACATCCCAAGTAACGACTTCACCTGCCACGGTCAACCTCTCGTGAGTCTCTAGCCACCAGTCATCAGCTTCGACTGCTAGCATGTGAGTACCATACCGAACCTTCTGAGCTGGAGTACAATCCATAACACGGAAGATCCTCTCAATTTCTTTCAACCATCCCAAGGCTGCATCTGGATCATGCTTTCCTTTAAACACCGGCGGATTCTCTCTTTGAAAAGTCGCCAAACTACGTGATCCAGCATCTCCACCAGCATTTGGCAAGTTCTGCACAGCTTGTGCCATTGCTTGCATTGCGGCAGCCATTGCAGCGTCATTCCTTCCAGCCATTTCAACTTATCAATACAACACAACTTAAAGTTAGATTCGTAACAATTACACAATTGTTAGACAGTAACGACACGACAACTGGCCGGACAGACCGACCTGCTCTGATACCACTAATGTAACACCCTTCTAAATACCCCAAATATTTAATTAAAACAACAGCATATAAATCAATATCAGAGTAATCATGCACCAAGGGTGTCACATAATACTTCACATAATTCACCGTAAAAATCAGTCATGCTCATTATTTAATTCAACATAAACACTTCTTTAAAAATTCGCAGCGGATAGAAACATTCAACATCTGTAATATCTTAAAATTAACATTTATTCAACAAATAAAACATCCCGTCCCGATGTTACATCTATCAGAGCATGACCCACTAAAACCACACTAGACTTCAAGCACTAGCTTCTACTCACTCACTGCTCGTTACCTGAAAAATAGTTGTAAGGGTGAGTTCCTCAATCGATATAACAAATATTATAAATCATCATGTTATGTTAAGTAATCTTACTCGTTAATCACCCTAATTATATCATGCATTCAGTAACGGCACATCAACTCAAATATCATACTCAATCACAACGTAAATACAACTCAATAACAACATACAATGCAACTCAATAACAACATAAAATGTAACTCGATGAGACTCGACTCTTCATGCATGTGGTACCATTTGGAGTAAAACTCCCAACTTAAAATCATTGCCATTTTAGTGGCCATCAAGGCATAAGCCTTCAACTTTCAACTTAAAATTTTGCCAATCCAGGCCAACATGGTGTGAGCAAAAGCCCCATAATTTTGCCAATCCAGGCCAACGTGGTGTGAGCAAAGCTCCGACTTAATGCATATGAATGTATATGACATGTACGACTTGAAACTCAACAACATACGAATAGCAGCAATACAACAGCTTTTTCAACAAACAACTCATAATCAACTTTGGCTCATCAGCCTACAACTCAGTATTTTCAACAAAACAACTTATATTCAGCTTTGGCTCATCAGCCTACAACTCAGGATTTTCAACAAAACAACTTATCAACATATTTGCATCAACATTTCACAACATAAACCCAACAAATTGATTCATCACAATTAACTACAATGGGTCAGTCACCAATTACATTTACAACATAAAAATCAACTATTTTTCCACACTGCAACAGTGTTAACCGGTTAACGCCCTGGGTTAACCGGTTAACGCAGGACAAAACAACACATTCAGGCAAAACGCAACAGTGTTAACCGGTTAACGCCCTGGGTTAACCGGTTAACGCAGGCAAAACAGCACATTTTTCACAAAACATAACAGTGTTAACCGGTTAACACCCTGGGTTAACCGGTTAACGCAGACAAAACAGCAGTTCCTGCGCTAACACAAGGCAGAATGCAGAGTTTCCGCATTTTCCGCCGTTGGAGGACTTCCGGACCTCCGATTCAATATCCGTAAAAAGCTATACGCTCAGAAATTCACAATACACTCAAATACAGATTCAATTTCGACTTATACACAACATATCTAACACAACTTCTCAGCATTCAAAAATCCCAATTAGGGTCAATCGACGGCTTATCACTACCCATTACATGTTAATCGATAATACCCATTAAACGACGATAAACCCCCCTTACCTGAGATAATCCGGCAATCTCTAAGCTTCAAGCTTTTCCGTTCTTCAACCTTTGCTCTACAGCTCTTTGCCCTTTTCCTCTTCTCTGCAGCTTCTCAGTTTTCACGTAAAAACCTTTTTACAAAATGAAAACCTTTTCTCTTATTCCACTTATATATTTTTCAATAATAATTATTATTCCCAATAATAATAATAAAATCCAATAATTCAATTTTATTTAATTAAATTAATAAATATATTATTAACTTAATTAAATAATTCTTTTACTTTATTTGGGGTGTTACAAGGGGTGCTAATACCTTCCCATTGCATAACCGACTTCCGAACCCTGTTCGTGGTTGCGATGACCATTCTTTGGGGTTTTCTTGATATTTTCCCTTTCCTTTGGAATAAATAAAAATCGATGGCGACTCTGTATTTTTCGTGTAGCGACAGGTATCACCAAATATTGGGACATATGTAAATACATTGGAAAATTTGTTCAACGAATTCATACCCCAAAACTTGGAATGCAACTAAACTTAAGAAGTACAATAGTTAAAGTGTAAAGGTGATTAATTCAGAATGTCTTGTAAAACTTTGTTATCAATAAATACATATTATATAATTTTGTTGTGTTTTTACCCTATTAATTGTTGGATTTCAACCTTACTCGTCAATAGAGGGTGACCAATAAGGCTATATTAGGTAAATCCTTTAAACCAATGTAAATATGAATATAGAGGTTAGGGCCAACAAACAATAAAATTTGAATGTTAGTATTTTCACTACCAAACCATCTTAGGACTTTCTATAATCTTAGGTCGGTACATGAACCTTATTTTTTGGATAGAAATAGGAAGTAAATACCATATTTACTTATGCAACACTTCTATAAAGGGTAAAGAAGAAGCACACTTTGGTTGGGGAAGCCCTTCGTGATTAAACATGTAAAAAAATAATACAAAATCACTCTAATTACAAGGTAGGTACTATAAGTGGTAAAAAATTAAAGTAATCAAACGGATCGGGAAGAGTGCCACGACCCAAAGGATAAGATGTTCAAAAATTACAATAAAGATAGTTCAAATGTTACAAAAATTAATGATAGAAAATACAATATCATAATTCTTCTTAACTAATTGAACCCACTTAGCTTGAAGAGCAAAAAATAGGTTTTTTTTTTCCTCCTTTTTTTTATCTATCAAATAAAGTCGTTTCAAAGGCCTACATAAACTTTTCTCCATCCTTCTTCAAGTTTTCTATGAAGACCTTATTTTACTCGAACAAAAAGAGGGCCTAAGATTTCAGCTCTTCCACCTTCATCTTGATGACTTACATCTCTTGCTCAAATTTATTTAGCAAGGTGTGCAACCTTACACTTTGAAGACCGTTTCATACTTTTTCGGACTCTTGATCCATGTAAGCATAACCTTTACTTTCCTTTCATAATTGGCAAGCTTCGATCATATTCTTTTTTTTTCTTTAGAAGAAAACTCTATGTTTGTCGTGAGCAAGAAGTATTTGAGTGAATCAACCTCGCCGCATAATAAATGAATTTAAACATGGTTTTATGTTTCATAATGAACCTAAATTAGATACTCTAGTAACATCGGTCTCAAGTACTATGGCACGAAGGCTGCAAGGTGATAGAGGGGACATCGCCCACGAATGTCACCATTTCTTCACTTCAACAAGAGAGATGAGTTCTCCTCGGGGAATAAATTCTTTATTAACTTTCCTTTTCATTGACCTTAAATATTAAACATATAAATTTTTCTATGGCGGAACCAGAAATAAAGGAGATGGCGGAAGCTACGATGGAACGAAGCTTCACAAGCAATTCTTGGGATGAATGTCTCGATCTAAAGGTTGCGATTATGATGATTTTTGAATTGGAGACATTTATCTTGAATTGGTGTCTTTAATCTTCAATGCGACGAACCTAGGGGGTGCCTGCATGGTTAGTACTCCAACGCCTAAGTCAATTAGGGTTCAAAATAATCGCAATGAAAGCAGATGTTAGGGATTGTGTACCTGAAAACCCTTTGAGAAGGTATTTATACCTTAGGATTAAGGGAGAGAGCATGATAGTTAGCCATTTCCTTATTGGGAGTTTCACCATCATAAGACACAAATCAATAGGGATTGTTCTTTTAGAAGAAGCCTTTTTGTTGGCAAATGGCAACAACATCCACAATGTTTGGTCTTAGAGTCTGTAAAGGCTGAGTAAGATGGAGTTTTAGGTATATGAACTTTATAATTAAGGCCAACTTTCTCTAGCATGTACTTCTTCAACAAATATCTTGATTTCATGTTGTCTGCAAAATAAAAAAATGTTAGAAAAAGGAAACCTGATAATAGTAAAAAAGTGACAAGGAAAAGACATACAAAGTAGAAAATTTGCTTAATTAGAGTTGACGAGCTAAAATAAGAACCAAACATCAATAAATTGGTCTTTTATTTTTGTTGTGTAGGTCTACTTATCTACATAAGTCACATCGTCAAAGGAACATACAACTTCCTGAGTCGATGACCTTCTAGACAAGATAATGTTATGTGAAATACAAACATAACCAAACACAAGCAAACTAAATCTTTCTCAAGTATGAAAGAGTCTATTATGATCTCCAAAACTTTAGAATTAGTCAAAAGCACGGTAAAACTTGACAATTGGGTTTTATGACCATATTCCATATTTATAACGCTACTACCAAATAAGGAAAAGATTATGGAGCCATAAGTTGTAAGGGTTGCACACACATGAGCATAGTAAAAAAACACACAAAAATAGAAGGCAAACATTTATGTACTTTGTTTTTTTACTTTCTTTTCTTTTCTTTTATTTTTCATCTTTTAGGTTGTTAGTTCAACTTTTCACATATGTACGTAATGGTCTTTGGAGTAATTAAGGAATCTACAACTTAGAAATAAAGTTCCTCCTCTAATGTAACCGCTTGAAGAAAAAATGAATCATTCTTGAGAGGTATCAACAGAATATTGACTAAACTTTCAGATTTAGACAACACCATAAATGTTATACCGCAAAATGTGGTGTATAAATATTATACTATATAATCCCTTATTAAAAGAACCCCATTCATAATTCACAAGTATTTAAAAATTTGTAGTTATGAATTTGTTAAAATATTGTGCCACTTATATATATATATATATATATATATATATATATATATATATATATATATATATATATATATATATATATATATATAAAAGTTGGTGTGGCAAAATGGTCTAACTCGTCAGATATGTTTGTTTTCTCCACACTTTTTACTGAGTGAATCAAAGTTTTATGTCCAAACTCTTTAATGTGTCTGTTTCATTCATTTTTTCGACTTTTGAGGACGCGAACATTAATATAAGTGTTTGCATTTTTATGCTTTAGAGATGTAATATTGCGGGCCCTCCCCTCCCCTCCCCTCCCCGATCTCATTTGTTTGTAGGACAAATCAAAATTGTAGGCTCATACTCTCTACTATACATACCATACTCCACACTATTTTTTTCGGACTTAATTATGATGGACAATACCCGCTTGTCATTCCTAATTAAAAACATAACTTACATTTTTTAATGATACATTAAATAAGAGTATTTTTATAAGTATGAACACATGTTGAATTTTGAAAAAATATCTTATATAAAGAAATGGGAAATACTAACAAGTTCTTTTAGAGTATGGGTGGCAAAACAGATTCGATCCGTATGACATCCCCGTAAAATGCGAGACAGACCAAAGGTTTAGGACCTCACCCTCTAATGTGTTCACCCCGCCCTATCCCATTTTTTTCGCGGGTCCAGTCCTGTTTGCCACCCTATCTATAAGCACTCTTTAAGAGTTTAAAAAGAAATATATTTTTTAAAATAATTGTATTTAATACATTGAAAATTAAAATAATTGACTTTTTTAAAGACTAAAAAAATATGTTTTCTTATAAATTATTGTATTCAATGTTTTGAAATTGAAATAAATAATTTTTAAAAAAATAATATTTTATTTATTTGTAATATTTAAAAAATGTCTCGGGCACTGTTAGCATGATTCAAAAGGATTTTTTTTATAATCTAAGACAAATAAACTATGGTTATGTAATTTTCACATGTAATTTAAAATATGGTCATATCCTTAAATAATCACCCATTACATAGATATTTTTTAATTACCCATATTAAGTTTTAATACAGTCTAAAGTTCTTTTCAAGTTTCATAAAGGTATGCGATTAAGCAGGTTTATCAAATGTTGAGAGGTATCAAACCTAAAGTGATGTGGAGAAAACTCTTTTATGGGAATCTTGCTAGACTGAGAGCCACTTTCGTTCTTTGGTTGACTTGTCAAGAAAGATTGCCCACCAAAGACAGATTACACTGTTGGGACTGTCACTGATGGTAATTGTGGATTATTTGAAAGTTATAAATACATTTTCTTTGAGTGTGCCTTGGAATCAAATTCTTTCTTGGATGAATGTCATTCATACACCCGGTGGTTGGAATACTGAACTGAATTGAATTTGCCAGCTGACTCATGGTAGAGGGTGCAAGAAGAGACTTATGAAGATTGCTTTAGCGGAAATAGTGTACATAATATGGACAATTAAAAACAATATTATTTTTCAAAACAAGACAAAGGAGCACCTTCGCAGTAAAGACATCATTGATATGATTCTTTTGAGAGCTGAGATTGATAGAAAACTTACTATATTTTATAGTAGAGTTTGATTTTATCTGTGTCCTTTTTCTCTGTTGGTCTTTGTAGTCGTTTGGTTTCCAAAATCCTCAGATTGACTTTGTATTTCTTTTTTTTTTGGAATAAATTTTTTTCTTTGATAAAAAAAGAAATCTCAATTGAATGAGTGGAATGAAGATTGAGTGATGTCTTAGACTTGAACACAATGCAGTAGAAGTATTGGAGAAACTTGAAAAATGATAGAAATGGAATTTGCCCACGAGCTCTGTTTTAGATACCGAATAAACTTCATGAAATAATAAAAAAAGAAGGAAGATCTCGCGCGTTATATAAATCAAACTGGTCCGAATCTTAACCTCGGTAAAAATACGAACATTAACCTTCATAAAAAATACTTATACTAAGTTTCAAATTATTTCAATTCTGTTTTTTAATAACTATAATTTTTAAATGTGTCCGAAGGTTAAATTTCAAATTTTAAGAATATACTTATTTTTCACTAGGATGGATGACCAAAATTGTTCGGAAAATAAGCCCACATAAATCACGAGACACAAGTAGTAACTGAACTTTCACAATTTCTTTTTAACTTTATGACAATTGAATATTGATTTGATAATATTTACGATTTCAGAATTTAAAAAAAAAGTGATTTATTAAAATAAAAATAAAAAAAACAAAAGAAAAAAAAAACCTAAATCGTCTTTTTCTTCTACTATGCGACTGCATCTTTCGTGACTTTGGTTCTGCTGCGTACACTCATTTCCCCCTCTTCTCCGACTTCATAGCTTCTCTCTCTCCTCGCAGGTCAATTTCATTTTCTGTTTCTCTTCTTCTTCATGAAACCCTATTTTCAACATTCTATAATGTGGCGATTCATGTTCCTTCATGAAACCCTGTTTCCAATATGGTGCAGCGATTATCAGAATCTATGAATCACAGTGTTGTTCAATAACAGCACTATAGAACTTTAGAATAGTCGAATTTGAATTAACTGTTATTTCCCACATTGGGGTTTTTTGGCAACGGAATTGCTATTTTGTATTTTGTGTGAAAATCTCATGTCTTTTTGCTCTTCATTTTCTTCAGGGAATATAGAAGATTGTAACTTTTGAAAATGGCTGCAACCTTTGCTTCCAGATGTTCTCGTGGTATGTTGATTTATGTTTCCTTCTTGTCTTTCATTTTTCACAACCCTAATTATTTATCAATCAAAATCTGGTGTTAAATTAGTTTTTGTAGTTCAATTGAACTTTAAAGCTCACTTAGTGGGATAATAATTGGTTGTTGTTGTTCTATGTTGAAAATTTGTGAAATTTTATTTCAGTTTTAGTGTTTCTGGTGATCTTTGTGGTTAACTGGTTATAGAGTTTTGAATCTTATTGGGATTCTAAAAGGTTGAATATATGATGCAACCACCATTTTGGTTACCCAAACCAGTCTTGTCGATGGCGGAGAGCCAAAATCCCGCCATACTGTTCATTTTGCAGCGTTGTTACAGTGGAAAAACCCGCAATATCAACCAATATTTACCATTGTGGTGAGCCCCAAAACCACCATGTTTATCCGCCATAGCACCGCCATGGCGGATTTGGTAACACTGACCGAAAGTCTGATATTGTCAAAGTAGTACATGCTACGAGGCCCAAGAGGCCTAGGGCACATGATCTGATAGTACGCCGTTGAGTTTAGTCCTCTTTAAAATATGATGTTTGCCTTTCATATTCAAAAGAATTAACTTGTATTGAATGTTTCATTTGGTAACAGAGGAAAATTAGTTTAGTACCAAACTACTGAGATTTGCATTCACTGACTTGCATTGAGTAATATTGATTCGTTGCTTTCAAAACTAAGCTGTATCAACATGTATTCTATGGCAAAAGTTTTAGAAAAATTACGATAATATGCTTACTAAATCCACTTGTGTACAAAATGAGAACTTATAATTATGTATGTTGTAAAGCGTATGTAGCCATATAGAAGTACCCATGTATCATAGGTAATGAAATCTCTGGTACCATATCCTTTTAGGTGAGTGTTTAACATTGACTTTCCTTAGTTGCTACCCATACAAAAGTCCATATTTCTGGCATCTCCAATTTTCTTCTAAATTTTGGCTTTCACTGAGATTTGAGTGGGAACACGGCCAGATTTGGCTGTGGCCTTGAGCTAAATTTTTTCTAGGTTAGCAGCCTAGGATGCTCCTTCACTTTACTGTCATTAGCTTTGCTGAAGTACTGAACTACCCTGATATTGTTGTGTATCATGTGCAAATGTATTCTGCATTCCTGCTTCGTTTTGTTGCAATGTACTCCATGTCTTCTATGTTCTCTTTAAAGTATATCTCTTGGATAATTTTATCTGATGTGTGATTTGGAGTTATATTCTACTTTTATAAACTTTCCCTAGCAGTCAGATACAATCTCAAGATACCTTTTACCTAGAGAACAAGTCCTATAATCCCATAAAATGATGTTTTTTCATAAGTGGACACTCACACCCTTCCCTTCCAAGAAGTAGCAAATTTTGGGAAAATTCCAAGAATTATGAAATTCACAAGCTTCTTCATCTCGTTTAGAACTTTTATATGATATTTCCGTGTTCTTGGTTTTATTAGTATTGAGAAAAATCACACTAAGGGTCAATATTTGGAACACAAACACATTGCAAAGAAAATAACAAAGGACACATAGTTTACGTGATTCGGCACCTGCCTCAAATTCTTACAGGAATGTCTTTATATATAGCTGATTAGTGGCTTCTTCCAGAAATAGATAAGTAGATATGAATTGCTCCAACTTTCCAAGACCATTGAAAAAATGTCATTTTCATCTGAAGTTGAAATGCGAGCTTCCCCGAAAGTCAATTATTAAAGATAATAACTGTTTTCTATGTCATAGGAAACAATGAATCTCTCCCTTTACTTTTTTGAAAATTTTAATTGATGTTCCATTAGTTAAAATGTCAATTCGTTTTAGTATTATGATATTGACAGATCTACAAATTCAAGGTATACTACTTATGCTTATAAAAAAGACAAGAGGATTGATGATTTGTTGTATTTTAAATCTTGTAATTCTGTCTTTTCAAAATTTCCGGACACAACCCATGATGCAGATGCTTATACTCTTCCAAAGGTTGTCTTCACAACTTTTGGAGCCATGTTGTCGCTTCATTATTACATGATGATTTTTCTCCCTAGAACATGGACCATTGATAAATGGTTCCCTTTGCAATAAACTGTTTTGTTTAACCACTACATTTTGCAACCACTCTGAAATTTCATATATTGAGCTGCATAACTCTATCTTGGTACATATTGGGTCTGCTTTCCTGCCACTGATACTCCCCTCCCTCTATTTACAAGTCAATCATGTGCTCAAGAACTTTTATGTTGATAAGATGATATTTTTATCAATTTATTAGTAATCTTTCTATTAATTTATTTGTTCATTGTTTCATGTGTTGAAAAACCAAATTAGTGGGCCGTTCTCTGTTCGGTGGATTAAGCAACAGTTCCCCTGGTCTATTTACCACGACACATGAGATGACATGCAGCAATTATTTTTCTCAGGTAAGTGTAGGAATCAGTTGCATGATCATGTTTCAATTATTATAATCTCCTTTACTTTATTATTTTCTTATGCTTGCCAAACATGGTATTCCTAAACTGAAATCAAGTTTGTAGAAAACAACAGTAATTTTCCATGAAGTGTAAGGATACACGTGTTCTTAAAATGAATCACAATTCAGTTCTTAGTTCTTACACACACTGGTGTGATTCTTTCCTTAAGAAAACAACATGTTTCTCTTTTTGCAGCAACAGCGAACCTTCATACAGATGAGGACTGTTCTGAAGGTTGTGGACAACTCTGGAGCTAAAAAGGTGATGTGCATACACGCGTTGAAAGGGAAGAAAGGAGCAAGATTAGGTGATATGATAAAAGCATCAGTGAAGGAAGCACATCCTAATGGAAAAGTGAAGAAGGGATCAACTGTATTTGCCGTAGTTGTTCGTGCAGCAATGCCCAAGGGGAGGTGTGATGGCAGTGAGGTCAAGTTTGACGACAATGCTGTCGTCCTTGTTGACAAACAAGGGCAGCCTATTGGGACCAGAGTTTTCGGACCAGTTCCTCATGAGTTGAGGCAGAAGAAGCATGTCAAAATCCTTACCTTAGCGGGGCATATTGCATAGATGAAAACAGAGTCATCCTCAAATTTTAGTGGAATCTAATATCACATGTTCATTCATATAATTTGAACTTTCTGGTATGAAGTGTGTAAGATTAGTATTTAATCTATCAAATGATGAGGAGACACAGAAAAGGTCTAGAGTAGTTGTACTCGAATAATGAGCAGTTGTTTTGGTTTCTAACCTCATTTTTTTGAATTTTTTTTTTTAATATCCAGAATTTTTAAAATTTTTTCAAAAATACACAGTTTTTAAAAAAAATTACAAAAATGGGCAATTTTTGCCCTAATATACACCTAGGCGCCACCCTAGTTGGTGCCTACCCTTAAAGGGTAGGACAAGTCGCCACTAGGAGTGGCGCCTACCCTTAAATCTTTTTTTTTTTTTTTTTTTTTTTTTTTAGAATTTCAAACATTTGTACCATGTTACCCTTATTTAGAGTGTTAAAAAATATTTAGAACTATATAATAGAGTGATAAAGATTATTCACATCTATATAATATGATTAAAATCTTGTTTTTATCTTAAAAATAAAATAAATATAAAATTTTGAAACTAATCAAATCAGAACTAAAAATATATTTAAAAAAATTAGTAAGAGATTATCAAATGCAACAACATGCCACCATAATTGATAGGAGTTATATTGTCTATAGTTTTATTGGAAATAATAATAGTAGTTTATAACACATTGAATTCATACAAAATTATGGCATTAACAAAATTATCTAATCAATTATGAATTAATTCTTATTCATCATGAATAAGAGTAAAAAAATAATCTAATAAATTATTAATTGAATCATATTAATCATTAATTAATTCTTATTCTATTCAATTATTATGCATTTATTAATTTAAAAATAAATATTAATAAATAAATAAATGTAACAAATATCAAGAAGTTTTATTTCTATTTAGAATCTAGAAAAAGTCTAATTTTCTTTTATAATTTTAATAAAATATAATTAGAGTCTGTTTCATTTTTAGTTAAATTTCAAGAAGTTTTATTTCTATTTAGAATCTAGAAAAAGTCTAATTTTCTTTTATAGTTTTAATATAATTCTTATTCATCATTTTTAATTAAATTTCAATGTCTAAAAATGAAACAGACTCTAATTATATTTTATTAAAATTATAAAAGAAAATTAGACTTTTTCTAGATTCTAAATAGAAATAAAACTTCTTGATATTTGTTACATTTATTTATTTATTAGTATTTATTTTTAAATTAATAAATGCATAATAATTGAATAGAATAAGAATTAATTAATGATTAATAGGATTCGTAGAATAAGAATTAATTAATGATTAATAGAATAGATAATTTTGTTAATGCCATAATTTTGTATGAATTCAATGTGTTATAAACTACTATTATTATTTCCAATAAAACTATAGACAATATAACACCTATCAATTATGGTGGCATGTTGTTGCATTTGATAATCTCTTACTAATTTTTTTAAATATATTTTTAGTTCTGATTTGATTAGTTTCAAAATTTTATATTTAAGATAAAAACAAGATTTTAATCATATTATATAGATGTGAATAATCTTTATCACTCTATTATATAATTCTAAATATTTTTTAACACTCTAAATAAGGGTAACATGGTACAAATGTTTGAAATTCTAAAAAAAAAAAAAAAAAAGATTTAAGGGTAGGCGCCACTCCTAGTGGCGACTTGTCCTACCCTTTAAGGGTAGGCGCCAACTAGGGTGGCGCCTAGGTGTATATTAGGGCAAAAATTGCCCATTTTTGTAATTTTTTTTAAAAACTGTGTATTTTTGAATTTTTTTTTAAAATTCTGGATATTAAAAAAAAAATTCCATTTTTTTGAGAGGTAAGACATTCATGTATGTAACAGTTTCTGAAGAATTTTTTCGTTTTGATTGATTCCATAATGTGATACTTGGGTTTGATTTCTCTTGATAATTTGTGATTCTTTTTTATTTTTATTGGTTCACATTGTCAATTTCTTTATATGTATAAAGTTCAATGTCTGTCTAATTATAGATAATATTCTTTGTTCAAAATATGAAAGTGGAGAGGATGGGAGGGGATGGGAGGGTTGGGGAGATATTTTATTTATAAATATGTATGGTTCAGATGGGGGTGGAGATGTATTTTAAAATTAATTTATTTTTTTATTCTTCTAACTTTATCAAGATAATGATATTTACCGTTTATAATTGAAATGCAAATTTGTTAATGAAATATAGATATTCATTCAGAGATCATGAAAGATTTTATGAAAATGTAACGATTATAATATATAATTTTAAAAAGATTATCTAATACAAAATAATCTAACAAAAATTATTATTGCAACAACATTACATTACGATAATTAAAAAATAACATTAAAATATAAAAGATAAAATAAAAAAGTTTAAACACATAATGATATAAAAATACAAAAAATATAATAGTAAGATGAAATTTGTTTAAAATAAATTTTTTAATATTTTAATAAATTAATTTTGTATTTAAATAAATAAATAAAGATATACATATAAATATAGTTATAATTAAAATGAAATACCTCCATTCTCTTCCATATCTCTCCAAAATGAGGGATACAAAAAGAATTCAGGAGGGATTTTGATTTCCTCCATCTACCTCATCTCCCTCTATTAAAATTTAAATCAAATATATAAATTATTAAATATTTCACCCTCTTTCCTTGTCTCCCTCCATTTATTTTCAACCACAATTTATGTATTCTTTGTTTGTTTAGTTATTATTGTAAAAGAAATGATTAAATATCTCTAAGAAAATTACTTTAGAAGACAAAATGTGAGAGGTGGTTTTATGTGAGATATTTAAAAGAAATTTATTATCTCAACCACCATTTATTGTTTATTTATTATATTTCTTATTGTTGAAGACATATAGATTGACTTTAAAGTCTATGATTTCCGTCTAAGT